>NC_068941.1:89263124-89583665 GCF_026419915.1 Harpia harpyja
AAATCTTTGGGGGGGGGGGGTGGTCATTGCGAGGGGGAAAATCATTGGGGGTAATTCTGCCAGGAAAGAAATTATTGCAAAGGGAATCGTTAAGGGTTCAATATTGGGGGGGGATAATTGTAAAGGGGAAATCATTGGGGGGGGGTCGACCTTGGAAGAGAGAATCATTGCAAAGAAGGAAGTCATTTGGGGTTAAATATCGGGGGGGGGGTGTCATTGTAAGGGAGAATCATTAAGGGTTAAATATAGCGTGGGGACCATTGCGGGGGGGGGAATCATTAAGGATTAAATATTGGGGGGATGATTGCAAGGGGGAAATCACTGAGGATTAAATGGGGGGGGGGACCGTCGCAAGGAGGAAACGATCAAGGATTAAATATTGGGGGGACGATTGCAAGGGGGAAATCATTAAGGCTTAAACATCGGGGGGACCGTCGCAAGGGGGAATCACCGGGGCAGGAGGAGAAAATAATGGGGGGGGGGGGGGGTGGAATTGATTTCAAGAAAGGCATCATTAAATTTTGGGGAGGGGGAATCATTGCAGAGCAGGCAAACCACGCGGGGAAACGAGGAGGGGGGGGGGGCGGAGCTGAGCCACCCTTGTCTCTCTCCGCAGGCCGAAGGTACGGACGGAGGCGGAGGAGGAGGAGGAAGAAGGAGAAGGAGGAGGAGGAGGAGGAGGAGGAAGATGAGGCCGAGGAGCGCGGCGTGACCGTGCGGCGGGCGGCGGGCCAGGGCTCGCACGCTCCAGCGCCGCGTCCGCCCGGCTCGTCCCGCCCCCCCCCCCCCCTTTTTTTTTTTTTTTTTCTCCCCCCCTTTTTTTCTCTCCCCCCCCTTTCCCTCCCCGTTTCCCCCCCCCGGAGCCCTCTGAAGTGAGGGTGGGTGTGCGGGGGGGAGCAGCCGTGCTGGCGGCCAGCCCAGCCCCGGCTTCCCCGCCTCTATATAAACACACATTGACTTTCTTTTTTTACTCCAACTCAACATTGAGAAGGGGCTATACCCGGCAGCCCTGCCTCCCTCTTTACAGAAGTCTGGTGAAAACTCTGGGGCTAACAAATAACCGGCATGTAGAGAGAGATATATATTTATAGAGATATATTTATATAGAGAGAGATAGAGATATAAAGCGATCCGTCTCGCTCCGTGTGTATAGATACATATATATAGCTATTTAATTCGTCCATCTCGCCAGGTCGTGGCTGAATATTTTATGATTTTTTAATATTTTTTAAAATCTCGCTCCTTTTTTTTTTTTTTTTCCTCCCCCCCCCCCCCCTCCCCCCTTTCTGGTGTGTGTGGCTTTGCCTTGAAAGCGAGCGAGAGCCAGAGCATCCGCATTTGGACTTTTTGGGGGTCTTTTTTTCACTCCGGGTTTTTTCTTTTTTAATTTTTTTTTTTCTTGCGTTTTTGGCTACTCAGTTACCCCCACCTTCTTCTTTTGCGGTATCTCTTGGTGGGTTCCCCCTCCCCTTTTTTTCCCCCCCTCTCTTTTTGTGTTGTGTGGATTTTTTTTTTTTTTTGGTTTTGCCTGTGTCACTCTGTCAAGTTTATTCCTTCAGAGAGGGACAGAGGAGAAACTGCTTTTTGCCCCCCCTCCCCTTTCCCCCACCCCCTTTTCTTCCCCCCCCCCCCCTTTTTTTCCTGTTGTTTTTCTAACCTGCCAGCGGAGAGGGGGGCGAGCCCGGCCCCCCCCACCCAAGGACCCCCCAGGCAGCCTTTAGCGTGCGCTCCGCAATCGCCCTCTTTTTTTTTTTTCCGTGCGTGCGTGTGTGTGGGTGCGAGTGTGGTGCCTGTCAAGGGGCTGTTTCTCTCCCCACCCTCCTCCTCCTCCTTCTTCCAAATATGCTTTTTGCAAGTTTTGATCTCGTCTCGGCACTGGCTACCCTCGCGGCGTGCTTGGTGTCACTGACTTTGCTGCTGGCCGTGTCCCAACAGCTGTGGCAGCTCCGCTGGGCTGCCACCCGCGACAAAACCTGCAAGCTACCAATCCCTAAAGGCTCTATGGGATTCCCTTTAATCGGAGAAACCTTCCACTGGCTCCTGCAGGTAAGGAGGATTCCCTTCCCTTCCCTCCCTGGAAGGTGGGCTGGGACCGGCTTTTTTTTTTTTTTTTAAAAGGGCTTTTTTTTCCCCCCCCCTCTTCTTCTTCTTCTTCCCTTTTTTTTTTTTTTTCCCCCACTTCTTTTCCTTTCGATTGCATCATGCGGGTTCCCGGCGAGCTGGGGAGGTAGATGGGGCCGGGGGTTGGTGGTGGGCTGCGCGGGGGGGGGGAACCGAGGGAGCCCCGAGCGGCCGCCGCGCTGCGCTCCCCGGCCGGGAGCTGCGGGTTTCCCCCGGCGGGGGCTGCTGGGTGCCGGGGAAGCAGCGGGGGGGTGAAGGGAGAAGGCTGGGGGTCTCCCCCACGCTGCCAAAAAATCTTCTTTTCTCCCCCCTCCCGGCCTAAAACCTTGCCAAAAAAAAAAAAAAATTAATAATAAGAAAGCCGGGGGTGGGAGGGTAGCCCCGGGGCGCGCCGGGTGGATGTCACCGGGTCTTGTGTGTTTCCCCCCCCCCTCCCCGGGGCTGCTCCCGTCGGGGAGCAACCCGCCCGGCTCGGGTCCGGTCTTGGGGGAAGCCCGCGGAGGTAATCGGTAGATTAACCCGGGATTAACCTTCCTAACTGCTGAACAGCGGCGGGCGGAGCGGGATCCCCTCGGACCGCGTTAGGAGAGGGTGACTGCCAAAAAAAAGAGGAAAAAAAAAAATTTAAAAAAAAAAAAAAAAAGAGAGGAGGAAAGGAGGCAGGAGGCGGCCGAGGGGTGCTCCGCTCCGGGGGGAGCCGCCGGCCGGGCTGGGGGCACCCCGGGGGCTCGCAGCATCCCAGGAGGGAACCTCCGAGGAAGATTAGTCCGAGGGTTTCCCTCCCCCCCCCGCCTCCTCCCAGGGCAAAATAAAAATAATAATAAGCAAATGGGACTCCTGGCGAGGATGCTCCCGCCAGAGAAGGTCGCGTTTCATTGACGGGACCGCCGAGGGAACGGCAGAGCCGGCGGCGGGGCAGCAGCCCGGTCCCGGCTGTAGAGGGCTGCGGTGTCCCCCGGTGTGTCCCGCCCCCCCCCCCCCCCCGGTCCCGTGTCGTCGTGTCCCCCTGTCCCCCCCCCGGGGAAGCCCCGACGTGGAAGCCCGGCGCGGCTGCCCCGCTCCCCGGCCGGCCCCCCCCCTCCCCGCCAGCGGCGCCGAAGGGGTTAACCGCCCGCTCTCAATAGGGCTTTATTTTTTAAAGAAATTTATCAGATTTTTACAGGGGGGACCAGAAAAGGGTTCTCGCTTTTCCACAGGCTCCGTCCAAACAGAGTCCAGGGCTAAAAATACAAATTTTGTATAAATTGGACTCCATTCGAAACTTCTCCCGCATAAAGGTCCTCTTTGTGCTGCCCTGGAAATGGTGTACAAATAACTCTTTATTAATGCCACAAAAAGGACTTTAATTATATTTACGCAGATCAAGAAACAGGGTCACCTGAACATCTGAAATTCACAACCGCGCTTTTGTTTCAAAATAAACACACGCACTCACAACCCAGCGCCGGGGGCGCGGAGCTGCCGCGCTCGCAGCTCTTCTCCCCGCTCGGGATGGGGTTTTTGGGGGGGTCCGAACACCCCCCTCCCCGCTTTCCCTGCGGCTCCATCCGCCTTTTCTCCGACGAAACCCCCCGGAGCATGTGGGAAAGTTATTAAACTCTCTCAAATCTGGAGATTTACTTAGGTAAATTGCAGCCTTTCGGGTAAAGTCAGTCTGAGCGAAAAAGAAAAAAAAAAAGGGGGGGGGGGGAGGGAAAAGAAAAGGGAAAAAAAGGGGGGAAAAGGGATTAAAAAAAGAAAAGAAAAAGGAAGGAAGGGAAAAAAAGGTTAAAATGTGCCAGGGGAGGTAAAGGTAGAAGGAGGAGGAGGAGGAGGAGGAAGGGCGGCGGGGAGGAGCGGGCGCGCCGCGGGCAGCGCCGGCCGCCCCACCGGAGGGAGCCGGGCTCTGCGCGGGGTGGGCTGGCGGGGTTACCCCGTTCTCCCCCACTTCTGCCCCCCACTCCCCCTTCGGGTTGCCCCCAGACCTTCAGGCTCCCCCCCCCCCCCCCCCCTTCACCTTAAGCCTCTCCCCCCACCGCACCGCGGGGATCCCCGGCCGCGGAGACACCGTGGCGGTAACACTCCCCCCCCCCCTCCCCTTCGTGTTTCCCCCCCTCCCTCCCTTCCTCCGCAGGGCTCCTGCTTCCAATCTTCCCGGCGGGAGAAGTACGGGAACGTTTTCAAGACGCACTTGCTGGGGCGGCCGCTGGTGCGGGTGACGGGGGCGGAAAACGTGCGGAAGATTTTGATGGGGGAGCATCACCTCGTCAGCACCGAGTGGCCCCGCAGCACCCGAATGCTCCTCGGACCCAACACCGTCGCCAACTCCATCGGCGACATCCACCGCCACAAGAGGAAGGTGAGGGGAGCCCACGCGTGACCGGACGGGGACACACACACACACACACGACGGCACCCCTTCCCTTCCCTTCTTCTCTTCTCGCCCTCCTCTCCTTCCCACCATCCTTCTTCCCTCCCTCCCTCCTCTCTCCGCGGAGCTTTCGTGCGTGGGAGGTCCCGCGTGGGCCCCCCCCCCCCAGTGTCAGCGCTAGATGCCTTTGAGGAATTTAAAAGGGCGATGCGGGTGTGTGAGTTTTACACGCGGGGCTGCCCAGCAGGTTGCTGCTGAGGATGGAGGTGCTGCCCCCTCTTCCCCCCCCCGTGACCGGTGCCACGCGTGGCGGGGGCTGCCGTGAGCTGAGGGGTGAGCGCGGTCCCGGAGGGCTCTTAAAAGGGCGATGCGGTCGGCGGGGGGCGGGGGGGGGGGGGCAAAGAAGCGCGGTCACCCCCCCCCCCCCATTTCCAGGCTCTGCCGTGTTGCAGAGAGACCCCACGCTGTTTGTGTTTGCTGGGGGGGGGGGGTGTCTCATGGAACTGAGCGTTGTGTTGGATTTCAGGGAAATTGGGGTGCTGATGGGGGTCCCGGGGTGGAGCCGGGGGGGGGGCTGAGCTGGTTGTGTGTGTGGGGGGGGGCTGAGACCATCCTAGGGCCTTGCCTGACCTCACCCCTTCGGTGGTCCTGGGGTCAGACCCTCCTCACAGGCCCCAAGGCAGGCGGGGAGCGCAGGGCAGCGAGGTTTTGGGGGGCATTGAGACCAATCAGGGGTGGGGGGGGGTCATCCTCATGTCCCCCCATCAACAAAGGTGATGGCAGAGGTGACGGCCTGCGCAGGCTGGCGTGGCGGCGTGGAGGATGGCTTTCGCATCCCGTCCTCCACGGGACGGGCTCTTTCCTAGCTGGGTTGGGGCAGGCATTGGATTTGGGGTGAAAGTAACGTGTTCACCCCCCTCTCTGGGGTGCGGAGACGGCATTGCCGGCACAGCCAGCGTGGTACCCAACGCCAAGAGGCTGTCCCAGTCCCTGCCCCGAGGGAAGGTCCACTCTCCTCTCTCCGCTCCAGCAGGATTTCCTATTTTGGGGTATATATTTCTATAAAATCCCTACAAAACCCAATCGCTCTTTTCTCCTGGGGGAGAAGACGAGAAAACAAACACCACATGACACCCATTAGTCACATTTCTTAATGCACTGGCGGTCGGGACTCGTGCGATACCACAAGAAACACCGTGTCAATCCCCACCTGGGCAAACTTGGTGTCTGCAATTACACCGCAGTTTGCTTGGGCTACTTCTTTTTTTTTCCTTAAGGAGGGAGATATTTCTTCCAACCTCGCTGTCAAAGAGAAAGGGCGATAGTTCGTGGGGCTCCCTCCATCACGGAGCATAATTTGCAGCAGGAAAGGTGCAGGGATATGGGGAGCGATGCGCTTTCCTCCGGCAGCGGGAGGAAGGCAGCAGCTTTGGCTCCTATTTATTTCCAATTCAGGGAGGGTTAAGCGGCAGCAGCCAGCAATTTGAACGCGCCTCTATGCTCCTTCACTGCTTCTTTTATCTTCTGCATAGCAAGATAATTTTTTTGCTACTGAAAAGTGGGCAGCTGAAGGCCTTTGGTTGCGATTGCCTTAATAAAACCGCGGAATTCAGACCTCAGGAACAGACACTGGGGGAGGCGAGGAGAGCGTGGGTTATGGGAACGGGGTCAAGGAAAAGGGAGGCCTGACCTCTGTGGTATCCTGATGGATTTGTAATTTGTACCACAGCTCAGATGGGGAGTGGTGGCACCAGCAAGGACCAATACCAGCAGCACAGAAAGGGGAGAGCCTCTCTCCCTCGATGTTGGTACCTGATGTTCTCACTTTTGTGTTTCTTCCTAGTGGGAAATACATGTCCCACCCTAAACTGTGAGTCCCAATGCTTTCAGATTTTTCCGAGTCCAAAGGCTGGTCTGGATCTCCATTCTCCTCCTCAAAACCCTTTTGCCTTCCTGGTTTTTGGCATCATGCACGATCCCCAGCTGGCAAGGATCCTAATTCCTCCTTAAGGGATGGCTAAAGCCTCCTGAGAACAGGTACTCTGGCAAAGCACTGTCCTGGGATGACCCTCGCCAGCCGTGCCTGCTCCTGCTCGCACACCTTGCCTCTGCTTTGAGCTCTGGCGTACCCGAGAGCAAACGCTTTCCCCGTATCAGCAGGACTGGGGATGCTAGAGTAGCTAATTATTTTTTAAGCTTTCTCTTTCAGCGGCATGGGGTTGGGTACACTGGGCTCAGCTGATTCCCTTCCCTTTGAAAACGGGAGGTTATTCTGATTCCTTCACTTGGCCTCCTTTTAATTACTGTTTTTGCAGAGCTGAGCATCTCATGCATCATGCACCCTTGGGTGCTCCCCGAGCCCAGCAGCCGCTTGAATTGCCTTCTCCCCTACGCAAACCATCCCTCGCCCTGGAGCGAGTGAGTTGCGCACACAGAGATAAGGTGAACCTGCTTCTAATGGGAAGAAAATAGATCATTTTGTTCTTGGCGAGATTGCGATGACCAGATTAAAGCTCTTTCCAGGCGAGGTGCCTTCTACCGGCAGAAATTGCCGGCGTCTTTTGTGTTCATTAGCCCTGAGCTTTTCTTGCTGTTAAATGGCATTGACTTTTAACTCTCCCCACCCTGCTGTTGAGACTGAGAGGTCTGAGGAGGAAGCGCTAGGTTTAGGATTGAAGCTTGCTCCTTCTAGGTAGAAGTTTTTCTCTTAGATACCCGGTCTGTACCTTCCTCTTGACCCGCCAGGGAGCCGAGCAAAGAACTTGCTGGCAGAAGGCAGTGTTTGTGACAGAATTCACCAACTTTCATAAAAAGGATGCTAGTATTAATAGAAATATTAAAAGAATTGGAGCAGACTGAAAGCTCCATGCAGAAAAGCAGTAGTATTTCCTGGGAAACCTTTTAGGTTGCTGATAATTCAGTTTAAAGCACTGTGGGGCTTTCTGGAGGAGCAGTTCCATCCACCTCTCGAATTCTGTTTTCTACCTCATTTCTGAGCTTGAGCCTTCGCTTGCTCTTAAGTGGTTTCTCCTTCTCTGGTCTTGCCAGAAATTGTACATGAGGTATAATTTCTGATGAGGCTGCTTGCGGTGTAGGGTGCTAGCCAACACGAAGAAAGGTGGAGTGTGAAACTCTGTGTGCTCACCGTCTGCTGAGATTCCAACTGTTGGGGTCATCTCTAGCTCTTGTTCCACCAACGCTTACATGGTCCCCACCTACGATAAGTCCTCGTCATCCTTCTAAAAGCCAATGGAGTTGCACTCATTTGCAGCAGCACTGGCAGATAGTCTTTCATCATTCCCTGGCAATTGAGCCGTGGAGTCCTCTTGATGGGACAGATTGCCACTGAGAAGTGAAGATGAGCTCTACCAAAGAGCTTTAAACCCAGCATGTTCTTGCACGATGTTTCTGGTAGCTTGCCATTGAAATCGGCTGTTTTGCTGGCCATGTGTTGCGAAGCTTTCCAAAGAGTTTTAGCTCTTCAGTGTAACTTCAAGATCAGCAAATTGCAGCTATCGCCACTGGATCTGCTGTAGGACACTTTGCCCGTGACAGTGATGGGATCAGAGCTGGGTTGGACAACTCAGTCTCTGGAGCTCTTCCCTCAGGTTTGCTGTTCCCCTATCTCAGCTTCTCTTCAGGATCTTGCATGGATTGAATATCCTTTTCCGTAAAATGGGTGAATACCCTCTTCTGCATCCCTGGGCTACCAGAAGCCTTAATCCCGTAGGTTTTGATAAAGGACTCCGAGATGCACGTCTGAAAGGTGCTCAGGAGGAACAAAGCCATATTAACAAGCCGGTAGCTATGGCAGCTCTCTGCTTTCCCATCCCCTCTTTATTAAAGCTCCCCTGCAGGAAGCTGCCAAAGTTAATATAAATTGGAGAAAACTTCCCCCTTTTGGGAAATGAACTCTCCAGTTATTAGAGAGGGAGTCTCTGGATATAAAGTCAACTGTGTGCAGGGACGTGACAGCTTGTGGGGCGAGATGGAGGGCTCGAGCAGGACTCGAGCAGGGCTTACCTGCGTCAGGGGTATCGCTTTATTGCAGATGTCATCAGTGTTGGCTCTGTCCTTGGCCTGAGATGAAGCTGGTCGATAAGAACAGTTTGCAAGTAGTAAACAAAAGCAAGCCAAAACTCCTCAACCGCCCTCCTGAGATAAGTATCTACTGAGAGGCTGTTACTGCTGTTGGGTCACGGAGCTTATGTTGATGTCAGAGAAGGATCTGGGCCACCTGTGCTGCAGCTCGTTCCTCCACGGTGGCATTTTTGTCTTGAAATCGCCTTGCAGGTTACTGGCAGGAGCAGCCACATTGCTCTCGTGTCCGGCTGAGAGTGGGCATGTCTTTGCTCTGGCTTTTTGGTGGCAGATCTCTGCCTCTCTCCACCGCATGAAGGATGCATGTTGTCCCTCACGGTCAGACGTGACATGTCCCGATGGAGGAGAGCTCCTGCTCTCCTGCAGTAACTCACTGGGAAGGGGTGACTGGGGATGGTGCCTGGCTGAGGGTGCTCCTTGCTCCATGCTCCGGTGGTCTCTCCATCCAGCCATGCTGCCTGGGCCGTACCCTGTCCCAGCCTGGCTGTTCACTCAATCCTTTTCACATCCCGCCCTAGATCTGTCCTTGGAAACATCTTTGGTTCCCATTTCTACCCGCGAGCTCCCATTTCTACCTGTGAAACCCCAGCGAGATCAGTGCAGTCACCCCAGATTTACCGCCTGTGTCTTTTGGAAGTGCCGATCCCTGGGTCAATACGAGCTGTAACGAAGGCAAAGCAAATCTGCTCTTAGGCACGGTGATAGCGTGGGCTCTGGTTTTATGGGACGTAAGGTCAGTGGGAAGCTGAAGTTCAGCAAACGGAGAGGGAGGCATTCCTGTGCCTCTGCCTGTGAGGGACCCCAGCATCTCGGTGGAGAAGGAAATGGGAATTGGAAATGGCCAGAAACGCATGGCCCTTAGGTTTTAGGTCGAGACGGAGCAGCGCCCGGGGCCAGGAAGGAGTTTCCCTGTGCAGGATACGCGCTGCCGGCGCGGCTGTGCTACGGTGCACGGGGAAGGTGGGACTCAGACTTTCCTCGGAAGCATCCAGCCTTGGCAGGAGAGTGCTGGACTTGCCGGGCCCGTGCTCTGTTCCAGCATAGTAATCCAAAAATAGGCACAGCTGGCTTAAAAAAGGAAAAGAAAGAATAAAATAAAAGCAGTCCGTGGGCTGGGTAGACATCCTAGACCCGGAGACTCGAGGAGGAAGCAGACAGTGGTGCAGAGAAACGGCCTGTTTTGTCTCACTGTCCAAAACTACATCATTCATTAACACACCACAATTAATGTTCTGCCTCGGAGGCATACAAGTGTTGAGCTTATTAGCACCAAGTAGAAAGGTCTGAGGCTTTAATATAGTTTGCAAGAGGATTAAGAACACAAAAGGGGCCATAAATTTACAGCCAAATATAAACCAGCTGCTGTGGGCTGGACTGGGGAGGGGGAAGGAGGGAGATGGGGGAGAGGGGCGGGAGGAGGAAAGAGGGATGGGAGGCAGCGGGAACATACCTTTTACCCTACAAAAAACCCTGACCCAAGTTGTTAAGAGGGTTTTTTTAAGGTTGGGGTGGGGTTTTTTTTTGCATTTCCACCCAGCCCCGCCACCCTCCTCTGTGTGACTTGTAAATCCCACGGTGGAAAAGAAACCATCCCCTTCGATTCGAGCCCCCCCCCCCCCAAATTGTATCCATCAGCTCAAGCTGGATTCCAGCTGCCATCGGCTGGCCCGGCTCCAGCCCCTTCTCGACGTGTCCGTGTCGGGCTGCTGCCCTGTGGGCTTTAACCCACGGGCAAAAGCCACTGGAGCCGGAGAAAAGGCTTTCATTGATGGAGGAGGGCTCCCGCTCACGGTCTCAGGGAAGAATTTGTCAGCTAGGTCGGCTCATTGACTTTAGAGCAAATAGCGCTGTCATCTACAGTGGTGTAAATCCAGAGTAATTCCAATGGATTAAAAAAAAAAGCAAAGTGTGGGCGGTCCTGGCTGAAAGACAGATTTCATGCGTTTTCAGAGCACCTTCCATCCCAAAATGCCCTGTAAGCTCAGACCCTGCTTTGAAAAGCTGTGCTGTGTCGGAGCACGATTACAGCCCAGGAGCTGTACGGATACCCTGCGAGATGAATCGCTTTAATGTAGGCTGCTCCGCCTTTCTGTGTCGTCTGGGATGGAAGCTGTTGGATGTCCTGTGAGGCATGGAGAAGGTGAAACCCCTCCTGGGGTTGCAATGCTCTGCGCTGGGTGGAACTGCAATCTGCAGCCCATAGCTCTGTATGGGTCCAGGCTCCGCTTTAGAGCGGGAATGGGGGAATGCCAGAAGCTAATCCCAGCGATGGGAGCGAGCTTTTCAGACTCAGGATCTATCCTACACTGTCTTTGTGTAGCTTTGGTTTTCTACTGCATCATACTCCACCCTTCCAAGCAGCTCGAGCAACCTGCTGAGTTGTGGTTTGTAATATCCCGCTCGTCCCTCTGGGGACCGAGTGCTTTGTTTCGGATTAACGACGCTCTCCGTTACTTCTCAGGTGGCACTTCTACCCCTAAATACGTCTCTCTGTCAGCCAGCTTGCTCTTAAAATTTCTTCTCCTTAATTTTGTAGGGTGGCCTTGGGTCATCTCAGACCTTGTCATCTCCTTAGTTTAAAGCTTAGGCGAGGTGCCTGATAGTCTGCAGGAGCTCATGTGTTCAGAAGTAGGGACGTCCGCACCATCAGATGTGTGCTCATCCCCATATGATGCAGAGAGGTCTCAGAAGACCTTACTCAGGATTTTGGTGGCAGAGCTGCTGGAGGAAGCGCTTTTCCAGGCATCTTCCCTTATTTCTGCCAAGAGACGATGCGTGCTCAGAAACGTGTATGTATTTCACCTTTGGGATGGAGCGGGCTGCATCCTGGGGCGAGGGTTTCCCTCTCATCCCCTCTGCGAGTGCGGCTGCCCCTCGTGCTCTGCTCCGCTCCCAGCCCGTGGAGCACTTGGCAGGACCGAGGTCTAAGCGCTTCTGCGAAAGAGCACTTGAGGCTGGTTTCTTTGCCAAGTCTGGCTTTGTCTCTAGGAGAGTCCATGCCCTGGGATACTTAAACGCGTGGGGTCCCTTCCCTTTGGCCCCGGCCCTGTGCTTCGGGATGATGCAGGCGGTCAGCAAAAAGGGGACTTTTCTCCTGATATTTCTCCTCCATTGGCTCCGCAGTGGTGGACAGGGCACTATCCCCGCTGCCTGGGCAAGCTGCCCTCCTCCTCTTTAGCTCTGGGTAAATTCTCATCCCCACACCACAGATCTGGGGTTTTAATACGTGGTCCAAAACCAAACAGGATAGACCATCCCAGCTTGACCCAGCCCTTGGATGCTGATGAACGGCAGCTCTGAGCATGCAGCCGTCTGCCTGGTGGGTTTGCAGGATGCTCTTTCTCCACGGCTCCAGCCAAAGACACCAGCCACAGGCAGCGGGTGCTTGCCCCGTTGGACCTCTTCTTGGCCAGCTGATCCCACCTTTCTAATCCCTTCTGGCTGGACACAGCTTCCATTTCTTTGCCACACTATCCATTGACTTGATATCTTCTTTTTTCTTTCCCTCCCTGTGTTTGATTCCCTCCTTGAAGAGCGGTGACAATATGTAAGATGAATTTTACTCTCCTCAAATGCACTGGTTCCTCGTGGATAAATGGGGGGAAGGCACTCGGAACCGCACATCAGAAGTGGTGTAGGCACACAGATGCTGAAGAACCACAGCGTGTTTCGGTATCGCTGTGAAGTGGGCTAAGAAACCTAAATTGCTGACTGTAGCTGGTTGCATTTTGCTAGTGATGGCGTTGGTTTTTTTTGAGACACGAGGCGGTTTTGCAGTGGGGGGTGCTGAGACAGAGGTAGGGTGTCCTGCTTGTTCCTTGCTCTACCCCCCCAGCCTGTGCATCGCAGCCCCTTTAAGGTGATAGCCTGTTTTAAAGGGTTTCAGATCGAAAGCGGTCTCCTGTACCGTGTGGAGGGTTTTTAGGAGAGATGCTCGGACATGGAGGTTTTTGAGCTGTGGGGAAATGGGGTGCTTGGGCTCGTTTTTATTCTGACCTCGAGTGGAAATACGAAACGCTAGAGTTTCTCACAACCCTAGATGTTTAAAAAAATTTTAAAAATTAGGGGTATAGGCAACCCTGAAAGGTGCATGACCATCATAATGTGGCCCAAGGATGCTGAAATGATCTTTACATTTTTTTTCCAGCGCATTTCTCTTGACAATCATTCCAATTTCAGTGAAACTGCCTTTTGCAAAGGCACTCCATTTCTTTTCTTCAGCTGGGCCGAGTTTGGAGATTCCAGCTACTGCAACCAGACTCCCTTTGGAGACGGGTAGCAGCGTTCATGGGGCTCTTGCATTTCTCCCTGGGAGAGGTTGCTGCCTTCAGCCCCCCCGAGACACTCACACTCCTCACCTGCACTCTGCATGCAGTGCTATGCTTTGATGGGCAAACCCAGCGTTGCTCATTTTGGGTGGTCAGCAGCTGAAACTCTTGCCTTTTCCCTCTCAGTGCGCCTGGATTCCTCCCATGGTGGAGCATGGCAGGAGACTGTAAAGTGGTCCATGTGCTCTGTTTTCCGATTACAGCATGGGGAGAAAAGGGATCAGCTCTTTGCTGCATGTCTGTGAAAGGCACGCAGCAAAGTGTCAGGGCAGCAGTGGGGTTTTGTGGAGGTCCTCTCCTCTTTGCGGTGCCTTGCATAGTCTTCACAACTTTTTTGCTGTGTTTTCCCTTTGCTCGTGCTCCCAGTGCCAGGACAGCCTCTTGCCCATGAGCCTTCTCATCCCGCTCCAAAAATATCACGGTTTACAAGCCCGCTGGAGCATGGCAGTGGGCTCCACGTCTGGCAGCCCCGCGTCTGATGCCAGAGAGAGGCAGACATCCATTCTAACGTGGCGACAGGACAGGGTTGGGACAAACACCGCCTGGTCTTTTGAAACGTAGGAAGAAATTGTACGTCTCCAGGTTGAGACACTGCTTTGGATGCTTCCTGACACATCCCTCTGGCCAAACCGTCAGCGGGTGCCAAATTGGTTCGTGAAAACGTCTCCGCGCTCACTGTGCTTTGTTTGGTGGGGCCAGCAGCTCTGGCCGGTGTGGGCTGGATGAGACGCAGGTGTCTGATCCTAAAGCATAAGTTTTCCTCCTGGAGGGGAGGAAGGAAAAGCTCTGTTCCCTCTTTGCTGTGCTGATGTGCCGGGCAGGAGCAGGGGACCTGCAGATCATGGGTGGCAAAAGGCAGGGGCTGAAGCTGGTGCTTGGAGTGGGGAGGCTTGACCAGCACCAAGGAGGGGTAACACAATGAAAAGCATCGTCCCTGCTAACTCCTTTCCACCCTAGCTACTAAATGAAGCCTTTGCTATGCATGAAAATGCTGTGGGTTGAAGCTCAGGGCTCTTCACTTGAATGTCCTCTCCTCTGGTGTGGTTTAAGGATGGGGCTGGGGTATTCTCCAGCCAGGACTGGGAGCAGTTCACTGTCACACGGAGCTGGACCTCTCCAGGAGATCCTGGAGCTGAGACACTGGGAAGGAATTTTCTGCCTTAGGAAAATCATAAATCTTTAAATATCCTGTTTCCACTGTGAGACGGATTCGGAAGTTTCCAGCCAGGCTCGCTGGGTGGTGGTGTCTCCCTCGGCGCGGGGTGAGCGTATGTGTGCGGGTGTAGATGAATGCCCCCGGACAGAGCAAATCCCCAGACTTGGATCTTTCGGGACATATCAAAATGTGAAAAAAATGGGGGCTCTTTCCAGCATCCCCCAAAAGCCCTGGCCACCGCCCTGGCGCTACCACCGAGGCCACCTGGCCGGATCCCCACCACGACTGGGCTATTGCATCTCGGTGTTAGCAAAGCTGAGCATCCCCTTAGAGCTGATTTTGCCTCTTGGCAGCTCTGGAGCAACTGTTTTTTGTGCCGATGCTCCTTGGCTTGGCTTGGTCTTGCTCCGGCTGAGACGTTCGGCTCGGCTTCACTAGAGGGCGCAGGAATTTTAGGCTAGAAACGTCGGGGAAAGTTGGCTGCCTTTTCCTCCTTTTTAATCAACTGGAAAGATGCAGGGTTGAACTGGAGGTGACTGGAAGGGGATCCAGACTTGTGTCTGGCTGGGGAAGGATCCGCTGACATCTGGGATTAGGCGGCGTGGAGCGCAGCGGCAGCGAGTGGACGGGACATTGCAGCGAGCCGGCGGCGTGGTCGGGGCTCGCGACCTTGTCCGGCCCTGTGGTTGGGAGCCGTGGGCTCTGGCAGCTGAAAAAAGGGAAAAAAAAAGAAAAAAATGCCCCTCCAGCCCCCCAGTGCTAAATGCTCCCCCCTTTTTCCAGCTGGGCAGGTGGTCTGTTGACCTCCATAGGGGCTCAGTCTTCTCTTGCTGAGGGTTCCCTGCTCTGCACCTTTGCTGAGCATCGCTCCTTGGGACGGGCACTCTCCTCTTCGGACTCTGGTTTGGTCTGTGGGGTCTGGATCTGGCCCCAGGCTGGTCCTCTGTATTGCTGCAGCAATTTTGCGCAGCAGGACCAGAAGCATTTCTTGGGATACTGTGCTTTTTGCGGGGTGCAGGAGGTCCCCGAGCCCCTTCCCTGTGGGAGATGCTGGGCAGAGCTGGGGGGAGGCCAGGGTTTGCCCCAGGTTGGGAGCCCCAAGGGCCACCTCCATTGGGATGGTGGCTCCAAGCAGGGCTGCAGCCTGCACCCCGTAAGCAGAGGCTGTCCCCTCACCAGCTCTGCTTTCAGCTGGAGAAACTGAGTCACTGGAAGCATTTGGGGAGAGCGGGGTGATTCACTGCGAGCCTCTGTCCTTATCCCAAACCCCCCAGTGTGGATGAAGGGCAGATGCCGGCCAGATGGGGAGACATTGGTGGCTCTTCACCAGCCCCACTTGGGAAGTCCTGTTCCATCCCTGTGGAGCAGCTCGTGGTTGCTAGCTCTCCTCCAGCCGGCACTGCATCAAAGCCTGGTGTCCTGCTCATGGCCACCAGGAACCGGCCCTTTCCCAGGTCCCTTCGTACCTTCCCCAGGCAGCGGAGGGGCTCAGCTCTAGCACCTCCAGCTTTTCTTTTCCAAGTGGCTGCTTTTTCACCCCCTCACACCGGCAGGTCTGCCTGAGCGTCGCTGCCGTTTCCAGGCTTAAAAATAGCTCATGAAGCACGGAGAGGTGGCAGAAAGCAACAGCCGCACCATCTCATGCTCCCGCCGTGATCTCGCCGCCCCGCTGTTCATTCATTCATTCCTCCGCTCCGTTCATTCATGCCTCCGCTCTGCGTAGCCATCCGGGGACGACAGTCTGTCTGCAGGCAGATCTGTCCGTTGGTCTGCTTGCATTTTCTTTCCCATCCCTCCTACCATCCCGTTTGCATGCTGGTATTTCCATGGGGAGCCTCCAAGCTCTGTCCCATCGTGTATCGTGTGATGAGTTTTACTCGGGGCTCAGCCCGAGCGCGGTGCGTTATGAAGTGGCTCTTGTCGAGTCTCCTGCCCAGGGCTGCGAGGGGACAGAGGTGTTATTTCACCAAACAAACTCCCAGTGAACGATGTGCATTAGCAATGAGGGGTCGCAGCCAGGAAAATATTACCTTTCCCTTTGAGTGCTGACTGCGGAGGAAATTCTCACATTTACAGCTCCAGCGAGTCCGGCGCTCATGGAAAGAGGGGGCGGCTTTGATTTCTCTCCTCTTGTTGGTTTGATAACTTTGCAGCTCCCCCACCATGCATTGAGCCCCCCCAGGAACCGGCCACCAGTGGAGGCTACACAGGCTTGCAGCTCCCTCCTTGGGAGCCTGTTTTAATTTGATTTTCCCGGAGGCCCGGCATGTGGCGGTGCATGTGTGCGTGCTGCCCCGTGTGTGTGTGTGTGTGTGTACGTTAATAAAAGATAAACAAACAGCACTTTTTCCTCCGGTGCACTCTGGGAGGGATGCGGCGGGGATGCCGAATGAAAGCGTGTGCTGTGGGCTGCGCCGGGGAGGGCTGAAGGGACATTCCTGGCATTGCTGAACTCCTCGTGCAACGCGCGGGCCCTGGCCCAAATTGGAGTAAGGAGCCGTTAGCATCGGGGACCTGGGGAGGCCCACTCCTGCGCAGTGTTTACTCGCAGAGCTTAAATTAATACTGTCTGCTGACATCAGTTTTTTTGCCTGGTTTCCCAAGGAAACGAGCCGTATGCGATCGCAGCCTCTCTACATAGATGCGTGCCTCTCTTCCCCATTTGAACCCCTGTCTAAGTTCAGCCAGATTTCACAGAGATCCTAAATGCCTCAAAATAATTATATTTTACTTAATTTTTTACATATATTAAAAAAGGGTGGTTGATACGTGGGAGAAACTGCCAATGCTCCCCACTGAAAGAAAAGCTTGCGTGTGTCTGTGTGCACGCACAACCATAATGTTAGACGCTAGAGAATCCCTGTGGAAGAGATGTATTAGTAGCATCCAAATTGTGGGATGAATGTAACTGGGAGCCGTGAGACACGGAGCTGCAGGAAAGCCAGCTCCATCCATCCTGCCATGCACGGGGTGAAGGGTTTGCTCCCATCTCTGGTTTACACCATGTTATTGCCTGTCATTTGTGATGGTTGTGGTGGGGATCAGCCTGCGGAGGATCTGTCAGCTGGTGTTCCTCCATCAACCCTTTTTGGCAGCTATTTTAGGAGTCAGTGATTCTGGGTGATGAATTCTGGATGATGACGAGTCTTCTGCTCAGCGCAGGAGACCTGTGATGTCCATTTTTGTGGGCAAAAGCTGGTTACTAGAGAAGGCAAAGAGTAGGGTGTTGGGGCTGTGTAGAAACCTCTACTTGCTCTCTTTTGTAGGTTTTCTCCAAAATCTTCAGCCACGAGGCACTGGAGAGCTATCTCCCTAAGATCCAGCTGGTGATCAAAGACACTCTTCGCGCCTGGAGCAGCAATCCGGAGTCCATCAACGTCTACCACGAGACCCAGAAGCTCACTTTCCGCATGGCCATCCGTGTCCTGCTGGGCTTCCGCATCCCCGATGAGGAACTCAACCGCCTCTTCGAGGTCTACCAGCAGTTTGTGGAGAATGTCTTCTCCTTGCCTGTGGATCTGCCCTTCAGCGGCTACAGGAGGGTAAGAGATTTGGGCTGAGTCCTCCACCAGCCGATAACACCGATCTGGGATTAATGGGGCGGTGGCTAATCCCCATCTCTACAGGTTCTCGCTGGGATGTCTTCTCACCCTCTGACCTCTAGGAGTGAGTCCATTTTGGGCTACAAAGTCCTGTTTCGGTGGAGTGGAGAGGAAGATCCATTCATAGGGTTTTAGGGTGCTAGGGACTGCATGGTTTGTTGCAAGGGAGAATCCAGTCAGGACTTGCCCAGATTTAATGCGTAATTTTTCCTCACTTCTAACTGGCAGTTTTGCTGTATTTTTTTGTTTGTGGGACCCTTCTCCTGTTAATTCCCTCCTGTCCCCAGGGTGAAACAGGCCAGTGGACCTTCTAATTCCAAGAACTATTCTAGTTTTTTGATGAATGATGCAAAATGAAAACTTAACAAAAATCATAGACAGAAAGTTGTATGTTATTCGTGGGGAATTTTGGTAACAGAAATATGGGATTTTAAAATTTTTTATTGTGATTATCACTGCAAATTTTGTTATTGTTATTTGACCATGTGAATGAGCCCAACCATTTGCAGCCCCGAAGCATTTGCAGCAGCAGGTTAGCCTGGTGCAGCTGCACTCAGATAGGAATTGCTTTACTGAGACCAGGTGATAAAATTGCTCGGGAAACCCATTACGCTCCCGGGAAGAGGATCCTTTCAGATGAATTGACTTCCCTTTGAGAGACAATTTTCCCAGGGTGAGCCGGAGGCCTGTGAACTGGTGCAGTACGGGGTCTCCCACATCAGACCTATCATTTACACATAGGTGTTGATTACTCTTGCCTGTAATCTCACCTACTCGGGCCTTGCTCCTCCTGGCCAGGGAACAACTTCAGCATCTCTATACTTCTCTTTGAGCATCTGCAATTGCAGTTGTATTGCTTAGACATGTTGTCCTGAGCACGTCTCCAGCTCCTGGGGACACTGGGCTGGGGATGGTGGTGTTAGCGTTGTGTCCTGCGTGGTGTGATGGGTTCTTGCTCCACAGGGCATCCGGGCACGCGAGACGCTGCAGAAGGGGCTGGAGAAAGCCATCCAGGAGAAACTGCAGAACACGCAGGGCAAGGACTATGCCGACGCGCTGGACATCCTGATAGAGAGCGGCAAAGAGCATGGCAAGGAGCTAACCATGCAGGAGCTGAAGGTAAATATCTTCCCCGTGGTCGCCTTGTCCTTGCTGTGCTTAGGGCAGGGGTTGCCCCAAGAGCAAAGCGTGAGCTGTTGTAAGGAGGGGTTTTTGGGGCAGACCTGAGGTGATCAGTGAGAGCTGGGGGACCACAGTGTGTTGTTGGAGCTGCAGGTGGATCCTGGTCTGGTGGATTATGGTGCCAACAAGCCAGTTGCTTTCCTACGGGCCATATTTATTTGCAGATTGCGCTCAGCCCTTTCTAAAAAGCATTTCCAGAGAATACGAAAAGACCATACAAATTTACTGAAGCTTTCAGCCTTGACCACCTTCACCCCTTGACCCATCCAGTTTTAAGGTGCCTCCTTTGCAGGGCATATGAGCCCTCGGCAGGTTGTTGTCTGCAGCAGGGTCACGGCATAACTTGTCCTTCATATGCTATCAAGAGCCTTCCCCAGGGTTTTTTTTCCTGCCTGTCTGGTCCTCAGCATCCTCCAAGGCTCTGCGGGAAGCTCCCCGTGGTGGGTGTCCAAGACCTGTGCCTGCACAGGGAGAGACCTCGCAGTTAGACGTGACCAGGCTGGAGAGCTGCTGGGGGAAAAAAATGCCCCACGGCAGCCTGCGTGCCTGTCCTTTGTCATGCCACGTCTGTCTGTCCATCCCCGGTGTCTTACCCTGGCTTCGCTCTTGTCTTTCAGGACGGCACCCTGGAGCTCATCTTCGCCGCCTACGCCACCACCGCCAGCGCCAGCACCTCCCTGATCATGCAGCTCCTCAAACACCCCCGGGTCCTGGAGAAGCTGCGGGAGGAGCTGCGCAGCAAGGGCATCCTCCACAACGGCTGCATCTGCGAGGGTTCCCTCCGGCTCGACAACATCAACAGCCTCCACTACCTGGACTGTGTCATCAAGGAGGTGCTTCGCCTCTTCACCCCCATCTCCGGGGGGTACCGGACGGTGCTGCAAACCTTCGAGCTGGACGTGAGTATTGCCGTCTCTCCGGGGTGCGGCTGCGCCGTGAGCTCCCCCAAAACAGCCTTTCGCGTGTTGTCGCAAAGCTTGCTTGAGCCTGGCTTAGACGAGACCTCAGGGAGGACAAATTAAGTCCTGCTGGGGATGGGAGGCAGAACTGCTCTGGATTTAGAGGAGATGGAATCTGGCCCATGGGAGGGAAGGGATGCACCCGAGCTGTCAGAGAGGCGTGATGCTTCAAAGAGCAACTCGTGACAGTGTTTGACGCCAAAATCTGAACTGGGGTGTGACAAGGGAAAGGTTTACTGCAAAGAGCATCTTCCGGCTGCTGGATGACAGGCGGATTACTCACCGCAATGGCTGGAATTTCCTACTAGCAAAACAAAATCTTGAGGCCTGGCTCGTCGCTGTAAATCCTACTAATGTAATGATTTGAGTCGGAAACCTTTTAAAGTGCTCAGGGGATGATAAATCCGCCCCGTTTCTCATCGCCCAGGCCCTGACATGTGCGTTGGGCGTGTGGGGCTGACAGGCGGCGGGGTGTGAGCAAAGCCATGGGATGCTCTGGGGAGGGCTGGCCGGTGCTCAGGGCACGGCACGGGCGCGAGAAAAGCTGCTTCCCTTTGCTCGGCAGCAGTCAAGCACCACGGGGTTCCTGGTAGGCGACTCCTGCCAGAGACCGCAAAGCAAATAAATAGCAACGGATGATCCGTCAGGTCCCTGGGATAGAGGCAGGCATAAACCCAGGGTTCCCATCTCCCAGCCCTTTGCACTGCGCGCTCTGGTTTTCTTTCAGATTTGCAGCGCGCTCCAGCAATAAACCCAAAGAAAATGGGGAAAAAGCAGGCAAAGCAAAACGGCTTCATCTTGTCCTCCTGCTCCTTCTCCCTTTACAGTGGGTTTGAGTCGCTCTGGTTTTCTCTCCACCCCTTCCCTCCTCTCTGCAGGGTTTCCAAATCCCCAAGGGCTGGAGCGTGATGTACAGTATCCGGGACACCCACGACACCGCCCCCGTCTTCAAGGACGTGGACATCTTCGACCCCGACCGCTTCGGGCAGGGTCGAAGCGAAGACAAGGACGGCAGGTTCCACTACCTCCCCTTCGGAGGAGGCGTACGGACCTGTCTGGGCAAGCACCTGGCCAAGCTCTTCCTCAAGGCGCTGGCCATCGAGTTGGCCAGCACCAGCCGCTTCGAGCTCGCCACCAGGACTTTCCCCAAAATCACCCTGGTGCCCGTGGTCCATCCGGTCGACGGACTCAAGGTCAAATTTTTCGGACTGGATTCCAACCAGAACGAGATCCTGACGGGGACAGATGCCATGCTGGGGGCAACGGTGTAAAGCCACGCCGGCGGCGCGAGGGATGGGCGGCCGGGGGACGGAGGGTTGGGGTGGGGGCAAGGGGACGAACAGGAGGGGAGGAGGAGAGAGGGACGAGAAGATTCTCCACGACGCTCGCTTCGCAGAGCCTCCGGGTCGGGACTGCTTTCTCCACCAGTGAAGCTGCCAAAACCGTTTTGCTCTTCCCGCGGGGCGCGGAGAAGGTTGGGGTGTCGTCATGCGTCTCGTTTCGTTCGAAAGGAGGAAGAGTCGCAAAACCCAAGTCAAGCTGGGATGTCTGACCATACACAGTATCTAAATATTATAAATATATATATATAAATATCTATAAAACACTTCTGCTGCGAGGAGGAGCGCTGCAAAAGCCCGACTGTGGGAAAGGCTTTGGAAATCGGCCGACGATCAGAGGTCTGGCGTCCCGGGGTGGCTCTCGGGTGGCCTCTGATTTTTTTTTTTAACAGTGTTAAATTAGCTGGTGATAACAGTGTTTTGTTTTTTGGTTTTGATTTTTTTTTTTGTTTTGTTAATTTGTTTGGTTGTGGGGTTTTTTTCGGGGCGTTGGAGGCTTTCCTTGGTGAGGGGGAGACGAGTGATGCCCGTTCCCATCCCCTCTCCCGCTGGTGCTGGGGCAGGCTGGGGAGGGGGCACTGCCGTTTCGCCTCCGCTGCGGGACCGAAAAACCCTGTGGTGTCTTGTCCAGGGCTGAACGGATGGTGAGCCGTCCTTCTGAGGCCTCGGACAAGTACATATTTGTGTTTTGCAAAATGCATTTTGCATTTGGGGCTTTGGGGTGGGGGGGTGTGTGTCCTTTTTTTCTCGTTGAGTTTCCTGCTGCTGCTACACGGCCTGTGTGCACCCATTCCCCCGCCGCAGCCCCTCACCAGCCCCTTTCCCATGCAAAGGCACCCGTTTTGGGGCCATTTCGGTGCCTTTGCTCTCCCTGAAGGTGCAGGCACCAGCCTCCGAACTGCACGGCCCCGCTGACCCACCACGGCTCCGCGAGAGCAAAGCCTCCCCGCTCAGAGCTGCTCGTTTCGGTGCGTCCTCCTCCGCAGGAGGCGTTTGCATTAAAGGTGATCTCGATAAATAAGCCAACGCACGCATTGTTTGTCTCGTGTTTGGGTTTTGTTTGGCGATGGGAGAGCTCGGCAGGAAGGAGAGCGAGCGGCCGGCTCCTTGCAAGCTGTCTGCCCTGTCCCACCGCTAACCCAGGAGAGGGCCCCTACCCAAAACTTCTCCGGCACAAGCAAGCAGCCACCAAGGTATCTTGCATTCGATTTGCTGGGTGGGTTTATTTTATTTTGGTTTTCGCATGCGAGAGGCTTCTGGGTTGAGCGTGGGATGGGTGGGTTGTGCTGAAAGCGGACATGGCCTTGCATGTGGGTGCAGAGCAAAAGCTCCCCGAGCGCCCTGGCAGGGGTTTGGTTCAGACCAGAGCCAAGCACCGGGTCGGGAGATCCCTCTCTAACTTGAGGCATCTCTGCCCAGCCTGCCCAGCCCCGCTTCTCTCCCATCTCCTGCCCTGCGGGGTGGAAAGAACAACACAAGGACCATGGCTGAGACCTCTTCTAACCGTGATGGGAAAAGATCTTGTGCTTGGGTGGGCAGCTTGGCTTTCAGCTTTAAAGGTGTCCAGATAAGTCGGAGGGGTTGAAATAAGAAAGGCGAAGGGGCAGATGTGACTTACCAGGTTGCTTTGCAGGTTGTGCTTTTGATGAGTGGGTGCCTCTTTGGAAGGTCGAAGGAAGTGTGAAGCGAGCGATGGTGATGGCTGCCTTTGCCAGCCCGTCGTCTGGTGGGGGCAAGGAGGAGGGAGGCAGTTTTTTAGCTGGGGGAAGCACTTGAGGTTGGATTGCCGTCAGCCAAGCTGCCAGAAACCCCCCCAGAAACATCCCGGTGGATGGTCTCTACTCACACCGGGGTGCACAGCTTGATTTTTCAGGTTGATTGAACCTGAAATAGAACTCCCAGTCTTCTAGGAGGTGCCATTCAGATCCAGAGCTTGCCTTCTGGTTGGTAAATAACGTGCCAAATCCAAAAGCAAGGTCTCGGGAGCCTCTGGCTATGGGCACCATGTCCCTGAAGCAGAGGCTCAGCTAGTTTGCCAGCCTGGAAATTTTGAGCGAAACACTGCTAGCTCAGGCACTGTTGAGATTTCAGGTATTTTCCTTGTCCCTGATGGAGAGAAAACTTTCCTGGTGATCAAAGGAGCTTAATCACAATTCAAATCCCAAAGGGCGAAGAAGCAAAGAGGGACATAAACCTGAATGTGGTGGGAAGGGGTGAGTCTCCCAGGGGGCAAACATTTGGGGAAAGGTAAGTGGCACGTGAGGGTGTCCGTGGTCTTTGTGGATGGTGAGCCCTTGTAGGACATGGGGACGGGGGCAGGAGGTGGATGGTCTGGGGTGGGGGGGGACCTGCAGGGTGGAAAACCCATCAGAGACCCCCCGCCAGGTGCTCTCCAGGAGCCCCCATCTCCACCTGAGACCTGCCAGGGGAATAAAACTGTGCTCGGGGGAGAGGAGGCTGAAAAAGGGGAAAGCTGGAGAGGGGAACGGACAGCAAGGTTAAGAGGTCTGGTTAAAGCTCAGAGGTGGCTTCGCGCCGTGCTGCGGCGAGCAAAATCTCCTGGGCAGGCTTTTCCGAAAGGGCTCGGTCCCGCTTGTGCTTACGGGAAATCAGTGAAGGGTTTCGCTGAAATTTTTATTTTAACTTCCAAGGTCATTACAAAGTGAAAACCAAACATGCTTTTGAGTGAGTGGTTGATTGGAGAGCGGTAATATAAGATGCATACATCCATTATATATATATGCTTACATCATGTGTATATATAATGTTTGTGTGTGTGAGTATTTAATCTAGGCATAAGTAAGTCATACTTTTGTTTTTCCATTCCTAACTAATATAACTTGACTAAAAAAGTTGCTGCAGTGGGTTTGCAGAATAAAGCACTTTGAATCTCAGAATTGTTTGTTTGTTTTGTTTTGTTTTGTTTTTTTTCTTAGCACAGTCCAATTTGCTATAATATTATTTTATACACAAATTTTTTTTTTTTTGGTCTGTCTTTATAAACTATTATAAGTACTATTTTTGTTATAATTCAAAATAGATATTTAGTATAAAGTTTTGCTGTTAAATATTTGTTATTTAGTAAAATATGATTTTTTTTCTCTTTATTGTAAACATGGTCTGGAAAAATATTAATATGTTTTATCACAGTTGTTTTTAATATTAAAAAAAAGAAAAAAGCACTTGTGGAGTTTTTCGTTATGAAATTGGTGCCGTGTGAACATGTGTTTCAGTCATGTGGTTTTTAATATGTATATAATATTATGTGTCGCATATTAAAATGAATGTTGTGTATTTTGTGATCTTAAAAAAAAAAATAATCCATGTGGCTATTTTATAGACTTCCATAATAAAAAGAGTTGACTCTCCAACCTTTTTGTTTCATATCCATCTGCATCTCCTCTCGAAGGGCTTGTGGCCTTCTGGTTTGGGGTCTTAGGGTAACACCCCCATCCTGGGAATTGGAGCACCCTGTAAGTGGGATTTTTGCACCCACCTGGGGACCCATCGTTCTCCATGGCCAGGGTGAGGCCTTACTGGCTGGCACAGATTGAAATACATGAAATCCCACTTAAAAATAAGAAAAAACTTTATTATGGGGAGGATGGGCAAACGCTGAACCAAGTTAACCAGAGATGTTGTGGAGTCTCCATCCCTGGAGATACTCAGAGCCTGACTGGACGTGGTCCTGACCAACCTGACCAAGGGTTTGGTGAGCTCCAGGAGAGCCAGTTTCTGCCCAAAGCTTTTACCTCTCCCCAGCAAGGGACAGAGGCTGGACAAAACAAGCGGGTGAGAAGGGAAAGGTGCGTATCTCCAGTTGCGTGTGTGCCCTGGCCTTTGCTGCTGGCTCTTTCAGGAGCTTACACCACGCAGAGAAGGCACAGGAGACCACCGTGGTTTGAAGAACATACACCCAACTACTGATTACATTGACAGGCTGGATGGTGGGCAGGATGCGCGTGGTGGACCAGATGAGGCAGGACACGCTTCCCAAGGGTAGCCCAGGTGGGAAGGACCCTGTGATGGGCAGCAGCAGTGCTGCGGGTTAGGTGGGAGCAAGACAGGTTGTCTCCAGCCCTCCCATCATCTCCCATTGGGGCTATTGAGAGATTGACTGCTCCAGTAACCAGCTCCTCAGCAAACCTGTGTCCCAGAGTTTTCTGTGAGCAGGGCTTGCTTTGAGTTTTTTAAACCCAAAAAGTTTCAGGAACTTTTGGCCCTGGGGGGTGGGACGAAGTGCTTTGCATGAGATGTCACAGGACGAGCTACTGGTGGGAGTTTCAGCTGCACCTGTCCCAGAGTGGAGATGGGGTGGGTTGGGAGTGCTTAGAGCAATTAGGTAATTATTTAAGTAATTAGCTTCTGTCTCCTTGCTCTTCTCCCTGTAAAAAAAGCTCTGATAGTGCCCTGGCTGTGGTGGGAGTGTTGAAGAACAGGATGTTGCTGCCCTGCAAACCCTTCCTATGATCACATTCAAAGGCAAGTGAAGGCTGGAGGAATTAATATAGCTCTTTTCAGTTGGCTGGAAAATATGACCATGCAACCCAAGCCTATGTCCCTTTGGTGCAGCCAGAGGATCTGAGGCTCCTTACCCTCCCTTTAGTGCTTTGCGGCCGCTCTCTTTTCCTAGTTGCTGTTCTGGATGTGTCCTGCCAACAGCGGTCTTGCCGTGTCTGTCCCGGCTGTCGCCAAAAAACACCGTGCGGTTGCTCTCGTCCGCGGTCGTGTCCCCTTCCCGGCCTCTCCTTGAGCTGAAAGGGCCGATGTGTCACCTCCTCGCCCTTCCCTTCCAACCCGCGATGCATTTATAATACCCATCTGTCACCTATTTAATAGCAGGGAAGGTCATTTCCTTTTGGCCTTTTCTCCTTGGGATTTCTTTTCTCCGCTCCCCTCCCTTTGCTTCTCTTTATTTATTTATTTTTAATTTATGGCTTTTAGCGAGGAGCTGCACCACCCCTGGAGGGAGACGATGTGGCTCGCTCGGCTCCAACAGAAGCAGGGAGCTTTTTTCGGGTGGTCTCGTGGGAGCCGCTGGACGGCAGCGCAGGTCAGTCGGACTCCGTGTACTTTCCATTCGGCTCCGGCACCGAGTCTCACGTTACTCACTTTGTTTTAACTTTAGCTGAACTCTTGGAAAGTTTCTTTTTAAAGGTTGTGTGTGAGGGCATAGAAAAGGTGTGTGAGTGTGTGTCTATGCGTACATGGACTTTTCTCTTTTTCTTCTTTTTTTTTTTTTTCCCCCTTCTGAACACAGCCCGGTGTCTCTTGCAAAATTAAACAGGCTCCTGGAGCGGGCTTGCGTCCCCTCGGTCTGGCTGAAATATGGCTTTAATCTGCAAAGCTCAAGGCTTAGGCCCTTCCAAAGGGATGGCAAGGCAGCGTTGAGCTAAAAGGAACCGTGCAAAATGTTGAAGTGTCACTAAAATAACATTTACAGGAATTATTAAAAAAGAGAGAGATGGGAGAAAGCAATGGATTTCCAGGTGGTATGGGTGGCTTCTTGGCATCACTTTCCCCCAGATAATTTTAGGAGCCCTGGTAGACCCCCAGCTCTGGTCTTAGCCAGCATTTAAACACCATAGGTGCCTGTTACACGCTGCCCCATGAATAGAATAGAATATTTCATTTGGAAGGGAACTACAATGATCCTCATACCTGCTGGGGGATGCTGCTATAGCAGACGGCTTGGGGGTTGCTCATGGCTTCTTCTCGCCATGTTCTTCTTGTGCTGGAGGCTTCACACACCGATTTTAGACTCTTGCGGTGAAATAGTGAGATCGGTATGCTGTGTGCATCCAGTCCTCCACTGGCCTCCTGACAGAAACAGGCCGAAAACCCCCCAAATAAATCCTACTGTATCTTCCCATATGCTGTGGTAATAAACTATAGTGCCTGGATAGCCTTGATATTTTATAAATGTCTGATCTGTACATCTAAAAAATGATCAACTGTGACAGCAAAAAGGATGTGAAGTGGCAGAATGGCAAATGGTGTTCTGGCAAATATTTCTTTTTGAAGGTCTCCCTCCTCACTTGCATGTGAGAGATTTCCAATTTATCCCAGCTGGAAATGAAAATTTTCCTTTACAACAGGTGATTACACCCAAAATCCTAACTTATATCATCTTCCTGATTATTGATTTAACTGCTGATGTGTGATTTTGATATGATAAAATACATAAAGCTTTGCATGAAAAAATGTGGCAAAGAGAGGGTCAGGGAAGCTTTGAGGCTGTGGCTCAAGTCTCCAGTGGACCCGTGTGTGTTTTCTTGTAGACAAATAATCTGCAGTACTGGGGCCCGAAGAGTGGTTTTAGCTAACACATCCCTGCAAGGCTTCACGTTTGTTCCCTCTGGGTGGTTTCACGAGAGGGTTGCTGAGTTTATCAAAATCAAGAGGTGGTCCTTCCACACTGGCTTGAGCTTCCCAGGGGCAGTGTAGATCAGAAAGGGCAGGCTGCAGCACACAGGGTGAGAGCTCCACGATGGAAACCTTGGGAAAGGTCTCTATGAGGGCAGACTTTTTTCAAACAGCTTCCCAAAGTCACCATTAGGTGATATGAAATTAAATTAAGGTAATGATGTTCAACACAACCTTGGAAGTCACACTAATGCTAAGGAGTATGGACTCCAAAACCAAATGTTTCGTGAGTATTTCAGACAGCAGCTTGAACAATCAATTCACTCATACTAAGAAAATTTCTTTTTAGTGGTCTAAGACCAGCATCCAAATGACCTTACCTGCATCCTCCAGTTCATGTTACTATTTCATGTCCTCCTCCAGCACTCAGTAAAGTCAATGGTTGTCTTTCTTTTGACTGTGTTGGAAGCTGGATCAGGCTTTTATATGCTTTTTCAACATTATAAATAGAGATGAAGTATATATGTATATTTGTTCTGCAGTATCATGTTTGACCATTTGTTATGGCATGAACAGTTCCTCTTTCAGTGTAATGAACACAGTTTTATCTGGCATAAGAGCTATGTTTAGTCTACATTCACATATAGCTTTTCCTTTAACAATATTTGTCTAATTATGGCTACACGAATTCATTTTGCTAGGTAGGGAAAGGTTGTTTTTTGGACGTGCTTGTGTGTGATGGTGGTGGATTGCATCGAGCAACCCTAAACAACCACAGATGTGCTTCTTGGGTGCTCATGAAATGTAACCCCACCATACCATATACCTGTCTCTGACCATGGCCAGTAACATATATCGAGGGAAAAGTTGAAAGAAATGGGGTAGGTGTAGACCACACCTTTTTTTCTGGCTAAACCTTAGGTTAGGCCTATGGGTTGGTTACGGAGGTCCTGGCCTGCTGGAGCACCAGAATTATTTTGTAGTCACCAGTGGAGATGCTCTACATCAGCTTGTCTTGTCCTCTTCTGGAGCTCTCGAAGTAGATCTTTCTCTCGTGGTGTTGTGGCTTGTAAAGCATTTAGGGAAGGAGGGATATGGGTTGAAAAGGTGAGGGTGATGAAGTACAGCCAGCAGTGCTGCTGGTTAAGCTTGGCTGACTCCAAGGGTTGGGCTGCAGACCACCAAAATGCAGAGCCTCATCCTGAGCCCAGTGGCAGATGTCGTGGGTGTCCTGGGCTCCCATCACATCATGGGGCTGGACACTACGGCAGCACTTCACGTCCCAGAAGCGACCAGCCCAAAGCTCGATCTCTGGCTGGTCTGAGCCGCCAGCTGCTTCTGCAGAAGTTTATTTGAAAACAGAAGCCCATGAGTACTAGAATTGCTTTTGCAGGAATCTCATCAAGACAGACATTATTGCATCTATTAATAAAGCAGAACGTTTCCTCTGCTGGATATTAATTTCTGGGTGGATAGACTCAATGGGGCAGTGAAGGGACTTGTGGACTGAGTAAATTAATGTGTTAGATTACTCTCATAAAATTAACCAGTGTTTGTCAACAGAAAGCTAGAAAAACTGGACCCAGAGAGAACACAGAGCCATCCTGCTGTTAAAACTGACCTGCTGGGTAAGGTCAATTTATAGGAAAGCCCCCTTGAGATCAGTTCATTAAGGTTTACAGGAGTTGAAATGTTGGAGTTGTCTGAGTCGCCCAGCAGCGTTTCAGCAAGCATGTTGTTATCTGCTAGTGCTGATAAAGCAGCTAAGAGACCCCAAGGAGTGATTAATCAGTGAATCCTTTGAGTCTTCCTCCCGGCCCACAAATTCACCGTCTTCTATGGCAGGTTGCTGGGCCACTGTCCCTTCTGCGTAGGCAGGTGGTGAGATGAGGTGACCACTACAGGTCCCTTCTACTCTGAGTTATTTCGAAGGAATCATAAAATTGAGTTTGAAATGTTAACTGCTCCACTTTCCTCTACCTCTCCTGCTGGGTTCTAAACCATCTCTAATTTTATGCAGATAACCTCCTCAGGCTATTATCTCGTGACCATGGATGGATCTGGTTTAGCCCACCACAAGGCAGGGCACAAATGTGCATTTATGTGCAAAGACGTGCACGTGTCTTCCACGCACCTGCACGCAGGGCATGCATGGGACGCATGTCCTACCTGTCAGGATTTGCCTCGGCACTGCGGAGCTGCTTGGTGCCTCAGTTTCCTCTTTGCCCTGTGGGATAGCCCAGCAGTTCCTGCTCCTGCAGGTGCTCATTTGCAAGGGATGGAGCAGGTCTTGGAGGGGCGAAGTGCTTTATCACTGTGACTGGTCATTCCCTGGCAGCAGTTTGGTATCAAGCCCTCCCTCTCTTGCCTTGTGTTAAGTGGATTAACATCCCCCTCTGGTAACATTCGACTCTGCAAGTCAACAGAGTGAAATTTAGATGTTGTGACCCTGAACTCACAAATGAACTTGAAATCCATGAGGCCTATTGGGATCTGTTTCTAAAGATAATAAAATTGGGAAGGGACTGGGAAACTGGATTTGAAACCCTTCCAGACCTGCTCCATGAGCTCTGTATAAACAAATGTTGTATTTATATTGACCTGTTGTCAGATTTCATTTTAATTGTCATTGTAGATTTTTCCATTAAAAAAAATATAAAAAACAATCAGGCCAACATATTTCAAGCGGATGCAGAAGAACCCACAGCTGGTTTCTGGACCATCCCTCACTCCTTTTGAAGATGGGCAGCATAGGAGAAAGCAAAGCGTCCTGCTCTCAAGGTATAATTCCAGGATTCCTGGGAGCTAATGTGGATTTCCTTTTTTTAATGGAGTATGTCATGGTTTCAGCCCGGCCGGTAACAAAGCACCACGCAGCCACTCACTGCCCCTCCCACCCCGGCCACGGTGGGATGAGGAGAAAATATTAAGAAACGCTTGTGGGTTGAGACAAGGACAGGGAGGGATCACTCCTTACTCATGGGCATGGGCAAAAGGCAGGGGAAGCTTGGGGAAGAAACAAAATCAATTTAATTTGTTACCAATCAAATCCAAACAAGGATATTAGGAAGTAAAACCCAACCTGAGAACACCTTTCCCCCAGCCCTCCCTCCTTCCCGCCTCAACCCCACTCCCGGTTTTCTCTCCCTTGTCCCCCCGGCGGCGCAGGGGGACGGGAATGGGGGTCGGGGTCAGTTCCTCACACGTTGTCTCTGCTGGTCCTTCCTCCTCAGGGGGGGAGGACTCCTCACTTGTCCCCTGCTCCAGCGTGGGGTCCTTCCCATGGGAGACAGTCCTCCATGCATTGCTCCAACATGAGTCCTTTCTGTGGGCTGCAGTCCTTCAGGCACAGACTGCTCCAGCGCGGGCTTTCCCATGGAGTCCCGGCCATCCTGGGGGGCATCCCCCTGCTCCGGCGTGGGCTCCTCTCTCCCCAGGCTGCAGGTGGGCATCTGCTCCCCCGCTCCCCTCCGTGGGCTGGGGGGGGACAGCCTGCCATCTCACCATGGGCTGCGGGGGCAGCCCCTCCTCCGGCACACCTCAGGTTCTGCAGAGTTTTTTCTCTCACATCCCACTCCCTTCTCCCCTGGAGGTTCCCCTTTTTAAATCTGTTCTCCCAGAGGCACTACCACCATCACTGATGGGCTCAGCCTTGGCCAGAGGTGACTTGGAGCCGGGGAAGCTTCTAGCAGCTTCTCACAGGAGCTGCCCCTGCGACCTCTCCCCTGCTACCAAAACCCCACCACGTAAACCCAAAACCCCACCACGTAAACCCAAAACAGAGTACTATCAAGTCACCTTAGAGACATGCTCACCTGGTGTCACTTCTTAGAGGGAAACATCCCTGTGCTACAGGCAAGCAAGACGCCATGCTTTCTTAAGACCTAACATAAGGTTTTCAGAGGATTTTTTACAAAACACAAGTTGTGGGTATTTCAGCCTGAGTGACTTAAAAGTCCCTAAAAATCTTCTTATTGAGTAACGTGATGGTAAGAGAAAATAATCTGGTGGTCTGATGGGTGGGGGGGATAGAAAGTTTTGTCAAAGTAAGTTCCTGTGTTCAGCAGAGATGATTCATTGCCTCTGGTTTATGGATGGCACAACTCCACGGTGGCGTTGCGCTCACTTAAATCTCAGTTACACTCAGTAAATCTGTCTTGTTCTTGCCCAGTTTTGGTCTGAGGGTTACATTGCTGCAAGCGACTGCCACCTTTGGCTCTGTATCCTCCCTCCCGAAAGCCCCTTCAGCCTTAAATTGCTTCCATAGCGATGCAAAAAGTCTGGCGTTCGTGATGCCGAACCAGCCCGAGATAAGACCAAAACTCATTTATTATAATATAAATATATTTTAAAAGCTGTGTCCAGGAATTACCCGTCACTGTCTGGGGAGAGAGAAGTGGCCTTGTTCACTTTTGCGGTTTAGCTGTTCTCTCCTGGTGTTCACAGGGTTGTCAGCCCCCGTCTTCCATGGTACTAACTCCAGAAACGCCCACCAATTTATCTCAAATAGCAGAAATCTGTGTTTTGGCTAAACTAGCTGGGATGCCACTCTGCAAATGCCCAGTGGTGAGGTGTCTCCCTTTTAAAAAATTATTTTTGCTTTGCTCTGTTTCCTGTTTTGTTTTTCTTAGCAGAAAGAGGAATAAGTCATTTTGAGTCTCAAGTGGGTTTCCTGGGCCAGTCTCGTCTGAGACATCCCACTGTTTTTTAGGGGGTGATTGGGTTATGAAGAAGGGTTTTGTTACTATTTAGGCAATGTCTGCTCTTGAAAGAACAGCTGTCACAGAAAATTAGTGAGATGTTTTTAATATGAGGTTTTATTAAATCTAGCAAGCATTACATGTGCAGGGGCAGACCAGGGAAATGCATCTCTGCCAACTTTCACAGACTTCTAGATCCATCAAGTTTATGACCAAGGAGGGACATTAGATCATCCTGTCTCATCTCCTGAATATAGGCCTTAAATTTCATCCTTTTACCTGTGTGTTGCGCCCTGCCATGTGAATTCAGCAAGAGCACGTCTTCCAGGAAAGCATCCCATCTTGAAGAAATCAGGCGGCTGAGAATCCACCGCTTCCCTCAGCGGTTCGTCTGGTTAATCACCCTCACTGTTTATTTCCACTTGTAATTTGTCTGACTCTCAGCTATTAATTCTTGTTCTGCCTTTCACCACCAGGCTAAAGAGTCCTTTAGGACCCAGATTTTGCTCCTTGTGAAGAGGCTTACGCGATGTAATCAAACCAGCTCTCGGTCTTCATTTTTTGATAAGCTAAGCGAAAATTATTGAGCTCATGAAGCCTCTTGCTGCTTCAGCCTCTGAATCATTTCTCAGCGTGTTTTCCTCACAATCATTCAGTAACGCACCATTCTTTTAAAAATATGGGACACAAAAACTCTGCCCAGACTTCCCTTCCCTTATCCATCTTGTTGGTGGAGAAATCACCAAGGAGAGCTCATCTTCCTCAGAAATGTCTGCATTCATAGATCACGCTCAATTTTTCCCTTTCTTTCACAGCTTTGTGATGGGATGCATCATCAGGTAACTTGGCCCCTTTGGACCTTAAATCTTTGGTGGAGTGGCTGGTTTTGGGAGATGTGTCCCCGCTTTGTGGGGAGTGGTGTAGGAGCTGGGCAAAAAGACCCATTATTTGTATGAGCTCAGATTACCAAGAGCTCCAGCTTGCTCCTTGTGCTGCCTTGTTCTTGTTGCAATTTATACTTCTTCCAGGCTTTTAAGTTATCTGAGCTTTTCATTTTATTTTTTAATGCTGTGGGAAAAGGTGGATTTGCCAAACCTGGTTTATTTATCTCTGAGTTATCAAAAGAGTGGAAAGGTGGAGAGAGACTGGGCTTGATTCACATGGGCTGCTGAAAATCCAGGAGAGGGTGGGCAAGAAGATGATGATGATGCCGAGCTAGAGCTGCTGGGGCAGCCACTACCTGAGCAGAAAAATTTGCTTAATGCCACTGGAGATGCTCACTCCCATGTCGTGTCCCCTGAGGCAGCCGGATCAGGTAGGGGGTCCAGAACTTCTCCATGGGCAATGCAAACCAGCTCGGCGGCTGGGTGCTCCCAGCAGGCAAGGTGTGTGCTGATGCCCCAGCTGCCGTTCGCTGGCCTGATGGTCCGTTTGTTTCCCCCCGGCACCACACAGTTTAGTCACCAGAACTTGCACAAACCCATCAGAAACGGCTTTTCAGCGGCTGTAAATTCCTATTTTTTTTCCTTAGGAAATTTCTGCAGGCTTACCCGTGCTGAGGACCTGCTCCCGTGCTTGGGAAGGGTTACAACAGGATAGATTAAATTCATTAGTCTGCATGGACCAGATGATGGTTTAATGGCTAAATCTGTATGTTGTGCTTGCACTGGAGGGTGACTTGGCCAAATGCAATGTGTGCATCAGGGTCTGGTTTTTGCGTGAGCCCGCAGTGTGGCCAGGGAAGGTGCTGAGCCCTAGGCACATGTTCCCAGCTCTCCACATCCAGCTCGGAGAGGGGGAAAGGAGCAGGCAGCAGGAGACAATGGTGGCCAAACAGGAGCTCTGTGCCGGGTCTGATAACCCGGGCAGGTTCACATGGCCAGGTGGTTTCTCTGTCTATTAAAAGAGAGGGGAAACCAGACATTAGACGTGGTCAGCCCTGTGGTGCAGACACCTAAACAGAGCGAACGTGCAGCGGTGTTTCCATGACCCCAAAAATACCAGTCCAGCTCTCCCAGCTGCCCAGTTCGGAAGTGCCAGTCGTCCCTCCAGCATGACTCCGAGGCATGCTCTCACTTTGCATTTTGTGGTTTATTTACTGTCTGGGTGCTACTGTTGAGCTGGGAAAATATTCCAGGGCTGGCTGAACCGCGTACTCAGAAAGAGAAGGCCACACCGGCTCTGTCTGTATTTTTATGGATCTCCAGCTATGGGATAGAGTCAACCTCAGGAGTTAATGCAAGCGGTGAAGCTAAGTGTCTGCATTGATGAAGGGCACTGATGCAGCAGTGATTCCTATCAGGACGTTGAGAATGGAAGGGGAGAACCTGAAGCCTCTTTCTTTGCTCAATAGAGAGGTGATAATGCAGTGGAGACTTGTCCTGTGCCTGACAGCATGCATGTACAGAGGGTCTCCTTTGGTTGATGGAACAGCACCATTAATTGCATTTTATGCCCCTGTAAGTAAAACTGAAACCCAGCTAATCAGCCTGGCTTCTATGTTCCTCAGTTTAAGTGCTAAATGAAATGCTCTGCTTAGGAGCTTGGCTCTGAATTGAAATATCATGGGCTAATTGTAAGTATGAAGATGCAAAGACAGCATGAACAGATGCAACCTCTGGAACAAAAGTGCGTAAACTTCTGATTTCCCTGGTTATGCTTTTTCCAGCAACGTTTTCTCCGGGTCAGCCCTGCTGTTATTATCTTTGCCCAAATACCTTTGGCCCCTCTTACCAGTGCCCGAGGAGACTGCAGACAGCCCTTTGCTTCCAAAGCCCTCTGCTTTGTCCTCCCTTGCAGCTGCTAGAGCATCCCGTGGCCATGAACTCATCTGGCAATGCATCTTGCGCCCTTATGGTGGGGGTCTCCGGATCGTCCCCTGCCCGTCGCAGCTCAGCGCAAGTCCGTGAGTTAAGCAATGGCCCCAAGTCCTGCTCACAAACCCAGGGAATATTACGATGCCCCAACATTCTCCAAGTTGTTTGTTTTTTAGGAAAACAAACCTCTCAAAGGCATGTTAAAATAAGGTATTAGTGTGGCCGCAAAGTCTAGGCTGCAAAGGCTGGGAAACCCCAAGATGAACTGTGGTTGTGTTGCTTTGATTTTACTCTTTTTGGTGTGTAAATGATGCTCCTGTCTTAAATGACATGGTCACAGGCGCGGTAGTATCGCTGCACTTTGTGGATCAAAGGGATGGTGTTCGCTTCATGAGCAGCTCTTTAATAACCGGTTTTCTTTTTGTTGACCAAGAGCAGCTGTGGGTCACTGGTTTTAGGCCACTGTTTGGTCCCAGCTCCATCCACCTGGGGCTCCACAAGCAACCCTGATCCATAGAGACCGCCCAAATTTTCACAAACTTCTCAGCGCTGGGAGCCAGCAGCATTTTGCAGAGGGGAAAAGGAGGTGCAGTTGGCACCCCAGCATGTGCCTGAAGTGGGTGATCATGGATGTGACCCCCAAGCTCAGGGCATTTGCAGGACCTGCTGCTTCTGTGGGCAGCCCAGTCCCACTTCACCCCTGGCCATGCAGGGGTGAGCTCAAGGCATTAGGGAACATGCCAGGCCACTTCTGCTCGTGCTGAGGTTGCCAAACCCTCTGTGTACCCCCTGAAGCTTTGTGCAGGGATTTCAGGGATGCTCCAGCACCCAGGAGGGAGCTGCACCGGGGTAGTCAGCAATGGGTGGGCAGCATTGCTCCCAAAGGCACCCTGGGGATGCTCCTGCTCCATCCCTGTAGATGCAGCAAGAGGACAGATGTCCCAACACCCCTCCGGCTGGCAGAAACGGGATGCCTGCAGGTCTTCCTAGAGCAGCGCTTGCACTTTACCTAGTCAATAAGATGTGCATGGAAATTTTTCACAGCAGACCTCGATGGTTGTGGGGTCACTCACCCCTGTGTTATGCTGCGAACCAGCGCTGATGAAACGTCATCGTGCTTCAGTGCTATGGGGATGCTTGGGCACTGCTGGCATCGTTGGGAAGCTGTTTGTTAGCTCAGTGCTCGTGGTCTTGCACAGCACAGCAGCCCCGTTCAGGCTCTTTCCTCCTCTCCCACCACCTGCTTCCCTACCTGGGGCTGTGGTCAGGCGTGTGGGGCCGTGTTTACCCGCTCGCAGCTGAGCACACAACCCCTGACGAGCTGACACCCAGTATAGCTCTCAGCTCCTTCCTAGATACTTGCTTTGTGTGTGGTCGTCTCGGATGCAGGAGATGCTGGCGATTCCTCATCGGTCCTATGGCCAGGTTGAAAAGGAGACGATGCAACCAGCGGGCTGGTGTCCCTGGGGCACCCCTGCACCGAGATCGGGATCTCCCCAAAGACCAGGGCTGCTTTGCCTTCAGTCCTTTTGCCCAGCCCACCCCCTGCTCTCTCCTCTGTCCCCACTGTGAAGGGACTTTGTCCTCTGCAGCTTCTCCTCTCCTTGTGCACCTGCTTCCCCATCACAGAGCCGTCCAGCTGTGGGGCTTCAGGCTCAGGGAAGGCTGTGCCAAAACCACCACCCTCTGCCTTACAGCCTCGCTTCAAAGGTTTGTAATCAGCTGAACTCCCAGCCGGAGGGGCTGGGGTTGGCAGGGAGCACAGCTCTCCTTGTACGTCCTTAAACTTTGAGTTCTTTGCCAGGGTTAATTTTCTTCTTTCTCCCCACCCCCGCTTTTCTTTTCCCTCTTGAGGCAGAGGTTGCAAGTGCCATGCTTGGTGTGGCTGCAAGGAATAAATCCCTCTACCCTCTCCTGGAGCTTGGGGTCCCAATCTAGCAAAGTGCTTGCTCATGTGCTTGGATGTAAGTGCATGAAAAGGCTGTGCTGGATCTGGTCTCTCTTGTGTGCCAGCACCTGCCTCGGACCCGGCTTCCCACCTCCTGCAGCTGGATGCGCGGGGTGGATGCGTCTGCGTGTCCGGATTGAGTTCGGGGGTTGGCAGGAGCCGGAGCTCTCTGCTGGGTCCCACATGCCCTCGATGCAGAGCAGGGAGGAGATAACGCTGCTCTCGGCAGAAATCCCGGGTGGGCTGTGACGGCGATGGTCACTGCAGTGTATTTGCAGCAGGACGATGCACAGTGGGAGCTGTGCAGGCAACTTTCTGCACGCTTGTTCGGTTACGTAGGCTGTGATCACTCTGGGTGTCTTGGTGAATAGCCAGGTCAGCCTCCCTTGAACGGGTGGCCCCTGTCCTCTTCTTCCCAAAAAGCTGTTTGGCGGGGGTTGAGGAGCAACTCGGTGCAATGGCTGAGCAGTACGTGGGGTCTGGAGGGGATACCTGCACTCAGCAGCAGGCGTCATGTGCTGATACACCCCGAGGCAGAGACTAAAAGGCGATTTCATTCTGTTAAATGTCTGTTTTGGGAGTGCTTGTCCCAGGCTGGTGCGTCACGCTGGCTGGTGCTTTGGGGCGATGGGGCAGGTGGGGGTCTGCAGGGAGAGGAGCCTGATCCTGGCTCAAGATGTAGCCCCATGCCATCTCTGTGGTCCAGGTGGATGGGAGAGGACAGACCACCGTGCTGCTGCTGAGAGCTATGAGCTCGTTTCATGCTTCACCAGCGCAGCCTGTGGTTGCACGAACTTTCCTTTGCCGGTTGTGCGTTTGCACGTGGGTCTGCTCGGCAGTTCGGCGTGGGCAGTAGCGTAGCCGTGCCGGGGGCTATGAGAGCTGCGTCCTGGCACACCTCGCACGCACACATGACAGGTTTGCTGGGATATACAGGCACTCTTGTACCTGCCACGCTCGGTGTTTTGGGGTGAGGCCTTCCCCAGGTACCGATGTGATGGGGGGGGGGGGTATTTTTATGATGCTTCTCTGTGTGACGCTTTTTGGCGCTGGTGCAAATCCGAGTGCAAGGGACCGAGGGCTGCCCAGCATGATTGCACGTGTGGCTGAGGGTGCGTGTTAGTAGCCGAGGCTGCTATTGAGAACACACACGTGCACATGCCGGCGTGAGGCTGAACATGCTTGTGCATGCCTCGCAGGGCGCGTTGCGTGCGTCTGTGGAGCGTGCGTGGTTCTCTGGGGGGTTGCTGAGTGGGACAGTGGGTACGTGCACCCTAATCCCGATCGTACCCATCCGAGACCCGTTGCAGCTGGACTCTGGTGCTGGACATCGGACTCCGACACAGCCCTTGGCTGTGCTCCCTTGCTGCCCTCTGCAGGCAACCACCCCTCGTCCATGGCTCCGCCGAGCAGACGCAAGCCCATCCCGCGACAGCCAAGAAACAGCCTTGGCCTGGTTCGCCACGCTTTCCCCCCTCCCAAGTACCCCAAAATAACCATGCTCTGTTGCAAACACAGCTGGAGTTTGAGGGCAGCTGGACGCCGGAGGAGCTGCCGTACTCGTTCGGGGTGGCCGGAGCCAGCTGTGCCGAAGGGCACCCGCAGCCTCCCCCGGCACGGCACGGCCGGCCAGCTCTCCGATGGCTTTGGCTGTAGCCGCTGCCGGAGGAACGCGTAGGATGGAGAAATGTGAGTCAGCCCCAGGAGCCTTGGATGCGAGTGGCCGCGCAGAGGTGCTTGGCAGACGCTCCCGGAGCGGGGTTACGCGCGTGGTTGGGTGAGCGTGGAGGGATGCAGGCTCCCGGGTGTATCCACCCAGCTGCAAAGATGCGCTCCGATGGGGAGAGCTCATGGAGAACACAGTTCTCGCTATAATTATCACTGTTTTCTTTCTAAAACTGCAGGCAATTCGGAGGGGTGCTTTGGGAAGCTGCTTTTTGCGTGCACAGACTGGATGTCTGTACTATGGCTGGACCTGAAGCTTTCTTTTTTCTCCCCCCCCCTGCCCTTTCCCTGCTGGGTAAATCAAGGTTGCAGCCTGTTTGCAGGAGCTGCCTCCTGCTCCCATGCCGCAGGCCTGTATGAACCACCCTCAGTCTCTCTTCACAGTCTCTTCTGGCCCAGGATCCAGAGCTGGGAATCGGGCTGATCCAGAATATCTAGCCGTCAATCTGATCCTGACCCAGGTTGGGATGAGGATGTCTGTAAGTCTGTCTCTAACCTGAAGCAGCAGTGCGTCGGTAACCTGGACCTGTAGTACCAGGATATTTATTAGCGCTGGCTCCAGAAGCTGTGATCTGATGGGATCCAGAGGAGCCCCAAACAAAACTCCTTGGGCAGATTGGGTTCTGCATGCACTGAGGAAATCAAAACATAAAAAAGGAGGAAGAACTTGAAACCACCCTGGTTCTGCAACACTTCATTTTTCAGTTTCTGGGCAGGATTTATGTTTGGCATCTAATTAATCTCAAAACACACAAAAATCACACAGTTTTGCAATTCCACAGTGCCTTTTACCTGGGAATTTTGAAACACCTTGTTAGGAAAACAGGCTTTGCAATTATCTGAAGTGTCCAGATGGAAAAATTGAGCTAGGCTGTGTGATTTCGCCAAGGCTACCCAGACAGTCAGTGGCAGAGGTGTGAATGAGGTGGTAAAGGCACTTTCCTGTTCACAGAAAATCCAAGTTTAAGGAAAAGTGCACGACAGGATCACTGCTGAGCTTTCCGGGAGCAAGCCCAGCGCCAGCCCTGTTACCCAGAGCCTGTACTCAGCCTGACACTCCATAACTGTTGCAAAATTATACAGCAGCTGAGTAATATGATAGTGGGTTAATTTGTGCTTGCAAATGGAGCTTGGGAGCCCTGACTGATGGTACCTTACTCTGACCGCCAGACCCCACAGCCCTTTATAATGAGAACATAATCTTGCACAGTACCTGGGAGCTGAAAACAGTTTTGGTCTCCAGCAGGATGGGAAGGTCCCAGCTTGTAGGCTTGGGGGGCTCCACCTTCCAGGACCTGGAGTTCAGCATTTGTTACTGGGGTTACAGGCACCAGATTTTCATACGTATGGTGCTTTTTGGTGGCTGAGTATCAAAGCTCTGCTCGGTGGGACATGGACCGTGCTCTGTAGTAGTTTGCACTGGCAATGTGGGAGGTGGCAGGATTGCAGCCTGCCTCAGCTTCGTGGCTAAGAGGCTAAACAGGAGGAGCAGATGGGTCAGAAGAAGGAGAAGGAGGATGGTGAATTTGTTTGCTATTCATTCACAGACCAAGAACAGCAGAGAATATCTGGGTTTTAGACCATGGCTTAAAAAATGGAGTTAATGGGATGAGGGAAGCAGCCAGATTCTGTTGCATATTGGGTCAAGGCGACAAAAAAAAACGGGAAAGGACATCCTTATGGTTAGAGGGCTAGGGGATGTGGTTCAGTTCCCTGCCTTGTATTCCTGTGTATGCTGCCCTTGGTTTGGGGCAAGGGGCAGACTGCATACTTGAGCACGCGTGGTTGTATTTGAGCTTCCAAGCTGGTGGTTGAGGAAATCTGCACCTCCACGCTTCTCCACACTCTGCAAGTGCCTGTTTTCAGCTGCTAGCTATGTTTCAAGTCACCCCTTCCCTGAATCATCTTGCAGTTACATTTGAGGCTTTGCAATGTTCAGGCTGATGCCCGAGACTGGTGCTGTGAACGGCTGCCTCTGCATGAGGGGTATTAGAGCCCTGCTCTGTCTGATGATGATCCTGTGAAGCTGAGCACCTAGGTACTGTAGTGAGATGCCATAGATGGGGAAGAAAATAAGGACCCCCCCCAAATTAATAAAACCTCCACCTATCAAAGAGAGGCTAAAGTCTGCAGAAAGGAGGGACAGCACGAGAAAGGATCTCACGGTCGCTGAAACGCCGGACCTGAAACGGTGGATCTGGGATGAAGTATGGGCTTGGCATGAGAGGCAGAGAAGGGAGCAGATGTGGTGAGAATCCTGCAGGCAATGCCTGCCCCATGGCTTACTGGTACCTTAGCACAGGTAAGAGGTCATTTGAGCTCTGGCAGCAGCTAAAGGGAGCGCCAATTGGAACCAGATGTCAGGAAGTGCGAGGCACCACAAACGTGTGGAAGGGCCTCCCAGCCATGGCGGCGGAGCCCCTAACACTGGGGTCATTCACGAAGCAATTAGTTGGCATCCTGCGGTTTTGGCCTGTTAAAAACGGGAATCAACCTTCAGGAGCTAAGTGGGGCTGCAAGGAGCTTTTCCAGCGTGATGGGAAGTGCTGGCACGGAGAATTAGAGGGAGCTCTGGACGGTAGGTGACGGGAGGTGGGATGAATGGACCTGCCGTTGACCGTGGAAAGACTCCCGTTGAGTTCAGAGGGCTTTGCCTCAGGCTGAGTGCCACAGCTTTGGAAAAAAAAAAATTGGAAAAGAGAGGCCAGGACCTCTACCTTTCATTCAGCTTTCCTGCCGGTACATCCATTAGAGCTTCTATGAGTCGTGTCTTCTGTGTTTTTTCCTGGGGAGCTGTTGTCTGTTGAACGGTCGATGCAATAAGCCTAAGGTCATGGTGGGCCCATAGGTGCTTCAAGTCTTTAAAACAGGTTTGGGAGACTTGGTTAAGCATATGCTGTAAATCATCTGAAAGTTATGGTTGAAGCAGGAATATCTGGGTGAGATTTTCTTGCTTGGCTTTTGTAGGAGGTCAGACTGTTTGAATATATGCAGTTCTTCATGCTCCTATGATCATGGTAATGCACCCTGTTTTTCCCCTTTGTTGCCACACGTTCCTCCAATTTCCATCAGCTTCTTTGCATGCTATGGAGAGCCTGTGAGGATGTGTTGTAAAAAGACTCTCCTATTTACTCTCATGCATAAACCTTAAAGTAAGATGGGGAAAAAAACAGTTCTGAGGCTGGAAATTCTGGCTTGTGTTTCTTCTTTTTTTTTTTTTTTCCAGGTTTCCTTTCTTCTCCACTATTTCTGCTCTATAGAAAGCCCCCCAAAATCTCAGCAGACCTCTTACGCTAGACCAGTTTTGCAAGCTCAAGATGGTCAAATGTTTTTCTGGCTGCATACATACTGCATCCCTCAGACTTAACTTGAGTTTTTCATACCTTTGATTTACTGCAGCAGGAGAAAGGCTGAGGTACAAAGTCATCCTGTGTTGGCTGTGGAGAAGCATTTATGCAGGTGAGTATTTGGAGAGTATTTGCTCAGTATTTGCTGAGCGCTCACCAGTAGACGGATGCTGCTGTGGATCAGGAGAAAGATGTCCCAGCCCCTGCTTGCCGAGGTCTGAGAGCTGCTACATTAAGTCTCTATCAGGCTGTTTCAGGGTCCACCAGGTCAATGGATGCTGCTCTACTGAGCTCATTAAGCTACAGGATACACCCATGGGGAGACGGTCTTCAATTGAGTCACGATTTATTAGTGTGGTTATGGAAGCCTATTCTCTCAGGAGCCATAATGCTGAGTAATATTACATGAAGAGACGGTGGTATATTGTACATCACGGGACGCCAGCTAATGGAGTAGACAGAGCCCGGATTAGTCCGTTGTAAGTGTCCTCGTATGAGGAGGCTCTTTCTCAGGGCAAGTGTCCCTGAGGCTTGACGTGAGGAAGGTGTGTGTAAGATTTGCCACTGTGGCTGGTGTCTGCAAGGTGAATATTTAAAGCCAGACCAGACCTTTTACACACCTCTGGAGTGTGTCACACCTCGGGAGGTGATGTTCCCCCTCCACTGGCTGTTGGGACCGGCTGGCTGAGCGGGTTGGATTAACACCTCACTCCAAGATGTTTGGAGGGAGGCGAGAGGATTCCCAGCCGAGGGGATACGTTACGTTGCTTATTGCATTTGCCCTCCTGGGAGGCAGAGCTTTAATTGCTCTCCCAGCATCTTTCCTTCCCCTAGTGCAGGAGATATTGCAAACTTTCTACCGTTACATTGCGTGCTTGGAGCTGGAGGTCCCAAGCGATAGCACAGAGCTCTGAGTTTCCTCTGCTTTGCTGTTTGTGCAGCCAGGCCAGCACACTGAAAATGAGAGCAAAACACTACTGCTCAGGACTGTAATGGGGGACTCCTGTCTCTGGTACTTCTCTTGGGTGCAAGAGGCAACGCAAAGGGCATGGGATGCTGTAGCACCTTGCCCAGTGTCAAAGAGAGAGAGAAAGGTTCACACAGGCTAAAAAAAGAGCAGACTCACTCAGATTTTCCAAAATGCTGCAGGCTGCTTGAGGGTACATGGGCAGGAGTTGGAGTGGTGGGCTTGGGGGTGATACCTGGAGCAGGGCAACACACTTTACTGCCCTCTGCTTCTTCCAAACCTCACCAAGTGAAAAAGTGCAAGGGGCTATGGCTTTATAACTGCTCACTTAACGGCATCGGAATGACTTACTAACCGTTCCTATCTGAACAAAAATAACACCAAAACATTCTCTTTTCTCCCTCCCCTCCCAGGCCTCATGACTTTAAAAGGATTTGTGACAAGCCATGAGCCTTGAGAAAATAGACCATGATGAATTCCCATCCACAGAGACAATTCTGAAGGTATGTGTCCCCTCCTCCCTGCTCACTGGAAAACCACAGTCTTGGCCAGGACTGGAAGAGGAGCCATTCATTCAAGCCTGATTTCCCAAATCGTATCACAAGAAATGGTCTTAGTCACTCTTAAATGAACTCTGTGGGGATTCTGCTTCCCCTCGTGTGCCAGGTTAGCTCTGCAGAGCACGCGGGCTGGCCAGTGTCCTCAGCACATGTGATGGCAGGGCAGCACATTGGGGCAAGCACGTAACCAAGGGATGGCTGGGAAGACGATAGCCTAATCGGTGGGCTAATCACCCTCTGGAAATACCCAGCTCTTCCTAACTGTTCCACTGTGATTAGCTTGGGAGAGGCACTTTAAAGCAGAAGACACTGCCTTACGTTTTTTTAATAAACAGCTAGTTGATTTTGAGTGCCATCCTTCATGTTTGCAAAAGGATGTTTTTGGGGGGAGCTGGTATGGTGTTTGGATTTCAGTGAGGGCAGGTAGGGCGCAGAGCTTGCCCTGTTTGCTGCTTGCCTCTCCAGAGGTGATCTGGACAAATGTCACTGACTTGGTGGTCACGAGTGTGCTAACCAACACGGGCAATAACATCGGTTTCTGCCCCAAGCAGCTTCGAGCTATCAGGGAGCAAAGCAAACATCCATCCGTGGCCTTAAATCAGAGACTTGACCCTGGTCTAGGCCCAGAAGAGAAGTCATCTCTGCTCAATTCCTTGATGTACGTGATTTTTTCTTGCCTGTGCTGGCTCAGCTGGTGCTTTGTGGGGAGCAGAGCCGTGGCTCCAGCCGCTTCCTGCCCACCAGAGTGGGAGGAGGAGCACTGGGTGCTTGGAAGCTACTGGTTTCCCTTGCACTGGTCCCCACAAGACATGACTTTGCTCCTCTGAATGCACACATGAGAGGATTTACACTGGAATATGCTGCTGGGAGGGATGAGGTTAGCACAGGGCAGTCTATGTGCTACGTAAAGCTCTGTGGGACGCCTGTAAAATATTGTGGTTTGAGCTGGTCAGAAGAAGGACAAGGTTTTGCATGCAGAAATTAGAAAGGTTGTTTTCTCTCTGTGCACCAGAAGTCATCTGTTTGTTTGGTTTTGTTGAAAACATTGGCAGAGATGTGCAAAAAAATGTTCGTATCGATGGTGTGGTGTTTTGTATTTTGTCATCATGGTTTGTAATTGTTAAACTTGCACTGATTTTCTTTCATTCTCCTTTTGCACTTTGGAGTTTTATTTGGACCTTGGTGAAAAACTGAAAGCAGAAATAGATTTCTTTGAGTAATCACATTCTTGGGGAAAGGTAGAGGGGAAAGGCTGTTTTCAGTTCTTTCCTCAGTTAAAAATTATCCCTACTTCCAAGTTATACTAATAAAATTCTGGTGTTACCTCATACAGGTGAGCAAAACGGTTACTGATTCCCAACACCTCTTTCTGCAACAGACTCGGCAAATTTTCTTGCCCTTTCAGTTGGAGCTGCCTCACCTTCATTTGCCTAAGTGGTCTCATAGTCTGCACATATTTTACGAGCAGGACCAGACACAGGTCTTTTCCTGCAGTTTTGTGTATGCACATAGCAAACTTTGCATAAGGAGGCCCTGTGCTACCCTAGCAAGGCTAACCAGGGTGGGCAGGGAGGGGGAAGGACCGTGCAGGCATGAAGTTCACCGGGAAATTCTCTTGCGATGGGTGGGGAGTGATGACACATCAAAAGAGATGGGGAGCAGCAAACCCTGTGATATCAAACACATGGCAAGAAGAACCACCTACTGTTTAATGAGAGAATTAGGACACATGAATGTTTTTTTCTCAGGCTACTTCAATCTGTTTCTAATCCTGGCCTAGGGAAGAGTGGATGAGAAGCAGGAGGCCAATATATATATATTTTAATGTATCTCATCTTTAGTAAGTGTGTATGTGTGTATTTATATTTACCGTAATTGCTCACAAAGACATGTTTGACACTGTTATTTCTGGTGTTCCTTGGCAGCAAGAGGCTTTTTACCACCAACCTATTGATACCACATGGTGGGTAAGAGCACCTCCTATTCTCCCTCCCCTCTTTGCTCCAGACTGAAAAGCACTGGGCTGTCTCTGCTTGGTAGAAAAAAAAGAAAAAAAAGAGAGAAGCCAAGTTATCAGTTCAGCTCCAGAGCCCTCCCTGTTTTTCCTGAAATGTGGGTCCCTTGTTCCAGCAAGGGTACGTGTGCATACGTGCTTGCTATAAAACATTCCCATGGCAGAGCTTTCACAGCGCTTTATTTATTTTGCTGGGTTCTCACTCAGGTCAACCACGGTACTCTGAAGCATGGTGGTTTGGACTTGGAGATGGATCATGTGGTCTCCTTTATTGGAGATCACTGCTTAAAAGCCAGCCTTGCCAAGACAGACCAGAGGCTCTCATTATCTGACAGCTTTGCCCAAAGTCAGACGAACTTGGAGCTTTCTGGGAGAAGGGTCTTCCTGGTCAATGTGGATAATGCAGAAGTGCCTGTAGGATAGAGGATGAAAAAGAAAATAGTTCCTCAGTCCTCCAGTGGTGAAAAAGTTCTATACTTTGACGGGGAGTTTTGCTTACACAGATTGTCCACTCACGAGTCCTTGTTTCTCTTTGGGAGTCACTATAAATAAAGAGAATTTGTGTTTGTGGGAGCTGGTACCCCCTTGGAGGGGCTTGTAGAGGGAAGCCCATTTCATCATGTATTAAGTAGATTTACACAATCTATTTTTCTTCACTCAGGACTCTGTTGTGAGAAGCACTGCTGATCCAGAGCTCTGCTTTGGAAGATGAAATCTTGTCTGTGAGATACAGCTAAGAGCTCTGCTGGAAGACGGTTGCAGAAGACTTTCTTGGAGAAATGTACTGAATTTGTCAATGAAACCAAAATGCTGAGCTGGGTCGGGCTGAGATCCCTTCAGAGAAGATCCAGTAGACATCTGCCTGGGGACTGGAAACCAGCCTGCAAAGTGATGCTTGGGCCTCTGCTGCTCATTGGCCTCATGGTGAGCAAGATTTTGGGTGTACGGGTGAAGTGATGCAACAGCAGCATCTTGGGGTGAGGGAGGAATATTTCTCACTGATGGCTGGGAAGGCGATCAGATGGGTTAGGGCCAAAGATAGCGTAAGGATGGCACAAGATAGACCTGAGTTTCCTACTTTAATATATATACATGAATATCTATCTATCTCTCCTTTTCTCCAAGCAGACACATTCTTTTCTGCAACCCGTATCGCAAAGTGCTGGTGATTGAACCTTTCAGGAGGTCTTGTGGGGTGTCTGGCACTCCTCTGGCTGGAGAAGGGAGACAAGGTAGGTTGACCTGGGGTAACTGTTTGTTACAAAGGACTTGGATATGCTAAGATAGTCCTAAAGCTGCTGTTTTCTGTCATAAATTCTGTGAAGATCCTCTCAGAGAATTTGTTCTTACACAAAGTGATTAATCTCCTGCGTAGATGACCTGTTTTTGGAAATGGCATTCACTCTCCATTGATGTCAGTTGTCCAGCCTGCTCTGCCTCCGGCCTTTTAAACACCTAAATGCGGGTGGGATGAATCCCACTCTTAATATCTTAATCCTTTTTAATTAGATTGAGCTTTCAAGGTCTTCCAGCACAGCTTTTTCCCTTGCTCTCAGATAATTTCTGTGGCTTTTTCCTTAGCTCTATCCAGCTTTTAAACACCTTTTCTAGAATACGTATTGCAAACTGTACACAGTATTTCAATATCTGTCTTGTCTGTGGTTTCTGCAGAGAAACTCTTCCTTTCTCCTATTCACCATCACCTTTTAAGAAAATCAAGTTGACTTTCTTGCCCATTCTAACATTCAAGTCCTTCTCAAAAAATCACAGTCCTTCAGGTCACAGTTCTCTGCTCCATGGGTATGGTGGATGCTCCTTGACATCTGCAAGTAACATTGTATTTTGCTACCTAAAAAATATATATTTGAGCTGAAGCATGCCAGCAGCTTGATAGTCCTGATGGAGCTGAGTGCCCTGCCCTCCCCATTACTTATCGCTTTGCCAGCTTCTGTGACCTAAACAGCTTACGTCAGCTGCAAGTAATATATTTACTTTCATGAAAGTTGATGACAATGTTGACTACCTCTGGGCAAGGCAGTAGATCCTGACAACCATCGGTGATACTTTCTCACTGAATAATACCTCCCAGCTTCTGCAAGCTAGCTCGTCCCAATCTATTGAATGTATGTTTTATTTCTATAGCATAGCAGAAACTTTTCAAACAGAAGGTTGTGCAATGTTAAGTCATGCACCACATGAAAGTTTGTATTATGCCTGTAAGAGACTCTTTGATGAACAGAACTCGTAATTTTGTCAGAAAATGAGATCAGGCCTATTTCCCATGAAAAACGTTGACTGACATTTGTTGCAAATGTAATTATTTTGTAAGGTGGAGCGGTGTCACCTGGCCTAATTTTAACCAAATAACAGTTTGCTGTCTGATCCAAACTAGCTGCCAAGGTTCGTTCTGCAGTCAACGGAGCGAGATCAGCCCTCCAGCAGCTGAATCATCTAATCTATGTTAGACATCTGTCTTACAGTAGGATGATTGCTGTTTGGAAGTGCCTGCCTGTCTCCATTGACTGAAGAAAAGGAGCAAGGATTAATTTTGAGCTAGTATGTGTATAGCTACTTGAGTGAAATCACTTCTGTTAAAATATTGGCAGTCTTACCATGCCTTTCTCCAAATGTTGGGAAATGCATTGTTCCCCTTCAGGACTCTTATGACTCATAGTCTAGGGAGTTTCAGGTAAGTCATAGGATGAATCCTCAACACCCAAGTCCAAGATCCCCTCCCTGCCCCTTCTCTTTATCCAGAAAGATGGTTAAGCTTTGGCTAAGATGTTAATGGGGCAGCATTTGCTAGACTACTCCCTGTTTGCCAGCTAGCCACAGGCTTTGATCCTTGAGCTCTGTGCATCATCCCAGCTGGAAATGAAAGTCTTGGGTTTCCCCCAGCAAATGCCTTGGAAGCAAGTGGTAAATTCGAGGGAAAGTTGCATGGGGTGAGGATGGAAATGCACATGTGATGCCTTGACCCTGCCCTGGGGGAAGAGGGCATGGCCAGGCTGGGCTGGATGGTCAGAGCTGGTGTAAGCGCTCCGGTGAGTTGTACCAACGTAGGACAGCCGCTGAGCACAGCAGCGGAGGGCCTTTTTGTCAGCAGAGCTGGGCCAGGAAACATCTACCTGCTGCAGGCTCTTAAAGATGGGCTAGATGTCTCTGGGCACCGAGGTCTCATTCCAGGTGTGCGGGAATCGGAGATTAATCTATGCTTGGGTAAATGAGGTGATAGCTCATTAACAGCTCATGCCAGGCAGCTATGCACTGTCTTACAGTGTCATAGTGCTCTTTGAAGGCTCCAGCTGGGATAAGGAGGGGAACCATTGCTTCATACACCCAATGATTCTGCAGAAATGGAAGCAGAAGAGATGAGCAGAAGGTGGCCAAAGGGGAGGGGAAGGAGATGGAGAGGATTATTTAGGGCAACCAAGTTGGTGAGGGGCCTTGAGGACAAGTCTTATGAGGAGCGGCTGAGGGATCTGGGGTTGTTCAGTCTAGAAAAGAGGAGGCTGAGGGGAGACCTTATTGCTCTCTACAACTGCCTGAAAGGGGGTTGTAGTGAGGTGGGTGTTGGTCTCTTCTGTCAGGTGGCTGGAGATAGGACAAGAGGAAATGGCCTCAAGTTGAGGCAAGGGAGATTTAGGTTAGATATTAGGAAAAATTTTTTTACTGAGAGGGTTGTCAGGCATTGGAACAGGCTGCCCAGGGAAGTGGTTGAGTCACCATCCCTGGAGGTATTCAAAAAGCGAGTGGACAGGGTACTCCAGGGCATGGTTTAGGGGGCATGGTTAATGGTTGGACTTGATGATCTTGAAGGTCTTTTCCAACCGAAATGATTCTATGATTCTATGATTTCCCCCCAGTCAGGAAGGAAGCAATGTTTGTCCATGCAGCATCATGTAGTGATGCCTCAAGCCAACTCTTGGTGAGGTCAGTATCACCCATGGGAGCATAGCGTTTGCCCCAGTGAGGAGTGCCAGGATTACAGCCCATGCTTCCAGGACCTGCAGGATCGGGGTGACAGTCGTATCACACGGTGTATCAGTTACTGGAGCATTTACCAGCTCACAAAAAACATGCACAAGGAAGGGAAAGCGGGGTGGCAGGTTTTGTCAATGAAAATATATGCATCTAAAGTTGCTTTTTAATCCTGGTTATCCCTGGATTCCTGCATTTTCAGTGTGCATCACTCCAAGGAGACCAGAGTAATGCTGGAAGTGCACAGATGTACAGCCGCAACTATGAAGTGCTGAAACCAGCCAAAGATTTAGAAGCTATTAATTACAAATAAAACAAATGAGCACATTTCATGACCTCCTAATTTGTAAGTGGAGAGAGAAAAGCAAAACAAATCAAATTGTTGTTTGCAGCAAATTGTTTACTTTGCTCTAATAATAAATATGACTAAAAAGAAATGCCAATCCTCTGCCAAGGCAAAAAATGTGTGTGTCTGCATTTAAGTGTAATTCTTCTCCTGTTAAGCACTTTAAATGAGTGAAGCTGAAGAATTACAAAAATCTCATGTTTCATCCTTTAAGCTCTTTGTTCATTTTTGCATTTCATGGATTCTGTGGAGGACAAACTAGATTGCTGTAATGTGGTTAATCATCAATTAGCGTCAACTGGAGCAATTTTGTTGTCTTTGATAGATAGGTTCCTTTTTGGGAATCAGTTTCTCTTCTAAGAAGAACAATTCTTGTTATTGATTAAGGGAAGTGGAAACATCTTTTTAGTTGTATTGATTTTATTTTAACTTCTTTTCCCATCTAGCATGCGGATCGGCTTCTGCAGCTGCAGTGCTAGGCAGCAAAAAGGACACATGTTAAGACATTTGTGAACAAGAGAGATATATCTGGGTACAGCAGTATTCCCTTCTTTCTATCCCAACAAGTCCTGCACTGCAACATGGAGCTGGAAAGTCACCAGATGTGCTGTGCTTTGAGGACCTGTAGTCAGGAGAGATTTCTACTCCATCTTTCTTCAGTGTCCAGGACTAGCTCTCAAACATTTTAGCGTTTCAGATATTTGCATTCCAGCCACAGTCCCTTGTGGAAACAGCAGAGCCATCATAAGCACGGAGGAAATGTGGATTCGGAACCATATCCAGGCTTAGTAACTTAAGTCTTCCTCTCTAATGGGCTGAATTGAGATCTCTGATCTGAGAAGTCCCAAAAGGCTTCAGCTGGAGCCCATGTGTCCGGTACAAGGCATTTCGAGATAGATGAAGGCCAGCTGGATAAGGTCCAGGGGAGAGCAGCAAGAATGATCAGAGGTCCAGAAAACATGACCTCCAAGGAAGGACTGAAAGAGTTGCGATTGTTTTGTCTAGAGGAGAGATGACTGCAGCGAGATGTGCTGGGATACTGCAAGTATGTAAAAGGGTACTGTGGAAAAAGAGAGGAACCTGCTCCCTGAGTCCACTGCAGGAGAACAGACAACATGTTTTCATCTAAATCAGGAGCAAGACATTTGGGTTGGACAGGAGGAGAGGGTTTGCAAGGGTGAAGTTAGTTATGTTAAGCAAATGTCTTTTGGTAGAACTGATCCCATGAGGGAGAAGAAGAACGGACTAGATGACCTGGCAAAATCTCTTCTAGTTCTGCTTTTTTGTGGGTATTTGAAGTTGTTCGGATTCTGATCCTGATTTTGCTTCTCTGGTGCATGCCCTCATAGATGCAAACATAGGATGTAACTTCTGGTTTGAAAACCCAAAAGAGATGATCAGAAATGGTCAGGTGAAGGAATCCAATGCAGGGCATATGCTGTCCTGTGCAGAGCAAGAAGAATAAATTTCTATGGGTCACCTGGGAGTCTACATGGCTGGAGGGTACACGCACAGGTATGTCTGTGTACGTCAAGGAGAAAAAAGTATGAGATGAGAAAATACACTCCTTGGTGAGTGCAAAGTCCTTCCGTTCCTGCTTGTCATCACCACTCTTCTCAGTTTTGGGTGGATACATTGCAGGGAGCTGGTGTTTGGAGATGTTTCTGAATCTAATGCCTAAAATACTCCTTTATTCAGCATTTGTTAGACTTCATTTAGAGAATGTGTCCAGTTTCGGGGCTCTCCCTGTACAGAAAAGACATTCATAAACTGGAGTGAGTTCAGCGGAGGCCACCAAGATGGCTGGGGGTTGGAGCACTTGCTGCATAGGGAGAAGATGACGTGATGGGTTTTGTTCATCCTTGGAGGTTTTCAAGATCAGACTGGATAAAGCCCTGAGCAACGTGGTCTGATCTCCTAGCTGATGCTGCTTAGAGCAAGAGGATGGAGTAGAGACCTCTGGAGGTCCCTTCCAACCTAGATTATTCCATGATTCTGTGATTCTAAAATTCACTGTCTGTATCTGTCAAACCCCAGTGCTACTAGTGAGGCCAAAGATGCTCTCTAAGTGTCTGCTGCCAAGAGGCAACAAAAGCATCGCACCGCATTGCTGGTGCCAGTACCTCTGCCTTAATTATAACCACACTTTCATATTAATTTTTATGCAGATGACAGACATATCTAAATGTCCTCAGACGTCTCTGTGAAACCACTGCTCTTCACCTCATGTGCTCTCAACCTTTTCTCCCTGTCTGTGTTGGCAGGAAGAAGGCAGCCATGAGCTGCAGTCTGGATTGCTCTCACCAGGAGGGATCATACAGAGATCCTCAAGCAAAAATGGACCAAACTGTGCTCGACTCACATCGGTGTGGTGCAAAAGGAAAAGATTATGAACTCAGGCACAATGCTGCTGTAATGTGGCTATTCACTTCTTGGATCCTACTTGTTACCTTCTCAAGGTACTTCATATTCCATGCTGAGTGCACCGGTCTGCATTAGCTCTATGTTCCCCTGCCTCTGTGCTGTCCTCCACGTTCTGGGCTGTTTAAGCCTTTGGAGCAGCTGAGGTTATTCCAGGTGAATAAGGAAAGATTAAGATTGTTGCTGTTGTTGAGCATCATGTTGGTGTGTTTCACTTTTTCTCCAGCTCCTTCTCAGTGGAGTTCTGGTTTTTGTTTGGTTAGTTGGTTTTTCTGAGGGGGAGGGTTGCTGTTGGTTTTTTTGTGTAGTTGGTTGGTTTTATGGTTTTTTTTTGTTTTGTTTTGTTTTTTTATGAGATTAGAGATGTAACAGGCCCTTGGCATGGATTTTTAGGTCATAAATAACTTTTATGGCCAGTTTGAAGCTCAGGCCAGTCCAACATGTGTGATAATCTGCTGTGTATCACAGATGTTAGAGCCTCCCTGATAATGAAATCTATGGTGCTCTTTCCACAGTTTGTCAGGAATCTGGAAGAGGTGTGCATCCAAACTCTGGGCACAGCACGTTAAAGTCTTGTTAGTGTAAACTCCTAACAGTGTTCCCCAGACAAAGTGCCCACCCTTATATCTTGACTTTCCCTCACTTTCAAGTGCCTGGGAGAGAAGGAAGAACGTGAGCAACTCTTCTTGCAGACTGTCACAGGGTGGGGGGGGGGGACACGCTACTCCCAGCCATGAAGAGCAAACCTTAATGCCTAGTCCATGCCTGGATTTTCTCAGATTCGGGCAAAGGGCCTGCCTGTGATCTCTGAGCACCTTCCCATGGTGCATGCGTGCTCAGCATCACAGGATGTGCTTCTTGCAGGGAACACCCTGCCCGGATCTAGTCCATCTCTAGTCAAAGGATTATTCCCAAGAGACTGTGCTGTAGTCCATTTTTAAATGTCTTAAAGAGCAGGGTTTCCACCACAGTCCCTGGGGAGGATGTTCCACAATCCAGTAGGTTAGATCTCACTGCTAAGAATGTTTCCCCTGATATTCAGAGTTCATTTTCCATTTCTTAATCCCATCTTGTGATTCCTGGTTATTCCCCTGTTGGGCTAACCTAAACAAATCCTTCCCCTCCCCGACATTTACGCCTGTCAGCAGACAGTTGTCCTCCTTTGCTGTCCTCCAGCCAAACTATACATATTTAGCTCCTTTAGTTTTTTTCCTCATAAGTCAATCCTTCCAGCCACTTAATCATCCATGTTGTCCCACTTTGACTTCTCTCCAGCTTGAAGCATTCCAGTGCTGCTGAGGTGCCCAGAAGCAAATCAAGTCCCCAGTGACCTCAACCCAAGGACGAGGTTGACAGAGAAAACCTTGTTTATGAGAAAATCCCTACAGTCATCTTTGTCACGGGATGGAAACAGGGTTTTGGTGTTACCCCTGAGACCTGGCTGGAGAAAAGCTGCCAACTTCATTCAAATATTCCATTGAATCCAAGCACTGGGAACAGCTGAGAAGCGATGTCCTGCTGCGTTATTTTCATTCATTTCATTGTAATCTACTGTGGCGGTGTTGGAAGGACACAAGGAGGAAGGGTTGGCCCAAGGAAAGGCAGCGATAAACGCACCAAAAGAGCTCGCTATCGAGTGCCACAGCCTGTCCATGCCAAGGTCATTCATCACAGAGAAAAAGCCCAGAGTACCCCTTCCATTTCCCTTAGGACCCTTTTTCTGTCTAAACACAAAGGAAAGGAAGTTGCTTTCTGTTTGCCATCTGTCCTGAGCCAAGGCTGATGCTCACCTTGTTTTCTTTGGGTATTAATATGCGTTTGCTAATGCAGGCCAGAAAAAAACATTCTCCAATCTTTCTTTAAGAAGTAGGAAGAACTAGCTTAGGAAGAACAGGCTGGCAACATATGCAAATGGTCCTGGGCCACTGCAAATCTTTTGTCTCCGTGTAGGGTAAATTAAACATCAAGGAGTTATGGGTGATTATCACTCTGTGTAGCCTGGCTTGCTCCTTTCCAGAGCCCCTCAAACCCTTCATGCTCTCTCCAATGAAAAGAAAAGCAACTGGAAGCGGTGATTTAACCAGTGCTTACTGGAGCAGGGGTCAGGGCTCGTTTGAAGCTCTGGATTCCTCCCAGGATAGCAGTAATGTCTCAGTCTTAATTAGAGCCCAAGGTGCCATCGGGTTACGAGGAGATGCTGTGGTGATGAAGCTATTGCCTTTGCCTGTGGCACAATACTAAGCCCCAGACTGCTTATTCACATCCAAGATCCTCTGCCATGATTGAAATTCATTATAGTGTCGGCGTCTGTTATTTGTAGTAGAGCATTGTCTGCCGCCTTAGACAAGAGAGTGCCCCAGATGACGGAAGATTTAATGACACTGGGAGGAAAAAATGACTGTGCCATCAAAATAGACAAGTCGGGAGGAGGAAGGAATTTTTTTTTTCTCATTTTAATGGTAAGGAACAGAAATGTTAGGCTAGAGAGGAAAGTGTGCTCAGGTTCCTCTGCTGGGTCAGGTTTTCTCAGGAGCTCAGACCCAGGTGAAGCACTTTTGTAGTGCCGCAAGTTGTAGGGTGCTTCAGATCTTGTCCAGAGACAAGGCTGTGCCTGAAGCCAAATTGCTTGAAATAGCAGGTGATGATTTTAATGCACAATCATCCTTCCTGCACAGCACTATGAGTGGACAGAGGCTTGAAGCATCGCCCATCCCTGATGTAGCTTAACAGCTAAACTGTATTTTTCTGCAGCAATCCTGCGCTTATTTCATACAAATACCAAGTAGTGAATGGCTTTTAATCATGGCAAGGTTACTGTAGCTGAAAGTGCTTTGTACCAAAAGTGCAGATTACTGTAGGTCAACCCATCAGAAAATTCCTCTTCAGATTTAGAACACAACCTCTAATTTTGCTCCTCCAGCCTATTTTAAAAATAGGAAAACAACAGCCTCTTTTAAAAATAGGATAACAAACACTTCACTAAAAACATCAGGGTTTTTTTTTTTTTCCCCTATTTTATTTTGCAGGCTGCATAGGCCCTGACTCAGCAAGGCATTTCTCCTTTGTGCATATCTTATGCCTGGTGTAGCCCATCCCATCTCTATTTTGATCTCCTCATGCATCCAAGGAGTTGGCTCCTGGGTAAATACCAGTTAGTGGAAGCTTGGTCCTTGTGAAATGCTTAGCAAGCAGGATTAAAAAAGAGGAAAGCTTGGATGAAAATTAGCCACATAAGAGTGGGAAACACCTGAAATCCCCTTTCTAGTGAGGACATAACTGTGAAGCAGAAGGCAGAGTGATAACATCAGGTCCCTGTGGTAGATGATGCTGCCAGAAGAAAAAAGCCTTGGTGCTCATCCAGATGGGGACCCAATTTCCCATGCTGTATCCAAGCCTATGTTGTTCATCTCCCATCCACTGAAGTGGATCAGAAGTATTTGAGCTCCCGTGGGAATTCTTGCTAATCTTGAAAGAGCAAGGAGTGTTAATGAATAAAAATGTGGGGATTTTTTCTTTAGCTCATGCTAGGAAACTTTGCCTCTTTCTTGCACAGACACATCTAACCATACTGACCAACCTGTTTATTACTTGCAGGCAAGGTTATTGCATCCTCCTGTATTTGAAGTTGAATGTGATGATAAGGTACTTGTCTGAGTCTGGCCCCCCTTTGTGGAGGGGTAATGGAGGAGGGTAGTGTCCATGCCATACAGACGAGGCTAGAGAAAGGATGAAATACTGATCTTGTTACCCAGCTACTCCAGTCAGTGACTGATGGCCAGAAAATGAAAGTTATCTTTCTTCTTTCCTGGGACCAAAGGGAAAACTGTGTCCCAGATGACACACCTCTTCCTCCCACCTTTCGTTGCCATTTATGGGGTCTTTCCAGTGTCTTTTTGCAGTGCCCAAAGTCAGTTTGGAGGCTTTGGTCAGGCATAAAGAGGCCATAAAGGAATTTTGGAGGTAGATGAGTTGTGAGGTTCAGGAAGTCCCTTCTAGTAAGAGGCGTGTGGGTAAGGAACTATAAAAATGGACGTTGATCAGTTCAAGGATGTGATTTGCTGTGGTAGTTATACAAGCAGAGGACTGGAGGCTGGGCAACTGTTCTGAGGCAACGTAGTTATGTGACTTTGCTGGTCTTAGGTCTTCCTTAAACATCTGCTGCTGGCCACTCCTGCAGACAAGGTATGGGGTTAGCTGGACCTTTGGTCTAATCCTGGTCATGGATTTGTAGAGGGACTCTGGCCCCAGTTGTGCAGGAAAGCCCTGCCCATCTGTTTTCCTGGAGTAAGATTCAAGCAATGTGTTTGTCTCTGGGCTCTGCGTGAGAATGTGATACACTCTATGGGTGCACGTTAAGCGTTTTCTACATGCTTCATGGTATTGCTATTAATGTCGCTATCCCTCAGCATTTATGGCAAGTCCTGTTACATACCATGTGCTTTCTAAACACTTCAGGAAATTTCTAGGACTCCAGGTGCCTCCTAATGCCCAGCTCAGATGACCAGTGTCCAGGACATTTGCTGCAGTGAATGGCAGGGTCTTCTCAACTGTTCTTCATTCCTCCACTATGCTTTACACCTTGTTGAGGCAAAATGCACAAGAAAACATAGGCAATGTCACAAAATGCCTTCTAAGGGTCAGGGGTTGCTTTGTGTCCTGGGTTTGTATCATGGTGTCCAGGCTACTGAGGAATAAATAGGATTCAAATAGTAAATAATAATAACAGCCACACTCCTGAAACATACGAGCCACTGACATTTAAAGTTTATTTACTGCTTTTACACTGCTTTAATCTCTCACCCCCCTTTCTCCTATGGTAAATGGCACTGTAAAAATAGTGTTTCAAGCTAAAAGCATGGGAAAGTCCAAAACCCTCTCTGCATTCCCACTAAAACACCAGCAGTTCCCACAAATTGGAGATTTCCCTCCCTCCTCCCCAACTTTTCCCTTTTTTATTTTTTGCACTGGATAGGAATTGTTAGATTCAGGGCGACGGTACAGGAATTGGGGTTGGAAAGGAAGGGAGTGGGGAAGGGGGGGAAGCAGGGTAAAGCAAATGGAAAAAAATACACCACAGTAGTAGCCACAGAATTCTTCTCTGCTCCAGCGTCTCCTTTGAACTGGATACGCCACCCCCCCTCTTTAATAAGGAACAAATTTTCAGTGCTCTATGGGAAAGTTTGAATGCAACATATTTCTGACAGGTCACTGTCAGTTCACACTGAAGAGTTCTTTGCTTTTTATTTTCCTGCCCCAAACCCTTTTCTTTCTTTTCTTTCTATCTTTCTTTCTCTCTTATTTTTTTTTTTTTAGGAGGGAAGTGGTGCCTGCAATACACTGTCTCAGATGCTGACAGGCATATCGCTGTGGGTAGTGGCATGCAGGGCACGTGGGGTTAATGATGTCCTGCTGATGCCACTTGTTGGTCATGGGTGACAAGCAGTTGTCCCTTGCTTGGCCATGGCAGAGCTTTGCCACATCTCTGGCACACAGAAGGAGCCGAGGAGTTTGGATCTGGGCTTGACCCCTGCCTGGCCTCTGAGCTCCAATGCCAGCTCTGATGGAACTGGAAATTGCTCAGGCGACGTGTTGGGGGACAGGGTGAATTGCCCAGGGGCAAACCCCAGGAAGTCCCTGGATGTTCCTGGTCAGCTCAGTGCTAAATTTATTCTCCTGGCAAATTTGCATATAATAGCAAAGATTTGAGGAGGGGCAGAAGCAGGAATGTAATGTACAGACCTCAGCACAGCTGAGACAAAGAGAGCTGGAGGCTCCCTCATACTAATGGACCTTCCTCCCTGCTAATGGACCTGGACCTTCAGAGGTCTGAGATGCTTCTGCCCAACCCTCTTCGACAGAGATACAGCCACTGTGTTGAGCTGTACGTGCAGCTTCGGACACCCTGCTCATCTGGAGGCCCAACGCAGTGTGCTGAAGTAAAGCATTTCATTGACCTCGTTGGACAAAACTCTTGCTATTTGGCCAGTTTCCTCTACAGCCTGGCCGTGGGTGCTCAGGCCCTGATTCCGTGCCCAAACATAATGATAGTTTTCAGCCCTGGCTTGAGGCAGTACTTGCAATGCCCAATGCTGGTTTTCTGGAGGACAAAAACTGGTGCAGACTGGTATAGCTGGGGCTGTTCTGGGAGCAGGCAGGGGAAACGCTTTTTAGGGGAAGCCAACAAAATAAGGCAGTCCTGTTTTCCCAGTTTGCTGTGAAGCTACTGCTGCTGGGGGGCTGGCTCGGGGCTGCTGGGTTGAAACAGGAGGTTTCTCCTCCATTTCCCTTCCTCCTCCTCTCTGCAGCAGTGGCATTTAGTGGTTCTCCCAAGCTCTGTCTCCTCTCTCCCCCTTCTTTTTGTCCTTCCTCTTCTTGTAGGAGCAATCCATGGGGTCTGTTTTACCCCAGTACAGAAAAGCCTTGTGCCATCTCCACCCACCACGACCCATACTGGTTGAGATGATGCTCAGCTAAAGTCCCCTCACATGTGGTGTCCTCCCCCCCAGCAGCACCTGTGGCCCAGCTTTGCTGGTTTCCCCCAGAGCAGCCGAGGAGTTAATAATTAACAACAGCGATCAATAAGCTGCATTGCTGCTGCCGGGTGATGTCTAACATGGGTCATCTCATGCAGCCTTTGGTTGCACCCCAGATATTCGAACGACACTCAGAAGCTCGGCAGAGGGTGGGGGGCCTATAGTGGAATAAGGCCCTTGAAGGGCAATTTTAGGCAAAGGTAATTGGCTTCATATATCTTGCAGGCCACTTCTGAGATCTCAAAGCAAGGTCAAGTGTGCTTGAGGCAGAGACGAGAGGCTGTTCTTGCTAACATTCATTTCCCAGTAGTATGTCAACAGCTTGTTACACAGCCAGGGCTGACAACTGTTAAAGATTGGGATGGGTGACTCATCGCATTTGCTTTAATATCCATTTTTATATAGTATCGTGGTGCAGTGGCTTGACTAATTGGCATAAATCTCCCCTGCTTCCCAGGAGTGGAACACATCAGCGCTGGGCCCAGGAGGAAAAATAGAAGAGCCTTTTAAAATGAGGTTTGGCCAGTGGTGTCCCATGAGAAGGACAACCTTCACATTTGGCTGTTCTTTGGGGTTTCTGCTCATCTTGCTGGGTGGATTTTCGCTTGTCAAAATGTCCCTTCTTTCACTGGCTGGGGCCTCAGGCTTTTCTTAACACAGTCTCCTTTACAGTCCTCTGATGTTTATTGCAATATCAGTGGTATGCTCTGCTGATGCTGCTAACAACGGAGCTAGCCTGGACCAACACATGCCAGGGCTGACACTCAAGTGTTCAGCAAAAACTTGTTCACAACAGATGAAAGTACCTGAGTTTCTATTGATTCCTGTTGCTGCAGAGCTGAGCAGCTCCGGGGAATACTGGCCACTTGTCCTATCAGCCAAGTACATGCTGAGATCTTTAGGAAATCTTGTGATGAGCTGCGATGGTGGGTATTGGGGAAAGGCAGGGAAGCTGGGTGAAGGCAGTTGGATTAAATTAAAATCATTAAAATGACTTTCCAGCCAGCTTCCTAATCCAGGGGGCTCAAAGCAGACCCAGGACCTGTGTTTGATGGTAATGTTTCTGTCTGGCCCTGCATATCTTCTGCTGGGGGCACGTGATGTGTTTTAGGTCATATCCTTAGCTGGGATAATTTTTATTCTTTTCTTGGCCTAAATGTTGCTTATTTCCCCTCATCCCCTTGTGGAAGCTTGTCCATGTTTCAGACAGGTACGTTTGCTGATGCTCAATGCACTGTTTCCCTTTGCACCCCTAAAACGCCCTGCCGAAGGGAAGGAGATGAAAATAAACCTGCTTTGCTGAGGGGAAGTCATACAGGGCATGATCTGTCAGCTGTAGGATGTTGTGCTGGGTACTCTCATCCTCCCACTAAAGGGTGAAATCTGTGGGAACTTCCAACATTTAAAGTTTAGCCTCTTGGTCCCCGTCAGGTTACTGAGGGTGTCAGAGATAGGTGTCGTAATTTCTGGCTCAGCCGAAGGGGGATGCCCAGATTCCACACGACAAGTGGAAACCCCCAATAGAAAGTCCTGACCCCAGGACTTCTCCTACTGGAAGTTGCAGCTTCTGCTCAAGGAGAACCCAGCACACTGACCTTGCCTGAAGGTAGGGACCCACTTGGGTAGGGGGCACCCACCTGGCTTGTGGTGGTGTCCTCTCATCTGCCTTTTTGTTTTTTGGTTTTTCTTTCTAAAGAGAGTTAGTGAATGAAGTACAGCCACTGGAACATGGGTGGCTTTCTGGGTTGTGTTTTTGGAATTGGGTGTTTGGATTCTGCTCAAGTCCCATTGCAGGTGTGAATGCAGCTACCTGAGACTGAATACATAGGTATGAATTAAGCTCTAAAGAGAGATATACCTCAAGAAGGTGGTTCACGCCCACTAGTCTGGTCTTTTGCTATTCTTTTGGGCATAATGGAAACCCTGTAGTCAACCTGACTTTTTTATGCTTCAGATATGCTCGCACCTCCTTCACTTCTCTCATCTTTACCATGAAACAACTTTACTTCTTTGTCCAAATTACATTCACTTCCCAGGCTGCCTCTTAGCACTATTTCAATGAAATTGCACGAGTGGAAAGTCATACAAAAGTTAGTCAAGTACCTCAGCTCTCCTTACAACCCCTGTAAAATGTCTAGTATAATCTGTAGTGGTGTAAATTGTGAATTTTAGCATCTCATAACTAATATGTTAATTAATTCATAGAATCATAGAATATCTCAAGTTGGAAGGGACCCATAAGGATCATCAAGTCCAACTTTCTGCTCCTTGCAGGACTACCTCAAACTAAACCATATGACTAAAAGCATTGTCCAGACAGTCCTTGAACTGTGACAGGCTTGGTGCTGTGACGATGCCAGGTTTAAAACTGCTTCTGTTCAAATCGCAGGAGAAGAAGTCAATGTGTTATCAGAATAGGCAGTTCTCCTGCTTTGGTGATGAGCAGGTTGGTTGTGGTCTCCGGTTAAAAAAAGTGGGATATACCCAATCCCCAGATAGCTGCTGCCTCCTGAGATCTCTAGTGGGATCATCTTATACTTTCCCATCAAAGAGCAGAAGGGTAGGGAAGGGCATGAGGAGGACGTCTGTGTCACCTCCTCTAAGCCATGTTAGACAACAACTTTGGGCTGAGGTGAGGCAACTTCTTCAGTGTCTTTTTCTCTCCAACCCATGAGTTAGATGACTAACAATCCAATGTTTCAAGTTGTAACTTGGGGCAGACATTACTGGAGTGGAAAGGGGGAATAAAAGCTCTGTGAGGGAGCGGCATTGCCTGCATCAAAAAGCAGGTTGCGATATTAATGCTAGAAGCCAGAGTCCCTTATTCCTTGTTCGGTGTCCTATGCACTAGATTACACTGCTCCCCTTGTTGACTTCTTGGTGTAACTCGGTGAAGTCAATGGAGTTGTGCTCTCCCGCTCCTTCCTTTCCCTCTAGGCATGAATCAGAGTCCAAGCCCTTGGCTCCGGGATGCATCCATGACGATGAGGTAAGTTTCCAGTCTTAGGCACTGACAGAGACAAGCTGGGAAGAATTTGTCTCTATGTGGCTGGAGAATGACTGTGTCCTCCCATAAGGGAGCAAAACTGGAAGCCAGAAAAAGGATCGCCTCTTGGCAGTGCCGCGGAAATTCAGCATTACAGTAGCAAAAGGTCAGTATGCAGTGCAAATGTGGCTAATCCTGCTGTGGCAGGGGAAAAGCTTTACATGGTATGGCCCTCTCCTCCTTTTCTCAGGAGAAAAGACTTTCAGAACACCCTGGTGGAAGAAGCCAGAAGTGGGGGATTCTTGACATTTTTCTCGAAACCCCTCAAGGGAATCCTATCAAAGCAGAGAGCTGGTTACAGCCTCCTGCTGTTACAAATACCATCTAAGCAACCTCGGGCTGACCTTAGTTGGTCAGTGACACTGGTCTTTCTCAGAAACCCACAGTCCTAAAAAAGAAGGAGCCGCTTTTTCTCTTTCCTCCCCTCCATCACCCTCTCCCCGTTGAGCGCCAAGCCAGAAATGACAAACAATCTCTCGACCTTCCAAGAAAACAAGGCAGAGCCACCTAGTGCGGAACAATAGAGAATGATGAAGACACAGCCACAATAGCTGGCTGTGGTTAACCTCAGAGGCTGCAGTCAAACCCAAGGAAATTACAGAAAACCCTTAAACAAATACAATGGCCACGACTGTTTTCTCCCCAGGGGACCCATAAATAGAAGCTAGCGCTCCCGGGGAGGGAGGAGGGGAGAGGCGGGTGGCCACTGTTTGTTCTTCTGTGGTTCAGTGTAGGCTAAACTGGAGATTAGGCTATGAAATCGAAGGCAGCAAGAAAGCAGGCAGTAATGGATTTTGGCACTGCTTCTCACATGAGCTGTGTAAATCCAGAGCAGAAAAATGCTGCGTTCCTGCATGGTTCTGTGAGGCTTGCATGGGCTTGCTTGATCGTCTGTGAGCGCGGATTAAATTCACCTTCAGCCAACGGTCAGTGACTCTTAAGATTTTTTTCCATCCCTATTCCTTTTCATTTTAGAGCTGAAGCTTAGGTGATGCCTAAGCAGGGCCATAGTTTGAAGCGAGCCCTCTCTATGGGAGCATCAGGCTGTTGTGGCTGTATGTGCTTCAGGCCAGTCCTGATCTCTGTCTGTGTCTCTTCATTCTCTATATGAGACCTGGTTCCCCACAGGGACACCTGGATAATACCTTCAGTGCTGATAGCAGAGAGCCGTATAACAAAAAGAAAGGTCTAGGCTGGAGCTGACATCAAATGGTGACGGATGGATCCATCTCCTTTAGTTTCCAAGACTTCTGGATGCTGCTACCCAGGGAACTTTGGGCATTTTTTTGCAGGGAAGGTTGCAATTGCACTCAGTGGCACCTTTCCTTCTGGCCAACCTATTCTGCAGCACCGTTTTGTATCATTGGTTATTGTTGCTGTGAACTATTCTATTTGTAAGGAAAGGAGAATGCAGCAGAAGTTACCTATGCCTCTTTGCCTTGCAGTGCAGAGATGTGGTAGATCATCTCACTGGGGTCATAAAAGCAACCCGGCTAGAGCAACTTGGAGCTCAAGACATTTCTGAGTCCTCAGATTAACTTGAGTGTAGCCAGCTCAGGTATTCTGCAAAGGGAAACTGTCATTTTAAAGAGCCTGGATGCACAGAAAGAAAAGACAGCGGCCCAACGAGTGGTTCCTTGAACAGAAGAGGATGGTTGTTACAGGAGAGAAAGAGAGCTTATGCACCCTAAGCACTGCCATCAAGTCATCTCAGGCTGCGATTGCCTGTTGGCAGCCATCCAGCCCCATTACCCCTGGCCCACTCTCCTCCAGTGCAAGCAATTACCGAGGCAATAACAACCTTTACTTCTGCTTCTTATAAGTCTGAATTCTACAAGGCAAATTCCTCTGGATTGGGTGGTGTGGAACTAGATGGGCAGGTCCTAGCTGGATTTTGCTGAGCTTTCTGCTTTCAGGTCTCCCTTCCTAGAAGGTATAGGTCAAAACCAGAATAGGTGAGAATTTCTCATTAGCTTTAGCTGGGAGTTGGGAAGACCTCAGGTACAATGAATTAATGTGGCAAATGATCAGCATTTTTTTTTTTTTTTTTTTTGAAAGATAGCAGCTGTGTAGGGTTTTTTTAGTCTGGGACATCTGAGTCAGATTTGGTGTGATGACAGCAGCTGAAGGTAGGGCTTGAGGGTTTTGTGCTGTTGTTGGTTTTTTTTTTTTTTTTCCTCACTGTGTGAAGGATTAGCAAGGTAACTTGTTCTTACCTTTTCTCTTGAGAAAGTTGGAGCGCCTACCGTAAGTTACACCATGTCCTTCGACATGGTGTAAACTACAAAGGTGAACACTGGGAAACATGGATTCTCAGTGGTTTGGGGATCTGGACCTGGTCCCTTTTATTTCTTGTAAAAGTAAAAGAAGATTGAAATAGTCCTGACAACCTTTTTTAGTGTTTCTCTGGAAAACATTGATTTGTTGAAGAAAGGACTTCTTTGTGGAGATCCTGCTGATAAATTAGTTGACAAACCTAGCAGGAGGTACTGGGTCTAGGATGAAGCTGGGTCTTATGGTCAGATTAGGCAGCATTTGGCATACTGATCATTAGGATTCAGCTTCCATGTGTGATTCATGCAGTGCAGAGGGTTGCAATTGCTCTCATATCTCATGTGAGCTCTCTAATAACTGACCTATTTGTCCTTCTTCCTTCCTGCCCCTCAGCTCTACCATATTTATGAAAAACTTCCAAAGGACATATAATAGTGGGATAATGTGATCTTCGAGTCATGGACAAGGAAAACATTTCCTGCTTAACTAAGCTTTGCAAATAATTCTGCTTGGCTTGGTGCTTTCTCTCTTGTTAATCTTAGTTCTGAATCATCTAGGGGAGGAACTAACTAATATTTGGCCTGGGATCTCGAAGGAGGTGTCCAAGGCCACGTTAATCTGGGTGAGTGATGTAAAGTTCAGCTTTCTGATTCACCCATTGTTCACAAGGTCATGATTAAGCCTTGCAAATGTCACTTACCTTGAGGTCCCTCTGGAGGTGAATCATGACTTCTTGTCTATAACCCCACTTCAAAGATAGCTTCGGCAATATCCTGAGAAGACTTAAAGGAACAAGTAGTAAACACCTCTCGTTTCCTGTACCAAAATGCACAGTTTAAGCAAAAGCATCTGTAGTGAGATGACTCCGTGGCACTTGGCAGATATCCCACTGCTGACCCGTCCCTGAGCCTCAAGGTGGGTTATGACCTCAGGACAAGCTGTCCATTTAGGAAAAGTTTAGACCTGTTTCTGTGTCTCTTGCTGACCTCGGTCAATATTGAAGAGATGTTCCCTTGCTCAAACGTAAGGGACCTCTTCTCCACCTCTTGCCATGACTGGGGTATCCAGCATACACTACAACCATGTACTACGTGCTACCATGTATAATTGTTGCTGTAGCAACTTGGGAATGTGAAGAAGAGAATTAAGCTAGTTGGAGATCTCCTGCGAGGCTTGGGAAAGCTGGAAACATGATGGTGTGAGATGGGGAAGGTTGTCGAATATCTGAGGAGGATTATTAAAAAGTTGATGAATGTCTGTACGTGCTCTGAGGTTTGAGGGGAGGATGTCTTTTTTTAGGGAAAGACTTGTATTTTTGGGTGATGGAAAAAACTACACCTGAGGCTAGTGGGCATGAATACTCTAGTTTGGAGACCCCTTGACCACCTAGACTCTTGTCAACCCATCTGTCTGCTGCTAAAATACTTCAGCTTTTGTCCTGTGCCTCTTGGAAGTGGTGGGATGTGCATGCAATGGTGTTGTTCAATACTTGGAAACCCCAGGCCTAGGAAGGAGGGTGGGTGCCTGAAGGGTTGTGTCAAAAAGCTGGTTGGCCACAAAGATTTATGCCCTATACAGCTGGTGCTTTGAAGGCAGAATAAGGAATTTCCTTGGCATAGCCAAAGACTTTCCACTTTCCCAGGTTAGCATGGAAGCTGATGCACTGGGTTGGTGTTCCTCAGAATTCACTTGTCCTTCTTTAGTGACCTGAGAAGTGTTCTCCACTTTCTAGAGGCTTTTTGGCACTGTTGGGACATTCAAGAGAAGACTTACTTAGAAGGTGGCTTTTGTAATACCAGTCTTGGTTAGGGGAAATCCTGTTGGTTTGTTGGTTTTGTTTTTTTTTTTAACCTAGTGTTCAGGAAAGGTGTTTTTCTCCCCTTTATCCCATTTGCTTAGAGAAAGTCTCTTCTGAGCCACTTCAAAGTCTATGTGCACCTGAATATAATGGGCCCTGAGCTCAGCCAGAGCTTTTAAACACCCCTTGGTTGAAGCAGGAGCCCTAATCCACAGAAAGGAGAGTTCAGGAAAGGTATCCAAGCCAGTATCGTAAAATCAGGCTGATGGCTGAATCTGTGCATGGCACCACATCTGCCTACCTCTGGCTCCTTGGTTGGTAAATACTGGAATAAGTGTGAACACGGCGCTGAATGCCTGAAGCACTTATAAATGCCCAGGCTGCAGCAGGTAGAAGTGTTTATGGCTGTGGGAGATATTTATGGCTCTATTACACCCTCTGTTATTTTGGCCTCATTGACTTCTTACAAAATCTTTAATGAAGGTTTATATTTTATACCTTCCCTCCTGGCTTGTGCTTGCTTGTAAGTAAGTGTGATGGCAGCAGGTGAAGGTACAAAAGGTCCTGCAAAGTAAGCCTGGGAAATGCTTGTGGTGGGTGTATGGCAGGACGGTATATCAGCAGAGAGGGCTCCTGATTCTCAGCCTTGTTTCTTGAGAAGCCCTAATTTTCCACCGGAGCTCAAGAAAATGCAGACAGATGCAGATGCACGTTCCTACTCTGAGCCGGCTGTGTGCCAGCCCATAACCAGTAGTTCAAGCTTAGTACCGTGTGGATATACATTCTGCCTTTGGGCTGGTGTGACTATGTGCCTTTAGACCCAACCAACTCAGGAAAAGGACGGCATTAGTGTTCACACCAGAATGTGAATGCTCGCTCGCTTGCTGTTGTTATGTTGATTTCATATATATCTACATATCTATCTCTTTATCTCTATATTTCTTTCTTTCTTTATTTCCACCCCACATCAACTGGCAAGTGCTGGCAGTCCTGTTGTCCCGAGAAGGCTGGCTGATACTTCTCCACGTATGAAAACACGGACACTGTCTTTCCAGAGCATTTCATGCTTTGTAATGAACTTGTTAGAAATTTGTGGGGATGCTCTGTAGGTACTACAATATGTTTGGCAGAAGCTTTCTCTGAGAGAGGGTGGATGCAGTTCGTACCAGTCATGTGAGCTCGAGGTGTTGTCCTTCTTGTTGACCTTACACATATCAGACCAACACCCAGCGAAGAGTGTGACCGAAAATCTCCCTTAAAAAAACCCCAAACAACCCAAAGCAGTGAGGAACTGAAATGGGCTCCAGAGTACAGTCTTGACTGCATGTGGAAGTGCCTCTGTGTTAAGATCCTCTCAGTTTCTTTGTACAGGCATGTGTTGCCCTATGGTTTTGGTTCTCCTTAACAGGACAGACATTGCCTTGTAGCAAAGGTGTTGGGCTGGGACTATTCTTTGCCCTGCCATAGGCTCCCTGGGTGATCTTGAACAAATCTCTCCCCTGTGCTTGATTTTCCCCACCTGCAAAAACAAGAGGTCCGGTGTCCTTTCCTACTTCCAGGCAGTAGTTGCTCTGAGCATGAGTTCACTCAGGACACCCCAGTATCAGGTGTGAAGAATGTCTGAGGTCACTTGCAGACATAGGGAATATGTCTCGCTAGGTTTATTAAAGCTGCTGTCACCTCGTGCGGATCAAGACTAGCATCTATCACAGATGTGGTTTGGCCTTTGGACCTGAGGGCTTTAATTTATTTGCTGCCACTGCAGACAGGCACATCCACAGGCAAAACTTCCCAGGAACCATCTGCCCCATTCTCCTGCTCCGTGGTGGGAACAGGACAAACACTTGCAGGAGGTGACAAAGTGCAGAGGCACGTGCAGCGTGGGCCGAAGGGCTCTGTGAGATGCCTCTTGACTCATTCACGGTGATATGAGCTCTTCACAATTTGTAAACTCCAGGAGGGTCAAAAGTTGAAGGGCTTTTCTCTTTTGTTTGCCACCTACGTTGCCCTGTTTGGAGGAACGCTTGCGGGAATCCTCCCTGGAGGTGCACACCAGGAAAGACAGGCTGCATTGTTCTGGCTCCCGACTCAAAACCAACACAGCTGACATGCATTGCTGCATGGTTCACCAGCTCTGAAAGGAAGGGAAGAAGCTGGTGACTTAATCCTTTGAGCGCCTGCCTTTCATCCCTTAGAAAAGCCGGATATTTTTGCCTCTTGTCATGATTGTAGGCAAGCTGAGTGCATAGGTTCCTTTGGAGGGTGCAGCCCCACACCTACAAAACTGATAGCCAAAGGGCATGTCTATCTTGCTGGTGTAGGCAGACCTGAACTGCCTCTTCTCTTGTGCGAGCTCTGAGTTAGGAGCACGGGCTGTGCTGTGCCAGGTCTGGATGTGGCCTGGCTGTGTTATCCTGGCACTGTACTTGACAGTCTCTGCTGAATCCCTGCAGCGCTTTACCTGAGGCAAGCAAAATCTGGCTAAAATCTTAACCCATCCTGGGTGAGTCCACCCAGCACCATATGGACTTAGAGGTGTGGGGCCTTATTAGGCGGTTATTTCTGTATTAGGAAGAAGTGAAAGGCTTGGAGGTCTTGTGCAGAAGGCGAGGAGCTTTGCAGAAGGGAAACTGGCTCCAAAACTTTGGCATAATGTTGCAAAGCATTGGGTTGCTCCTCAGTGCTTTCCTAGATGTCGGAAGCACCGTGTGTCCTCAAGTGGGACCTGTGTCAGGGTTTGCTGGTGTCCTGCCTCGTCCTTTCACTGGCAGAGGAGAAGCATCAGCTGCTCTCTTCTGTGGAAGGGGAAACCCACAAGCACAGGCTGGTCTCAACCTGTGCTCCTGTAACTGCACGCTCTGAGCCAGAGCCTCCACCCTCGGGTCCAGCCACTGTCACCCAGCAAGGCACGTACAGGGCTGCGGACTCTTCCTCGGGGCAGGGATTACCCAGACTAATGAGTGTTTCTCCTCATTTTGAATCTGTTTTGTCACGTCCCAGGCCTGGCTGTAACTTCAAGCAGCTCAGCCTTTCTCTGCTAGAAGGAGGTGTGATTTTTAGTGGCCAGTGTTTTCTCTAGAGGCGCTTGTAGGTTTTAATGAAGATGCTGTGAATCCCCTGAAAAGACACTTCACATCCTGTCTAAAGCTTTTCTTTACCCTTTACAGACTTTCAAAATTATTCTAAAAATGTGGAGAGTCAGCACCTCCTACGTTTCCATCATTTCCTGATGCTGTATGTGCAGTACAAACTGCTGGGACGTAGCTCCCTGGTGAAGGTCTCTCAATTTCTTCTGTACAAAATGGAAGGCAGGTGTGTTTGAGTTCAGTTTTGGACCTTAAGCACTTTAATTGATTAAAGAAAAGCTTCATAGCTGTACTAGATGAGGGGGTTCATTTCAACAGGCCCCTTCAAACTCAGATGTGGACAACCCCAAGGTAGGCATGGACAGTGTTCTTCATCAGAAGTTACCAGCCTTTTGTGCTGCTTCTTACCTTACTGTGCCTGTATCTTGGGGAAAATGTTGCCTTTCCCCCCGCCTTGTTTTTTTTTCTTTCATCTTCTGTTACCTTACAGCGTCTCCCAAGTACTCAGCGGTTTGGTAATTGTGCTAACGGCCTTGGTGGCTTTATTGCATTTATCTTTTCTAGCACAACTGAGGAACTGTATTTTGCAAGCGTCTCCTTGGTTGTTTTATCTCTAGCCAGCTTCCTAATTTCACTTCTAAATTAGACACTCTTGCTTGGTAGAAGGGGATACTTTTTAAAAGAAGCTTATGTAAACTCTTTGGAGGCTGTGTTAATTGTATTTATTTCTGTAATTAATGGACTCCATTTTTGAATGATTCCTGCCCTGCTAGTAAATGCTTCACATTCCTTTTACCCGCTTCTCTGCTGATGAACAAGAAAGTTAAATGACTCCATGGTTGTGAAAACTTCTTCCTGTCTATTTTTTCCTTTTTTCTTCTCTTTTTTTTTCTTTTTTTTTTGGGGGGGGGGTGTGTGTGAAAAGCTGGAGATCTTTGAGATGGTTTCTGTGAAACCATACCTATCACTTCACATTCCTGGCATATTTCCTTTTCAAGAGTAGGATATTATGTCTACGTAAAGTCACCTACTTCATGGGTGGATTTTAAGTGCCATATAAAGGGCTAATTTTTTTGTTCTGCAAATAGTTCCGTAATAACCTCACTTGTTATCCTCTGTCAATCTAGTCTTTATTGTGGAGACATCATAGCACTCATGGGATGCTGCAGAGCATGCTGCTTTATCCTGATCTGGTGCTGACCTTCATTCCAACCTTGGGCAAAGCATTTTCTACACTTCCCCTCTTTGCTGTTTGTTTCCTGACTGTTTAGATGCTAAGTCCATCGATGCTGCTGGGACAGTCTTTTCCTTAGCAATGAATGGCATCAATGTGACCTGAGGATTTTATCAGCATCCATAATCCTGAATTCATATACTTTGAAAATGGATAGCTAAAAACTTCCCTGACTTTCACGCTTGCAATCTGCTCTTTTCTACTATTCAGGGATTTCTGCTTGGAGTTCATGGATCACAGCTTTGCTTTGTACCCTCAAAGAAAGCTATCATTTATGTCACTGGACCCAAAATGTGTAGGGAGATACCTACTCAGCAACTGGTGGACAGGACCCTGAAATTCTTTAGTTTGACCAGGCCAGAAAATAGGAGGAAAAACGTGTTTAAATCAACCCAAAGTGTGATCTACGTGGTTCAAAATATTTTGGTTCAATCTGAAACAAAACTTTTGGGTTCCATTTCAGATTCCCTTAGCAAAGGCAATGCAGACTCTCCACCCCAGCTGCCTCATAATCAGGTAACCAGTAAAGGGTAGCTGCTTCCAATTCTGTGCCATGGCTTAATAACTAAGGAAGCCTTCTGTGTTTGTGGGAAAAAGTAATTTTCCCCACATCCCAAGAAATTAGGCTATAGGCAATAGGGGAGCTGCCAATTTTGTTATTTTTGTCCCAGGAAATGTAGCTGGCCCAATGGTTTTGAATGGACTTTCTAAATAAGAGACTTCTTGTGGAAAACTTCACCACATTGGAAGGCAGATGCCACTTTTCTGTCACTAGCACAGTAACAGAAGGAGGAGTTAGTACACTAGTGGTCAGATCACATCATAGATACATTTCTATGGATCTGGGGAACTAGACCAGGAAACGCCTATTCTCTGACCAGTTGACTTATGGGCAACTGTTGCTTGCACTTCCTTGCCAATACTGGTCTCACTAGGTTTGGATGAGAGCTTGACCTTGGTCAGCTATGAGTGGGTCTGGCAGAGGAAAGGACATCTGAACTTTATACTTGCCTATTCATCACCAAAGTGTGGTTCAGATGGGGAAACTTATCTGGTGAGATCTGCTGGGAGGACCATGGTGGCGTAGGCAGTGGTGAGAATGTCCCCCACATGCGTGCTGCTGGAGCCAAGTCGGAGTATGAGTTTGGCGTGGCAAAATTTGAATGGCACGCATTTTTGTTGGGACTTGTTGAGAGGCAGTTCGAGCTGAACTGGAATCCCATCCCAGGCTCCTTGTGCTGGTTGCCAAAATTTGCCATCATAAACAAGTTGCACAACCCTAAGACACTTTCGGTAGATAAAGTAGGACTTCTGTTCTCCTTTATGTCCCCATTACCTTGAGGTGCTGAGAATGAGAGTGGAACTGGATCTGTGCGCTAGAGACATACTCAGGATGTTTCCTGGGTTAATATTAAATATTCCAGAAGAAAAGCTCTGTAAAGGTGTGGAAAGGTCAAAGTTCGCGTATTGCCTCGTCTAAACAACTTCCTTCCAAATCAAGGGCTGTGCAAGAGTAACCAGATTTAGGTATTTAGATATGGTTACTCATAAAAGGTGAGGAATGGGGGGAGGAGGAGGAGGAAGAAAAGATCACAGAATGAAACCTGCTTTTGCAAAGGTCACTGGAATGAGCTGCCAGGTGTCTGACTCATTCTCCTCGTTGGATTTAGGCTACAGTGACGGAGGCCTCTGCAGCTCCTACAGATGCACTGGGGGTAGTGTGGGAGTTGGGTGCTCACAGGGAGTTTGCATGGCACCAGGGCAAACGGCCCCTTTGTCACCAATTTCAACCCTCCCTACCACCAATAAACTCTGCTGCTCGTGCGAAGATTTTCCCTTCCCTGGTCCGTGAGCTCTTCAGGACTGGCTCCAGCAGCAATGGGTAGCCACAGCTGCTGTGCTCACCCAGGGGACCACTCAGGACAGGCAGGCGTTTGCTACAGCCTTCTCTCAGCCACTGCTTTTCATAGCCATGTATGTTTAAGGTAAACACCAAATTAGAGATGAATTAAGTTCATATACCAGACACTGGTTTGTGGTCAGCTCTGCTGCCCCTGCTATTGGGGAGGTAATACCAGGTACCTGGGTGCAGCAGAGAGTTGGTGGTGGCCATCTCTGGTATTGCCCCAGCATGGGCCAGTCAAATATGTGAATTGGCAATATTTGTTGTTGAAAATCGCTTTGCCTGCATGGCACATGCATATGGAGGGAGGTCTCGTCTCTGATCTGGCTGGATGTGAGCAAAGACCCCTCCGGAGCTCCCTCAGCGAGACCTCCCAGCCCAGGCAGAGGGCTGTGCCAACAAGTCCAGGTGGCTCCGATGTGCCCAGCCGAAACAGCCTGTGCAGACATGCCGTGTGCTGCATGCACAAGAGCAACCCCAAGCGTGTGTTTCCCTAGGGCTTAACTAAACTCTTCAATCTCTCTAATTCATGGCATAGCTATATGGTGCTGTAGCATCTCGCTCAGCTTGGATAAAGTAACCTCTTCCACCACGAATGCTTGCAAAGCACAAAAGAACTGCTGTGGTTACCGGACCGGCTGTCAGCAGAGTTCTGTGCCGTTCTGGAGGTGGTAAGACTTGCAGTGTCCCGTCACAGTGGGGCTTTCGTGACAATGCAAACAGACTGAGCCAAATTTTCACCTTATTATGGTCCTTTCCTCCTTCACTGTTGTTTATTTAGCAGGAGAGACCCCAGAAAGAGGTGTATTCAGGACACTGACTGATGAGCAGCCAGTGCAGCCTTTGATAGCAGCAAAGGCAAGCAACTGATGCTGCCTCTATAGCAGAATCAATAGAGAGAAAACATTGGATTCCAGAAGGCTGCTGGAGATAGGCTTGGATGGAACTGCAGAGACATCCTCTGCCTCCCAAAAGGCTCTGTGAACTACAGCTATCTATCTGCCTCATGATGCCTCCAAAGCTAGATGAGAGACAGCCCTGCATAAATAAGCTGTCTCACGCAAAGCAATCTTTCCCTCTTTCCCACCTCTTGCTGAGAGTGAAATATTTGTGATGAATTCCAGCAGCATAAATCTCAGCTCAATAAATCCAAAATCTCTCGCTGCAGTTGCTTGCCAGTTGCCCAGGCTCCAGCCCTGGAACGGGTCTCAGCTGTGAATTTCCTGCCTTCAGCTGCAGGATTCTCAGAGAATTCTTCATGGCACAGGGACAAACACACCATGACCTGATTTATGGGTCGAGAGTCTGTTTCTGCCCTCCACAATCGGGCAGAAAATGAATAGGAGTTAGTATGAACTGGTGGGTGTTTGCACATGCCCAGAATGTCTCTGTGGTGACGGCCAAAATTCCTGAACATCCAAAATGAGATCAAGTTGCCTTCAACAAGCCCCCATCGGTGCAAAGACAAGCTGTGTGCAGGAACACCATCATCTGAGGACACAATTCTTGGCTTATATCCAGCTGGATTTTCTCCTCCCCTTCCCTCCATCATGGAGCCATATAGGCAAAAGCAATAAAACTCCATCAAGTGCTGCTAAATATAAGGACAGCACCTCCGGCTCAGGAAGTCCCTAAGCAGCAGGTATCTGGAATCTGGAGAAATGTTTTGGGATGGGATCTTAGCATGTCTGTGTGTATCTTACTCTTTTATGCTTTCCTTGTTGCTGGAAACTAACAGAGAAGTGAATGTGGGGTTATCCCCCAGTCTCCACTGAAGCCTTTAATTTAGATACAGAAGTTGGGAGACTAGACTCCCTATAGCTGATCGAGAAGGGGAGGTCGAAGGACAAATTTGCTGTAGAGTAATTCTGGGGAGACTTGACACCTATTGGGGAGCTCAGGGTTGTGTAGGAATACCTGCTCACTGCCGCTTCACCCACCACCAGCATGCCTACATATGTGAAAGAAGAGGTCTGTCTTCTCTGTGCATCAGCAGGTGGAACATCTTGAGAGTTCATCATCCTCTTGCTAGATATTGGCGCTAAGCATAAGCTAATGGTCTTCAAGGAGCCTGGAGGGACTGTCACAAGCTGATTCCTACTGTTTCAGTTCCTCGAGAATCAGCTCAGCTGGCCTCTTTGCTGTCAGTGGATTTTTATTTCTTGGGTTATCTACTTCCCAGAGACCTGCGGGGTTGCCAAGCTGGGCTCCTTCATACTCCTTGCCAACTCTGCAGACTCCAGGCTTTTCTTCTTGGTCCCAGGCTTTCCAGCATGGTTCCTAAGTAGCCCATATCAAGCATTTTCTTAGTCCAGAAGTTCTTTCTCTTACTTGCTCCAGGTCACACTGTGTTTTCCTGAACTGGGTTTACTGGCACTGGATCCAGTCTTTCCCTGTGAGTACCGAGCCAGTAGGCTCGTTCCAGCTGTTCCTACTAGAGCTGTGCAAATCACTGATTTCTTTGGGTTGGCCCACAAAGCAGAGTGCTGACAATGTTCCGTGTGAAATGGAAGCATCTCTGTTCGAGCTTAGTCTGCTTAAAGTCAAGTAATCTGGCCTCAAAGTACAGTTTCAAGCAGAGGCATTTCTGGAGGGGGGGGGGGAAGTGAAAAGTCTAAACAAAACACTGCTTCCTTGATATGTTTTCAGGCTTTTGGTGGAAACTATTCACTGAGTTTGCAAATAGTTTTGGTAGGCCCAAACCCCAAATTTTTTTTCAGTGAATAAATTATTCATCCAAAAATCTCCTGTGCCGTGTCAGTCCTTGCAGAATCCACTGCCTGGTGTTGTCCGTGGGTCAAACCCAACTGAGGGGTGTCTGCCCACCTCCTCCGCCTGTGCAGACACAGTCTATCCCAGGAAAGCTGTGTAAATGCTTGGTTTAATCATTCTCCTCGGTCACATTTGAACCCAATCCCTTGCCAGCCTGAATACTTCGACTACTAATATTTGCTCAATGAATAGCTGAAATGTCCAGAGCAGACAACCTTTAAATGTGGAGCCCTCTATTGTGGTTTTCTTCTGTGGCAGCATGAATTTCCTTTACTTTTGCCTGAGCTGTCTCTAGAAACCCCATAATAATCATGTTATTATCTCTTACTAACTGCTAAGGAATGTTGATGTAGGAAAGACCTGTGCTTTCTAGGCAGGTTAGACAGATTATAAACCTTTATTTCCTTTTTCTGATCATTTGGCGTTGTTTTAATTCATCCGCTCTTTGTTTGGCCTCCGGATGACTTCTGGGTTTGTTACATACGTCTGGGCCACACTTGTTTTTTGGATGAAGTCACACATCTAAGCCATTCTGGGCTTTTTTAGTTAGGAATCGTTCTTAAAACTCAGGGCATGTCCGCTGCCGTGGGCTGTGCATGGGGGGGTCTGATCTTTAAATCTTATTTTTCAGGGTTGTGTATTTTTCATCAATGAGGTGTCTTTAGTTTTTGATAACTTTAACTTCCACGTGGCGACATTTGTCTATTTACCTTGGAAAGTATCTCATGGTCGCGTTGGGAAGAGGTGGTATTTTAGAGACTGGAGCAGAAAGTCCTCTGGATGGTTCACAGCCCCTCTGTGCGTGGCACTGGACCCTCCTTTGGCAAACCACCTTCTCCAAACACGCCGAGCCACGTTTCTTTCAAGGACTGCCAGTCTCATCCCAGAATAAACTCCCTTCACCCTGTGATTGTCCTGTCCCTTTGAGCAGCACCTTCCTTGGGTCACTTCCAAAATACAATCCAGGTGGGACTTGTGATCCTGAATGGGGTTGCGGGTCTGATAGAAATGCAATTGCTCCTGCTGGATCTGGTGTTGCAAACCCCAACTCAAGTGGGCTTGCAGCTGAAAGCGGTCTGGGAGGGGTAGCTGGTCCTTAGATTATACCCACTGACTGCCCATCTCCCTCGTGCATCCATCTCGTATCTGGTTGTTAAAACCCTGTGCTGAAGTGGCGGCATTTTGGTGTCAAATCCAACTTCAGGAAGGTTTGGGACCTGACTCACCATGGATGCTCTCCCGTCCGCGGGATCCGGAGTCATCCTGGCAGGGCTTCAGGGTTGAAGGAAAGAAAATGTTTCAAGTGGGACAGGGGAGGGAGGGGACTGGCACTGTCTTCCCTCCTCCTCCTCCTCGGCATGCAAGTGTCTTCTGATTCTAGGCCAGGCAAGCCTGGAGCTTTTTTCCTTTTATGTGGAGTCCTGTAGAAAGGGAACTCCAAGGAAGGTGAGAAGCAATTTTGTTTGTTTTTTCCGAGGTCAAATGAGTAGTTTGAAACCTGTTAGAGATGCATTTTTACCACCTTCACCTGTTGCTGTAAGCACCTTGCCATTACAGTTATATAGTTTTGTAAAAAATAGCAACGAGGCTTTGTTAGCAAGCACACGATGAACCCAGACAGAGTCACGATCTGTTGTAAGTGTAGATCCATGAGGTATGTGCCTTCAAGACCAGAGCTGCCTTGTGTCTGGCCAGCTTGGAAGGGGGCCAGGGGATCTCGATTTACATCCATTTATTCAAACTTGGCCATGTCTCATCACTCCCTAACTTCCTTGAGGTGAAACTAATTCTGTGAAGCTTCAGAGTAATTATTCCATGGGCTTCAGAAGGAATTGGCCCTTCATTAAAAGGAGATTCGCAGAGAGCTTTGAACAATCATCTTTTTAATTTTGAAGAATGTTGGTTTTCCTTTACTGTCTTTTTCAACTTTTGTTTTTTATTCCTCAGTTTTCCTCTCTCTGTAATTTCTTTTATTTCCAAAGGTAAAATGGGCTGAGGAAGGGGTAACCAAACTGTCCTGTTTTCCCTTTTTGGTCTCACAGAAAAAAATGTGGGAAATAAAAATGTACTGTTGGGATAAAACTTGTTCAGTTGGAGTGTGTGGATTGGGAGAACGATGGCTTTCAAAAACATTAGCAATCACTGTTCTGCATCTCGCACCATTTGGGAAATTCAGAGTGTAGGAGACGGTGTACAGCTCCAGCCCTTGTAGGGACACTCACAGGCAAAGCCTGCCTTGCAATTGCCCCTGAAGACTGACCCATCCACGGCTGCAGCATCTCTTGTTAGTATATTTTAGTCCAGGATTGATAATGTCTGAGCTGAACGGAGGCAAGGGAGTCTCTCCCTTTCCTGCAGTGTGCTTCCAAGCAGGACTTTTTTACAGCACCTGTTGTTGCAATGCCTGAGGAAAGATCTGCTCCCCAAAGGCAATGCTGAAGGGCCGGCAAACCCTTGACAAAGTGTGTAACTGGCCTTAGGCTTTGTGGGGGAATGGCTGTGTTCCCTCTTCCCCTCATGTTTGAACAATTGGCATTTATTTCCAGTGGAGACAAATTTACGAAAGGTAGCAAACTGAGTCATACTAATCATCTGCAGTTTGGGTGTTCTGCGTGTGTATGAACAGCTGGACTCCAAATCCCTTTAGACTATATTAGGAGTTGAAGGTCACTGGCATGTCTTTAGGAAGGTAATTTCCCCTAAGTTCTAATAAGGGCTTGAATTTTTAGCTGTGACCTCCACGTTACTGAAACCTACCACAGGTGTGTGTTTCTTCTTTCCCTCTTCCTGGGATGGTTGCATGAAGAATCACCAGGCTCATGACAGAAATGATCTGGTTTATTTTCTTCAGAAGCAGTCCTGCCTAATAAAGGGAAAATCTTTGATTTGAAATCCTCTTGATGTATCTTTTTCTTCCCTTTAATTTGGTCACCTGCTTGCTGCCCTTTATTAGGTCCCTGCCTCTCAATATAAAAGTGTCCTGTGTGTAAATATTGTTAATACCCCCTCCAGTCCCTTGGAGCTTGACTTTCAGATTAGTCTGAAATGTGGCAGTGACACCCTGATGAACATAAGCAGTTCCAAAATCTTAATGTTTTTAAACGAACACTAAACATTCTTAAAAACTCCCAAAATAGGTTGAAAAGAAAATTGTGACCTTCCCTTTGAAACTTGCATTTGGAGGCAGTTCCTCCTGCCTCCAATATTAGGAGCAAAAAAAATCCCAACCATCATCCCAATCCATAAATCAGAGAGGATTTAGTTGGAGAGTAAACTCTATTTTGGGTGGGAATTTAATTTTCTATGGAAAACTTTAATGTTAGCCAAAGAAAATCCTCTATAAAATATGGCACCGGTTTTCTTCAGGCTCCTATTTTCTCCTTGGGGCGAGGCGTTCAGCCAGGTCATCTTCCATAATGCATTGCTTAGCGAGGGGTAGAGGCATCGTACGAATTCCTGGTTGTTGAGCACTGACAGATGTAACCTGGTATGAACTTCCCCTTTGCTATATGAGGTAGACAGAAGTCTGGTTTCTGGTGTTTTTAAAAAAAAAAAAAAGAAGCTTTTTTTTTTTTTTTTAAAGCTTTCATGGAGTCATAAGGTACATGATTTCACTTATAGAAAGCGAAGGAAACCTGATCGTTCCTACCCAGGGTAAACAGTTTTCTCCTCACTATCTAAAAAAGAGAAAAATCTTTCAGCTCTTTTCTTCTGAAACCAGGGCCGCTTCTTTGGGTGCCTACATAGCAACTAAAACATCTGTTCTTTATGCGACTGGATCTGAAAACGGTGGGTGAGTTTGCTAGATGGAAGTGAAATGAAAGAAAGTAGGTTGTGTCCCTGTTCTCAACCCCTCCTGGCAACCTCCATGCATTCGAAACCCACAGGCTGAAAACCACGTTTGTAACTTATCCTTTTCTGAGCTATTTTAGTAGCTAACGTTATTAGTGTTAGTATAATTAGAGGCATTCCAGCTCAGTAATGGATTCCATTCTGGGAGACATGAGTTTGCTTAGCCCTGGGCTTCAGTCAGCTAGAGTTTCCCAAATTGAATGGAAGCTGAAGATCCAAATTTCCTTGGGGTGAAGAGTTTTATTTGCGTTCCAAAGCCTTGTCTATCCCAATTTCCCTTCAGGACTTCCACTGTTTCTGACACTGGTACAGCCTCTGAGTTCATAGCACCATTGTGGACCTGCCGTCCTGTAGCCCTGCTTGATAAGACAACGGCCTTTGCAGGTGACCAGATGCCATGATGATGGTCGACAGAATGATCTCAACTAGAAAGCTGGTAGTTTCTTGTTGCAGGAATGGGAGGAAGAGTGAGGTCCTGGAGCAAAAAGGAGTCTGGTGTGGGCAAAGCAGAGCTGTGGTCTGCTCCCTCCTGCCTTGGTGGCGAACTGACTCAGTCTGATCCTAGCAAAACTTCATCTTCTGGGAGGGTTTTACGCAGGGAGGGTCGGATGGTTTTATTTAGCATTGTTTTGCCCAGGCAAAGCTTCCCTCCAGTTCATGCTGCTGGGGGCTCTGGCGATGCTGAGTTACCCCTCTACTTGTGAGGCCAGCACTGAAGGAGTTGAATTAGGATCAGTCTTCTGGTGCTGGGGGCTTCGTGTGCAGCCCCTGGGAACGGAGCAGGGCTGCTAGCAGTGCAGTCTCCCAGCTGGAGACGGCTTCACCAGCTTGGAGGGAGATATTTTTTTCTTCCCAGCTCACAGCACTGCCAAGCAGAAGGTAAAGTCATGAGAAGAATTGGAGGGGGTAAGCAGGGTGGGAGGGAGCTCTGCCTCTAACCAATTCCACCTGTTCCTGTGCACACAGACTTGCTCTAATTTCTGGCCATCTGTATTTTTACTTTACGCTCTGCCTCAGAGTCTCCTCCAAAAGGTTTTTTAAATTACTTTCCCAGCCTCCTCCTTGCAGAGAGAGCAGCTGATTAGTGGCTCCCCCTATTTAATTTTCCTATCTAGACTAATTATTTCTCTTGATGGTCTATTTATCAGGCTAGTTTCCCTTCTGGGCTGTTTTGTTCTGTGATGTTTTTCCAAAGAGGGAAGCAAGGGTAAATAAAAACCAGACAAGCAAAGTAGATGCAACTCCATCTACATTGTTTCTTCTTAAAATGAATACTAAATTTGTGGGCTAGCCCTGTTGACAAAGGAGCCCATCTTCCCCTTAATTTAAATGGTTTCTTATCCCTTCATTGGTCATTCACTGTGTTTCTACATAGCTGGGACTTCAGCGCTCTGTTACCTGCCCTGCGTTCCAGTGCTCTACAAGATCTTGGTTCTGTTGAAATGTCCGGTCTCACAGACTTATGTCATGCTCCTGTGGTGTTCACCAAGCCTCAAGCCCACCAGACGTATGAGCTCTCATAACGAAGCAGGGTCCCTACTGTGGGCTTTCTACCCAGAGTAGGGCGTTGTTCAGAGATTGACAGGATGCTTCGGTCTCTCCCTTCCCGAGTTGTATCTAGGGACTGAACTACCCAAGCAGCCTCTTCTTTCCTTAAAAAGTTTGTAACTTTACAGATACACGTACCCGAAGTGGAAGATTTTGCACCCAGTGATTGAGCAACAGTCCTGGGACACGGCAGTCGAGTTTAACACACTGGTCCTGTTTGGGAAGAATGGGCTCTAAAAATAGGTCTTTTGCTTTCTAGGTGAGCCTGATGTCTCAACAGAGCCAAGATATCACGGTATTCTTCTGTGTTGTGAAGAGCCAAACTCATGGAGAAGGCTATTGAATGAGAGTCCTGTAGGCCATGGGTTCCTCTGGCTAGTAACATGGATCCCAATGCTGGGGATCCATCGCACCATCCCCGGTGTCGTCAGGGAGGGAGCACTCAGCATTTCTGAAAGGTGCCCCTGCTTGTACTTGGGGAGAAGCAGAGGATGTCCAGATTGGGTAGGTCTACACAGCACAAGGAGCTGCCTGTGCTTGCCTTGAGTGAGAATGGGTGTCACAAATAGCATAGGCAGAGTGGACAGGAATCTCCAGGACCAATGCGAGATGCTTTCAGAGACTATTTTCCTTTAGGTGATTTTCCTAGCACTGTGTAGACAGTTTAGGGCAGGGGTTGGGATAGAAAGACTTTAATAGCTCAGACAACATTCAGCCATATGAGCAAGGACTCCTTATCCAAAGTGCTCTGTCATCCATTAGATGCACTCCAGTTTCTCAGGACCCTACCAATGGGCAGATGACTTCCAGTCCCTTCAGCAAGGGATGCGGCAGGTCTAGTGATGCAGCTTTGCTTTCCCCTAGAGCAGGTCCCTGCTGGGTGCTGGATGAAGCTGAAGGTTTCTAGGAGTAACGCTGGAACACACAATTTTGTGAAGTACCTTTTCCTGAACTCCTCTGAACTTCAGGAGGTGCTCATGTGGAACAGGTTATTTTAATTCTAGTGGCCCAAAACTATGGGCTGTCCAACCTCAGTGTTTACTGTTGACTTACTGGGATCTCCTAAAGGGGCAGTCTTAGAGCAGCCATTGGGTCAGTCCTGGGTCTTGAAGCAGAGAGCCCCAGGGATCGGAGCTGAACTCATCTGTTGTAATTTTGGTTCATTTTACTTCATGAGCAGACTGTGCAGTAAACATCTTCTTAAATCTGTTCGGAGGCAAATGCCTCAGGACTGCAGAATTTCAACATCCCTTGTTGGTCTTTCTTTATAATGCATCACATGGACCATGCATGTAAATATCTAGTTCTGCTGTTGATGACCTGGGCAGCTGAATGCCATAGATTATATGTTGCTGTTGCTCTTGTGCTTTAATCTTCTTAACGACATAATTTTTTGTTATTTTAATAATTTCTCCTTCCCTGACACACTGGAGAGGAAACATATTTTGTGCTTCTAGTTTGCAGTGTATGGAAAGCTGATGATTTTATAAAGGTGTGTTATACTTCTTGGTGGTTAGCAGCCCCACTCATCTTAACTTCTTTTTATATGAAGGTTCCAGCAAGCCAGTAACTCCTGTCACTTCTCTCATGCTCTTTCAAGGCAGAGTGACTGCAGAAAAGGCACCATTAACGAACACAATGGCAATATTATCTCCTTCACCTCTCTTTCTATCTGATGTACCATTTGGCTTGGGTTTTGCTTTTAAATTACTGCAGCTAACAGTAACAAGCAAAAGGAGGTAGTTCCTTGCGCTGCCAGTAGTTAGGCTGGGGAATGCCTTTCAGTAGGATGGTATAGATGCTTAAAGTTTACCTGGGTCCATAAAGCAACTGGACAAATTCATGGCAGAGACATTCACAAGGGATGTCTACACCCTTGGAGGTGTTCAAGACTCAAATGTACAAGTCCTGAGCAACCTGATCTAATTAGACCTGCTTTGAGCAGGGGTTGGACTAGGGGACCTAAAAACATCCGCAGGAGAGCCCTGTTGTTGTAGGATGCTGGGAATGTGTTCTGGAGAGAATTACTCCAAGATTGACCCTGTTTTTAAAGTTTCTCCTCCCCAATTCTTTGGTTCTTGACTAGTGTCAGAGACAGGGTACAGGGTGAAAGAGTCCCTTGGTGGACTCAGCTTGGCTTTCCTCTTTTTGTTGTTCTGGAATTATACATCACGAATGTTGCTGGTTGTCAAAAAGTTTGTTCCATTAAATTTGTGAGCAGGATAATTTATTTAAACCAGAACTCTTTTGTATGATTAAGCATGTATATTTAAACATACACACTGCAGCATGGTTCCTTTGAGACTTCTTATGTTTTTATCTTTTTATTCCTGTCTTTGGGGCAATATGTGGAGATCCTTTTCTTTTTCCAGAGCTGTCTGAGGCAGCCAAACCCAGTTCCCCATTGAACTAAAGAAATGGCTACTTACATTTTCTAAAGTTTGTCTTTGTTTTTGTTTTCCCAACAGTACCTCACTTTTCAGTTCCTTTGGGAAGATGGGCAAAGATGGCAGTGAGTGGCTTTTTGCTCTATCTGGTGTGTGAAAAATGACCCTCAGATAATTAGGCTTAGCTCTAAATGTGCTGAATTTATGGCCATGGCAATCACTCCCTGGAATAAAGTCCAGCTTCCAGAACCATCCTGTTGAACACGGTGCTGTCTATAACCCTCTTTCCAGAGGCAGACCTTTACACTGCTGGCTAATGAAGGAAGGGGCTATGTTACAGATGAGTCAAGTGACAATGTATGGGGAAGCTCAGCTCTGAAGACCATGACATCTGCTCTGTTTCCTTTTTCTGTTTCCTAGTCAGACTAGAAAATGGTAGGGCTTGAAAGGAGGTTGCTCCAAAAGCACAGCCAGCTCTTCAGTCACAAGCTAACTTCTCTTTTCAGTCTGCAAAGGAATGCCAAACTGGCACTTGGCCTGGTCATTAAAGGCACTAGAAATTAGGATTCATAGACTTATAGAACAATTCAGGTTGGAAAGCACATCTGGAGGTCATCTAGCCCAAACCAGGCCTAATAGATCAGGTTGCTCAGGGGCTTTTCCAGTTGAGTCTTGAACACCTTCAAAGATGGAGTTGGCCCCACTTTTGTGAATGTGTTCCAGCATTTGACCACTGTCATGGTAAAACCAAAGAAGTCCTTAAATCTAATCAGAGCTTCCCATGTTTTAACATGTGCCCGTTGCCTCTTGTCCTATTACTGTGAACCTCCAAGAAGAGTCTGACTCTGCGTTTTGTCTATCCTCTGTTAAGGTAGCTGTTGGCAGCAGTAAGGTCTTGCCTGTCCCTCCCCTCCTTAAAGCTGTCCGTAGAATCACAGAATGGTTTGAGTTGGAAGGGACATTTAAAGATGATCTAGTTTCTCTGCCGTGGGCAGAGACATATTCCACTAGATCAGGTTGCTCATCCAGCCTGACCCTGAACGCTTCCAGGGATGGGGCATCCACAGCTTCTTTGGGCAACCTGTTCCAGTGTCTCACCACCCTCATCATAGAAGATTTCTTCCTTATGTCCAATCTCTAAATCTCCCCTCTTTAAGCTTAAAACTGTTACCCCTTGTCCTATCACTACAGGCCCTGGTAAGAAGTCTCTCTCCATCTTTCTTCTAAGCCCCCTTTAAAAGTATTGAAAGGCTGCAATAAGGTCTCCCAGAACTAGACCTGGGTCTCAGCCTCCCCTCATAGAATGGTTTCCACTGGGATGTCTCTGGCTGTTGCATGCAGTACATGCAGCTGGAGCTGTTCATTCGTGTGACACGTGAAGACGTGGCTGCCGTAACAGCCTGTATGCAAAGGAGAGTCTGAAAGCATGGATTCACAGTCACATAATGTGAATCAGCCTGAACCTTCCTGGAAAAATAGTCGACTTTTTGTTTAGCCATAAAAAAAAATCCAACAACCTCTTTTGTTCCGGAAACCTCTGGGCATATTAAGCGAAACCAGATACTTGAGGGTGGGGGTGTTGGGGGAGAGAGGCATACAGGAAAGCAATCAAAATCTACTGGAGGAATTTCTCCTTTCTGGAAGAACATAAACCAGTAACAGAATGTAAACAACCCGCCATATGTAACTTGTAAATCAGAAGTAAAAGGAACAAGTTCCCAGCAGGCCATTGTGAACAGTTGGCTGTTGAGTCTTTTTATTTTTGTTCTTCTCGTTTGATTTAATTTTAAATTTGTCATTCTTTTCTGTCCTCTTCCTGCTCCCCCAAGATGAACCACAAGCCGAACTCTTAAAGCCTGGCCTCCTAAGTGGTGCCTGAAATAGTCACAGCGTATTAATTTTGCAGCAGCTGAAGCACAGGGTTTAACAAGGTCTGACAATGGTTCCTCCTGAAATCATGCCAACAGCTTTAGTTGGTTGGGACAAGGCTGAATTCTCTTCCCGAATTAATCAGTCACCTGTGCTAGCTGGTGTATGAGCTGGGCAATTTATTTCTTGTTTATTTAGTCTGCGAGGAGTGGCACTGCTGGAAAGGAGAGAGATATCTCTTTTTAAAGACGCTTGGGAGTATATGTTTTGCAGCTTGAAAACGGCTTCAGTCTTTAACAAATACAAAGCCACTCTATTTAGACTTTAGAAGACCTCCTTTCCCCCCAAATCCCTTTTCTAACTGAGGAGAAAATAAAATAGGCACAGGATTTTTAAAAGCAAGTAGAAGTTTGATAGTGTAATCCATGGACCTATTGCTCTTGTGGTGCAAAGTGGACTCCAGGGGATTGAAGAGGCCAAGTTTGATGCCCTTCACCAAAATATCCACCTGCTCCTTCTCAATTTACAGCCACATCAACTATATGCAGCCTGGATGTGAGCTTGGAGCTGAGCCCTGGGAGGCAGGATGGGTTTGGCTGTGAAAGGTGGATCTATCCAAGATACATGTTTTCTCCTACAATGCATTTCTATCCTTTTTTCTAAGGATGGAAAACAGGAAATTTCCAGAAAAATTTAAAAACAAAAAAATTTGTTATGTTGCATGATATCAGATATACCTGTTTTTTCTAGCACCCGTACCTTGATCTCACAGCAGAGCTGCGTTCATGAGATGTGCTCTGATCTCTGAGCATAATGCAAATTAATAGGAATGAAACAAGAGCAATGTTTTGACTTTTTAGTGTCTACAAAGAGCAAACTGAATTTATAAACACAGCGTCCTGAAGACAAAAGCTAAAAGAGATAATTTCTTTTTACGTCTCTCATGTATTAATATGAACAAAGCCCTCTCGTTGTTTGTTGTTGTGAAACTGGGGGAACAAAGAGGCAAACCCAGCCTCTTGAACATTTAGGGACTTCACCTCATATCCATTTCAAAGACACCTCCCTGTAGCTAAGCTTGCAAGTAGAGTTTAGCCAGGGAACATGGCTCATTTGCATGATTTCATCTCTCCCCCTAAAATACGGGCATTTGTAGTAATTTGTTAAAATAGTGATTAGCACTGATCCTTTCTGGTATCAGCCGCTGCACTGTCAATGAGATGGTTACAGCTTTGGAAATCCCCTCACCCACCACTGCGTGCTTGGGATCACTACCTGCTCAAGGCAGTTCTTAAACTTCAAGCAGATTTGTAAAGACTTTTGCAGAGCCTTGTCTGCCCTTATCATGACAACTCCAATATATCGTGTTCCTGACAAGATTGCGCATGAGATTAAAGGTGGGGTGGGAAGCAGGATGGTGAGGGGCTCGTCAGACTCATCTCGTTTAAAGCTAGAAAGGTCATTTACCTTTTGGGCTGCTGGAGGTAGCAGACTGTGACAGGCTGCAGTTGAAATCCAAGAGCATGCTTATGCTGCTCTCCCCCTCCAAACCAGCTCTTTGAATGGCAGGGATGAAAGAAATTAGGCATCTTCCTTGCTCATCAGACAGATGGAGCCACCGGGGATGGCTTCAGAGTCTATGGAAGCAGCATTGCTCTTGTCCAGTGCTGTGGGACTGAGCAGGCTTGAAAGACAGGTATTTTTTGAGGTGTGCAGGAACAAGAGCTGGGGGGCTGCAACCCAACTGGGACTAGTGTCCTCTGATGGAGACATGCGACAGCTCTTCCTCTCCATCTTGCCCTTATGGACAGTTTTGGTCCTTTAGGAGGTCCCTCAGGTGATGGTAGCAGTGACAAGGCACTGTGTGCATATCAAATACTAGGGCTGGCAACAAACCCAGAGAGGAGTTAAGTGCTTAGGCAGTGTTGAGACTGTGCTGAACATGGAGTTGGAGCTCAGAGCGTGGAGTCTGGACTCCTGCCCTGATCACTCAGATCTTTGGTGTTGCTCTGTGCAGGGGAGCTCATGGAATCACGGGGAGCAGGAGAGGCAGGCAGCGGGGGGAGATAAACCAGTGCTGCTGCCTGTGAGGACCAGTATGTGCATCTTCAGGACAAGACATGACACTCCCCAGGCTCCAGTAACTCTGCTGAGAAGTGCCCAATTAACATGAGAACAGTTGTGACACCATAGCCACGCTAAGGTTAGGAGAGATGAATCCTACCCAAGGCAAAAGCACAAAAAAAAATGCTATTGCTGTTCTGGCCCTTGTTGCTGAGATGTGTTTTGCAAGTCTTGTGGGAACCATCTGCTCTCGCTGATGTTTCTGCTTTGCTGGTGCCTGTTCTGTCCCTGGTGTCAGTGTGGGGACGGTGTCCTGTGTGCACAGTGCTGGGCAGAGGTGTGTGCACGGCTGGTGCTCAGGAGCTTTCACAAGAGGAAATATGATTTGGAAAAGTTCAAAGTTAGAAAACAGAAGAGGAAAGTGGTGGTCCAACCAAACATCAAAAATGTGAACAATATGGGGTTTTTGGGCCTGTAATTTAAAAAAAACCCCTATTATCCAATACATTTTTAGCTTAAAAACATCATTGGAACTACTTCTCTTTGAACTAAACTGTTTCCCTTAAGAAATAGAATATTTTTTAATTTTTTTTTTTTTAGTGGGAGACTAAAGCAATATAATCACGGCAGTTTTCTGAAATGATTTGAACTTGAAGAACTATTTGTATAAACTTGAATCAGCTGGTTTTAGCCAAAAGTTGAGCTGAAATTTATGACCTGACCCTAACAAGAAGCATTATGAAAGTTCAGACCCAATTCAAAAAGCTTAGCCAACACGGCAATATAACCAGTAATGAGAGGACTCTGTGTAAGATGTAGTGTGGAAACACATGTTTCCTTCTTGGGTGTTGTTCATGTTGATGCTGCATAACCCATTACTCAGACAAGCATTTTTCAGCCCACTGGGGTCTGTCCATGATCCAACACTATCTCTTACAATTATCTAGAGGAAAATATAAAGTTCCTGGTAAAGTCTTTCAGATGGTGCAATCCTGGCAGAGAGGTCAAGTATGGACAGGACAGTTATATGAGGTGATTGTGATGACTTGGTAGAAAATCTTCTCTTGATTGTGTTAATGCAGCCAAGGGCAAGTTTACACTTCTAAAGAGCTTACGAAAGGAGACGGCGTCTTGGAAGGCAACAGATCTGGGAAGGCTTGGGATTAACAGCAGATAACAAACTGCGTGTATACAAATTATCGTAAACAGCAGGAAATCCGTCAACTGTCCGCTATGCCTGTGGTGGCTGGACAACTGGTGAGGTTAAAGCATGTGGCAAAGGATGTCTAAGGTGAACTGGGGGATGAGCTTTTGAACTGGAAGGACAGTTAAGTCCTGGGACAGACTGTGGGTGGGTGGAGTGGCGTGGGGAATCTCCATCCTGAAGGACTGTGATATCTTGCACGAACAAATTGTCCTGCAAGCAGTCATATGAGCTTTCCCGGATCCTCTGGGCTTGGAGCTGGCTGGCTTTGCTTTCTGAGGATGAACATTTTGGCTTGGAAATCTTTTCTTGTCCCTGTAGAGATGAGGGGTGTATGTGGGTGTCCCTGTCTGAAAACCAGTTTAGCCAACTGAAGTGTTACGGTAAAATTTGTCAGAGATGTTAGGAATACCATAGGATTAATGTTCTCACTGGAAAATTGAGAATTTTATACAGTGTCTTTTTTTTTTTAATGAACTTTTTTCTTGGGATGCTCAAAATATCCAGGTGTTCTTTTTCCACTGCATTCTTTGAAATGTTTAAAAGTGTCTTGCTTTCTCTTCCCTTGCTGAAGGTAAGGAACCTTTATGGCTATGTCCATACCAGTAAATTAAATGCGCCTGGGACTGTTCTCTGGTCCTGAAGCCAACAGGCACAGGGCAGCCTATGTCCACACTATTGGGCTCTCTTGTCCTCCGAAACAGGGTGGCTGCCTCCTGACTGGCCTTTGGGGATGGTCCCTGGCTCAGGCTAGCTCCTGTTCAGGCATTGTTTGCTAGAGCATCATTTGGCCTGGCCCAAAACTGTGCCAGGGGCTGCTGTAGGAGCATAACAGTATAGCTGGTGGTGTTCCTGTGCCTGGAAATGCTCCTTGACACTCCTTGTTTAATTTACTAGTGCAGATGTAGCCTTTGTATATTAGCAGGACCTAATACTCTCTGGTGGGACACGACTGCTGTGATAAATAGTGATTGAGGTGAAGCAAAGTCAAAGGATGCAGAGAGCTGCCTCGTTGTGCCGTGGTGACTGTTAGGACTTGTCTTCTGTTTCCTGATAGATTGATTCAGGCACTGGAGTTACAAGAGGGGGAAAAAAGCGACCGCTGTCTATTCTCAGTATTGACACAGATGTATTTCTTAGTCATGAACTGGCAGAGGCAATATTAGCATGCATCTCTTCTTGAGGAAAAATTACCACTTTTGTGGGTTTTTTTTGTTTCTTGGGTCAGGCCCTTGGCTGGTCTGAATCAGAAGAGTGTTGCCAATGCCAGGAAATTATGCTGGTTTCTACCAGTTGGGATTCTGGCCAAGGATGTACAGTCGCTCCCAGTTTGCTTGCGCTGTGGAGTGGTGGTAAGGAGCAGCTTTGAGGATGTCTTTCAACTATTGTAGGTGTTGCAAAATAAAAAATAAAATATTGACTTCTCTCTGGAGCCTCCAGACTCTGAGTTCACATGGAGACAGTGGAAGAAAGTGGTCTTGCAGTTTAGGTAAGACATATACAGGGAAAGGTCATGTTCAAAGGACATAGTACCAATGACGAACCTGGGACTTGCAGCTTCTCTCCACCATCGCTAGTGGTGTTCAAGCCGGGCAGCTCTTACCTGAGGAGCTCTGAAAACAACCTTGCTCCGTTTCCTAACAAGAACATGCCCACTACTGTGCCATGGGCTGCTGCCAGCTGCGATGCCTACTTGTCCTTTCTGTCTCAGCAGAGCAGCCAACAACTTGGGGGACAGCATCTCCTCTCCTCTAAGGCAGCCACGTGTGCCCGGGGTGGGAGTCTCTGAAGGGAAATGGGGTTTTTGCAGCTCCACTTTTTCAGGTCATCAGGGTTTTGTTGCTCCCCAAAGGGTGATTGCGGAGCCCTCACTGTTACTGGGGAAGCACCTGGATCTACAGGGCATGTAGGAACATAACTTTTGTTGAAAGCAATGATGTGATTTACGCACATTTCTTTAGGGTGCTGGTACCTGATTCCGTACAACTGAAATCAGTGAGAAGTGCAGGCAAGGGCTCAGGCCCTTGAAGCATATGAATGTTGCAGGAATGAGTCCAAGAGAAAGCCCTAAAATAGATGACTAGATAATTTCTGACAGTTAATGACCTACTAGAAGATCTGAGAGCTTAAGGGCTCTTCATCTAGGAACTCATTAAATGCCAGACCCATTAGCTGTCATTACTGCGCTTACTATTTTTGGATATGTAGAAATGTTCAGAAAAACAAAGACCTTTCTGAAGTGCTGTTGAAGTTGGAGGTATAGCTGCACATTGCTGTCTATGCACTGAGCGTGATCAAGGTCTCACTCGTATCAGGACCAACAGGTTTGTCCTGAGAAGCTTCAGTGGGATCTATTCTGACTGGATACTGATCTGAGATGAACATCTGGTCCTAGGGCACAAACAAAAACATAGCAGGACTTTTATTTTCAACATTCCTCCAGTTTAGACCTCTAATTCTGAGGTGCAGTTGTGGGCCATGAAAACTCTGATCTCTTTTCAATGAGATTTCACATATTTTCATGAAAAAGGTATACAGCTCTTAATTTCTTCTGCAGATGAGACATGCAGACCAAATATATTTGTCAGATATTTTCCTTTGTCTCAGATAGTTAAGATTAAGGAAAGAACACTGGTATTTGGAATCGTAACAATTAAGCTCTAACTTTCCTATTCTGTATGTAATTTTCATACCGTTAGAAATACTCAGATTTCAGATATGCAGTACCATAACAGGAACAACACTCACAATTACTATTTCCTGAGTAGGGCCATAGATACTAAGCGGTTAGAGTGTCTGCAGGGTCTTTCTTGCCTGTGTTAACACAGCAGTTTCAAAAGGACTTTGCTCTGAATCTCTTCTGCCATCACCGGCACATTGGTGCAACTGTGCTTGACTTAAAGGTGTTACACTAGTGTGAATCCAGATTGACATGGGAGTTAGATGGAGTTGCTTTGGTTTCATATCAAGACAGGCAAACGCAAGGCCATTGGCAGGCTTTCGTGGTCTAGGGCAATTTACTGCTGGTTAAATAGCTAATGGGGGTGAAATTTGGGACCCTGTTTCAATTTCATTTATGATGGAGGAAAAGTGCTGCTTGCCAGTGGCAGGAGATCCTTTCCAGACCTACATTCCCAAAGCAGGAGAATTTCCCTGTTCTCTGTGGAGCTATGCCAGGATGGAAATGGTGAATTCAGGCTCTGGGACCTGTGCTTTGTAACCATGATACCCTTTCCTCAAGAGTACCATTGGCTAGAGCATACAAGAAGCTTTGGAGAGAGAGCATCCAGTGATGGAGAAGGGCTGTAACCATAGCTTTTTGTACCACTCACCCCGGCTGATGATCTGCTCTGCTCAGAGATGAGCAGTGGTGAGTGTTGTGCTTTGGTGGATCTCTGAATGTCCAAAAAGTGAACTAAGAAATAATGTTGACATTTTGCCTTGTAGCTCAGCATGGCCATGTTGGGTCTCCATGTAAAGACACACCCTTTCATTTGGGGAAATGAAAGGCCTTGTTCAAGGTCACACAGCAGAGCTGAGAACAGACCTTAGCCTCTGGGCTCCCACCTCAAGGCGTTGGCTATCAGACCTGGCTTCCGACAATGGCTTATGAGATGATTCCCCATTTCTCCTTCATGAAGCCGGTCTGACTCATCTGCACCGAGCAGACACGACTTCCTTGGTCCTGCTCCCACAGCAACAACTGTTGCCTTTGGCTTTGGTTCAAAAAGCTTCCAGGTGATGAAGTCCCATAGCAATCAGCAGGAATTTAAGGCCAAAATGCCTTTTTGGAGCTAGGTCTCTGTCTCTGCTCTGAGAAGCTGTCTTGTTTCTGCTGGAGTTAATGTGGCTGGTGGGAGGCTCTGAAGGTTCAGGGATGCTGGGTTTTTTGGTTAAAAGATAACAGTATTTATCTGTTGTGTCTACCAGCTGGTTAACCAGGCAGCCAAACAGACTCAATCAAATAGCTGTGGCTTCTCCTACTCAGTGCAACACTGGGTCATTGAAACGAGCTTCATTTTATTCTTCTTTCCCATGTAGCTTCTCAGATGTAAAACTAATTTTACTAGTTATAGGGAGGGATCTGGCCATGAAAACTGTCTCTGCTTAATCAAAAGATCTTCCCTTCTTTTTCTTGGTCGCTGTCTTCATGAGAGTGAACTCTTAGTCGGGCAGAGTGATGGATGAACCAGGTGAGGTCCATGCGGTTTCATACATTGTTTCTGGCACAGAGATATCTGGTGCCAATGTGCAGCATGGCACAGTGGATGTGAAGCCTCCATGATCCACCTTACCTTTCTCAAGGCTTCATTTCACGCCAGCAGGAAACAAGGAGTGGGTTTTGGCAGGTACCTCAATGGCAGGTACATCCCCGTCCACTGATGAAACAGCATCTTGACACCAAGACAAGTTTGCTGTGTGATGTGCCTCTTCAGAAAAGGGAGATCAGGTTTTAGACTTTTATTTCAAGATTACAGTCTTGTATAGAAAACTTGCCACAAATTAAATGATGAGAAAGCACTAATAATTTATTCTCCCCCCACTCTAAAAAAGAGGGCTTTTTTTTTTTTTTTTGTCTTCAGCCAGAAATGCAAATAATGAGGGCTTGAAGGTGCCTTTGCTGTGCCGGGGGAGCGATGGTTCAGGGAACGCAAGCAATGAAAAGGAAAAGGTGAAGTGACTGTAACAGTGGGAAGCAGCAGGAGCTGCTGTGCCCCAAACAGAGGATTGGAAACCTGCCCATCTCTGACTAATATATACATAGTTATTTATTCCTCCCCAGAACTGGGACCTCCCCCGGGAGCTGCTACAGATAAGATTTGCAGGAATGCTTCTCGGTAACTTTGCTCTGCCACCAAGCAGCCTTAGCCAGTGCTGCAAAGTCCACCCCAGGTAGCACTTGGCTCAGGTTTCTTCTGGGCCCCTCGTGGCTCCCTGTTATAATTAATTTCTTCTTTTTTTTTTTTTTTTCTGTTTTAAATTCAAAGTGCCTGAAATATGTGAGGACCGTGCTGCAGCCCGCTGGAGAGCTGATTTTGCAGCATATTGTGAGGTGTGTTGTGAAAGCATAGGGAGGTGTTTGCAGGGGTTGGATGGCTGTGGAGGATGGAGATGGCCAAACCTGAGAGAGACTCATCTATACAGTGCACAGGGAGCAAAATCTGGAGCAAAACAGCCTTACAAGTGTGCCTGGGTTTCACCTCAGAGGACACTGGTTCATCCCACAGAGAAGCAGGAACAAGCTAACATATGCGGTAGGGATGACCAGAGGACTATGACCTAGGGGCAAACTGGTTTGGTAAGCCATTGATGGTTTAGACGTTCCTAGTGGGTATCTAGAGCTGGTGGGGACCTCAAGGGACTGTCTCGAGACTGCGGCCTGGGCTAGCGCTCAGCTGGCGGAGTTGGACATCCCTACCAGCCCAGCTGCAGCAACATGCGTGGGCTGCAAATGCGCCTGAGAAGATGAATAAATCAGCCTCCGCCAAGCCCTTCCTTCCTCCTTCTCTGGGTGGCTCCTCTGAACCTGCCTTCGGTGTCACGGTATGGGGCAGATACCCCCTGAGGGGCTTCTGGGAAGAAGAGCTATTTCCAAAAGTACCCGAGGGATGTAGGAGCCTGATAACCCTCGGTTTCTGCTGTCTGTCAGCATTGCCTGTGCTGGAGCAGGGCGAGGAGCAGGCAGGGCTGTTCCATGTTTTGGCAATTGTCTCTCTTCTCTCTGGGCATGGCCCTTGCCTCTTGCATCTCTTATCTCATGTGTGTTTTATTTCTCCACATGGAGTACAGCTGGGGCAGGAGGTTTATAAGCAGGAAGGCATTTCCCCTCCCTGAGCATGGCTTGGGAAAGGGGGAGGGAGAGGGGAGGTGATTTTGTGGCTGACAGACCAAGGGGATCCAACGTGCCAAGCTACATCTGTGGTTCCTGAGAAATCAATTAGCGAGGGAAGGGAGGGGTGGTTGGCAACCACACGGTTGAAAGGAAAACATCACAAAAATGAGATGGAGGGATGTTTTGAAGAAGCGGCGCTGCTGGAAGATGTGAGCGAGTGGCTTTGTTTGGCAGCGGGTGCGTGTGAGAGAGAGATGCTCACCAAAAGGTTAATCAAGACCTGGTAGGGAAGGCTGGCCTAGGATCTGGGAAGCAGGCTGCTAATAAAAGAGACCGAGAGACCGCACTCATCCTGTGCTGAACAATATAACTCAGTATCTGTGGTATGCCGTGGCAGAGATTGGGGAAAATGCACATTTGGCATCATTGCAGCATTTTGCAAACTCCATTAGAGTTAGATGGAGTATTTGGGCTTTTTGTTCAGACTTCAGTTCCCTCCCTACAAGACTGGAAGACTTGAACTGCTCTGTTCTAGTATTTTGGAAATGAATGTGTCCGGAGGTACTTAAACAAGTACGTTTCTGATGCTCTTCAACGTGGAAATGGAGCATCTTAGAAAGGCCCTTGGATGGACAGTCAGCATGGACTACTGTTGTAATGAGGGAATTTCCCTGCCAGTAGCCCTTGCTTCTTGGACTGTGCAGTTATTTTAAATTAAATAAATCTTTGGGTCCAGGTCTCTCCATTTCCAGTCAGAAACCTCACCCCTGGTTCGGAGGAGTTTCTAACTCCTTTCTCTTTCACCAGAAGGAAGATGTGTGTTTTGGGGATGTGACTCACTACTTCAGGAGAGGGGCTGATGCTGACAGTGATTGTCCTCATTGAATTTCTCATCCCTCAGCCTTGCTCTGGCAGAGTTACATGTGGTGACCTGGACCAGGGAACCAATCTGGCTGAAAACCTGTCCTCGTCCTTGTCCTTGTCCTGCCAGTAAGGCTCACCAGTCTTGCTCGCCATGAGGTTTGTGAATTTTTCTGCTGGCACCAAAGTGAAGTAGAAATATGTGATTAGGGGTCTGTTGGAGATGTGATGACCCCTAACACAAGCAGCCTACTCCAAGACCAGCTTGAAGGGACAGTAGAGCTGAGCCTGGTGCCAGATGAGTAGACTCCACTGCTGGGGGGTGGCATATATGACCCTTAGTCTTTCTTCCCAAGCAAAACGGAACTGAATCCCCATTTCCTACACTCGTGGCAATTGCTCAAACCACAGGTTTGTTTTTTCCTCCCCTTTCTCTCTTTCATACCACGCAATGGTGCCATGGGGACAGGAGTGTGCATCGCCTTTGGGAGGAAGCTCTGGTGCATAGGGAACCCGTCTGTGGTTGTGGTGGTGCACGAAGCACCTGCAGCTCTGGTGAGGATGGAGACTTGAGATGAAGCCCCAGGCTCCTGGGCTGGGGGATGTGGCCTGGCAAGCACCCTGGTTGCCTTGTGCTCTGCGGGGAGGCTTGAACCCCCCATCTCAAGCTTGACAATTGGGAAACCATGCCCTTAGGGTTGAGCACTGTAACGCTTGGGTGACTTGCACAAATAAACTTGTCTGCCATCCATGTAGGGATGGTAGCCATGTGTACAGAAGTGTCCCCACACCTTTCTCTGTATTGTTATTCTCGAAGAAAACATCCCTCCGAGGTCCTACCTGGTGCAACTACCCAACTTGCAGGGTTTGTCTGGTCTGCTTGTTTTCACTATGATTTTGCTTCTCTTATTAAATTCCTCCAGAACCTTTTCTAGGGTCTTTCAAACCACTGCTTTATGGTTCCTGGGAGATGAACCTGCTGAGAAGGGAGAACCGAGCAGACACACAGTGGGGCAGAAGAAGGGAGAAAGTGTGTGCACGTGTCTGAGAGAGGGAGAAGACTTGGGAACAAGAGCTGCCAATGCTGTGATAGTGTCCCTGTGTGAGACAGAGTTTGTCTGTGGGTGTGAGAAAGGAATATTTGGAAGTGAGCGCGCGTGGGCGTGAGGTGTGTGTGAGAGTGTGCATGCATTTCCATCCCCACACTTTGAAAACCTTTTTGGAGCGCTGCAGTGTTCAAACAGGCCCCAGTGCCCGAAATAATCAACCCATCTTGAAAAGTTACAAAGTCTGTGGACACCTGGAGGAGACAGGTTTCCTAGCTGTGCTTTGTAATGCATTTTAAGCAGCTCGTGCTGGCTAATGCCGCTGTGCTGGCTGCAACGAGGTGTACTGGAGGTCCAGGCAGGTGCAGGGGGATGTCTAGGAGAGCCCAACACCTACTCCTCACTCCGATAGCCTCCTCTTGCCAGGGCTTTCACAGCTGCTGAGGGATGGAGAAATGCAACATCTCCTACATCTCCTCCACCACTGTCCATTGCGCTCCCTGAGGGCCATGGAAGAGGTACGATTAGAGACCCATGGGGTCAGGGCTGGGCTGTAGGTGACTTCACGAACTCCCGTAAAAGAGTGAAGTTGTCCTAATTATTATGTTGCTGTGATAGGCTTTATTTTTTTCCCCTTCCAGAGTCAACACTGTGCTCCTAAAGCCAATGCAAGTACTGCATGCTCTTTGGAGCTGTGTCCCTGGACTAAAAGGCATGGACAGCACGTACAGCATGTAAACCCTTTTTATCCAAAACCATATGTGTGCTGGCATCACTGCAAGGGGATCGGGCTTCTCCTCCTGCATCAGCAGTTCTTCTCCTCGCTAGCCCCAACATGCGTTCACAACAGGGGAGATGTGGGCTCAGGTCCCTTTTCCATCAGGAAGGGTCCAAGCCACATCTCCCACCGCACTTTCCTACCACCCTCCTGGGGCGATGTGGGGAGGTGGCAGGTGCCTCTTTGCTCCCTCTTCCCCCCCATTTGGGGAAAGCTGTTCCACCTTGCAGCGGGGAAACACCAGATTCAGTGGGTCAGCAAGAAAGAACAAGCAAGGCTGTCTGTGTTAGCGCTTGGGGAAATTCACCTGGGAGCGGGGCGGCCGGAGATCCAGCTCCTGCTCCAAGGACTGTTTATGTGTTTTAAAATTAAACAACCCATGGTGCTGGTAACTGGAATTCAGGTCTCCCCACTCCCAGGGGAGTGCCCCGATCCCAGGGCTGCGGAGTCATGCTCACTCTTGCCCTCTGGAGCTTCAGGTTTTGGTTTTATTTATTTATTTATTTTCCTGCTGAGTAGTTTCTCCAGAAAGGGGGTGTGTGAGCCCCTCTCCAGCTCTGCTGTCAGGTAGGAGCACTGCCTGTGGCAGGCAGGATTTGGAGGATTTCTGCTTCCAACATCAGAGGGAGCTGGGCTGAGGTTTCCCAGACTTGGGCAATGCTCACTAACCTTTCAGTTGTTAATTGGGAGGGGAGTGCATGAGTTTTGCCTCCTACTTCTGTGTATTATGGGCAGCTGCTGGTGCCGCGTGGCGTGTGATGTGGTAGGCATGTGACGGAAACACCTACAGGCCAGGCTTTGGTGGTGACACAAGGGAGGACGATGCGTTGGCCAGGCATGGCCTGCATGGACCGAGACGCTTCTGAGCATGTCCTGATGCTGTGCTTTTGGGCCGGGGACCTTCAGTCTAAAAATGGTGGTTTTTCATGGACTTCAATGCCCCCAGGGTGACATGGCAGGTGAGCAAGGGTGTGAGAATGAAATCTTGGATGTCAGTGGCTAAAACACGGTGGATTTGGCTGTACGGACCCTTGTGGGAGAGTGTTCTTACTGTTGATTTACACTGGGCAAAGCTCTTGCAGTCTCCAATGGCAGCAAGCCTTCAGTGAGGCCCCTTGGAAAGCAGCGTGGTCTAAAGCCTGGCAGCAAAAGTCACAGCGGAACCATAAACAGGAAAGCTTTGATATTGCTGGCATTAAGGATGAAGAGCAAGGAGAAAGGCTCTTGCACAGCTGCCGTTGAGCTTGGTGCTCCCATGTTCCCCAGCTTTCCTTCTGGCTTTTTAATTGTCTTTACAGCAGACCCCTAAATCCCACAAGAGCTGTCTCCTGACCCTGCAAGGGACTGAGCTCCCCTCTGGAGGCACGGAGGGTCCCCAGCTCCAGTTACGACGTCGGTCTCCCAAGTTCTAGTTCAGTCTCAAGCGTGGAGTCTGTGCCTGTGGGCAAATCACTTCCACCTCTCTAAGATCTGGCTGTAAAACAAGGCTAATAACACCAAATTACCTACCTGTGAGAATTAATGAGATCATACTTGCTCAGCCCTTTGAAGGCATGAAGCATTACAGAAGCACTGGGGCATTATTACAGAGTGTGTTTTTAATATACGTCTAGTTTCACTTACAAATTGGAGTTTTGCTCCCTTTTGACTAAACGGCACTAATTAGACATGTAGGGTAGGAAATAAATGTTTCCAGTGTTACTCAGGCTGGAAACCAGTTAATTTCAGGGTTCTTTGGTTTAATTGCGTCTGAAAAGACATTGAGAAAATGTGTAATGAGCTGAGAACGCTTTAACTTTGTTTTTATTGTTCCCTAAACTCTTGCTTCTGCTAAGTCACAAAATGCCAGTAAAATAGTGGAGAACTGGACTAGGAGCACTTTTTTTTTCGGCATGTCAAGGTAAAATAATTCCTACTTATTCAGTTTAATGTAGCACTCCTCCTCCATAAATCTCTGAGCACTTCACAAAAGCGGGTACAGTTTTACCCTCATTTTACAAAGTAGGAAACATAAAGCAGAAGAAGGTTGTGCGATTTGCCCAGGGTCAAGTAAATTAGGCTTGTCTACGTGAGAAACATGTGCCAATTTAGTAAAACAGGTGGAAAACACACTGTGGACACTTACCTCATTTTCAGAGTGGCTTTTCTTGTTTTCACTTCAGCCAATTCGTATCAATTTAAGCTTGCTTTAGCTTAGTGGGTTTAAAGCGAAGGCTTCGCATAGCCTGTTGACTAGGTTGAGTAAGCTGGACTAAACTCACCCCCTAACTTGGGCTGGTGTCTATACACAAGCTCTCAGTGGCAGAGAGGAGGAGATACAGGATGCCTGAAGCCCAGCACATCCCATATCTCCCACTTATGGGAAATCCTTTTCCTTTACAGGGTTAGATTAGGTGTCCCTGGCAAAGAAACAGCCACACTGGGATGTCTCCTGAGCACGTTTGGCTCAGTGAGCATCGTCAGTAAATTCAAAGAGTCAATGAAGATACTGTAGGTTTTTTTATTAATAGAGCAGATAGCAGAAGCACCACTTACATTCTAGTCACATTTTAGCTGCCTGAGTTCCTGGGTTAGGCAGCTGGTTTTGGATTTAGCCCTGTTTGGTGATGTTTCCTCCTGCGGTCTCACACGTTTGCTGTCACTCGTTACAGCTCACCTGGGAAAGTTCAGGATGGGTACGTTGTTGTGTGCCGTCCAAAAGTCTGTGTGTCTGTATGGGCAGTCAAACAACACAGAGATGATGTGGTCCAGCTGTCAATAAAAATAAGAGAATTATTAGTAGTAAAAAAAGGAAACAGTGCTGCAAACTTAAAAAACAATAGTTCCTCCATTGTTGTTTCTCTGCCAAGTGTAGAAGTGTCGACATGGTTTTTTATTTTCAAGTAAAAAGAAAAAACACCTTTACAAATCTGAAATTAAATTGAAAGACAGGAAAAGTGAGGATTGTCTCCTCCACCCTCACTTCTCTTCAGCTCCCTTCTTCTCTGAAGAGTTTTCATGAGGAATAGTGGTGTCTGATTTTGTCAGGTATGTTGTAATCAAGGACCTAAACTTTCTGTACCCCGAGAGGAGTCCTACAAAAAATATGGTAGCAAGTAATTTCCCCAGAATTTCTGGCTCATGATCGTAACTTGCAGATTTTGAGAGAATATTGTCTCATTTCTTGCTGTGAATCTTCTGTTAAAAACTTAATTGCAGAAAATTAGCTGTACAAGTATCTGCTGCCTTTGTACGGAACTTAACACAGCAATGTCTTGCTGTCTGCTGTGGATTGTAAACATTATGATAAAGCGTTACCTCGATCCTGTACATTCATTTTGAGAAAAATAGAAAGAATACTCTGGGGCTGAACTGAGTTCATTATGATTTTGGGTGTCTTGTTCATGTCGGTGGCTATTTGGAAGGACATACATGGACAGGCAATTTCTGAGAACCTGCGATGGGGCACACATGGGACTGATGAGTCCATGCCTGGGAACTGGATGCACCTCTGTATTACGTATCAGGAAAAAGGCATTTACAGAGAATAGGAGTCAGGTCTTCACCCTCTGATGACTGCACACAGGGCAATGGATTCCTAGGAAACACCTTTACATCTAAGTGCCTTAAGTTAGGTGAACTGTGGTAGGGAGATGTTTGGGGTTTTTTTTTTGTTTGCTTGGGTTTGGTTTTTTTGCTTGTTTGGTCAAGTTTTTTTGTTTTCTTTGTTTTAAATGAGGCACTACATAAAAGCAAAGGAGCACATTGCAAAATCACAAGTAATTCAGACCAAGAAAAGCTGTCCATCCTAATCGCTGAAAACCATTCCTGGGTCCGGATGTGGTGGTGTGGTATTCAGTGGCTTTCTGTTTTCCTGTAACCTTAGAAACAACCATGACTAAAGAGATTGTGGAAAGAAATTTCTTTGCTTTCCCACCCCTTCATCCCTGGGGAATATAATTAGGAAACCCCAAGCTCCACAGTCAGGTGGGCTTTTTGGGGAATGTGCCTGAACGTTCAGCATTAGGAGAGCTGTGGTTTGGTTCAAGGAGGCTTTGGGGGACAACTTGTGCCCTAGATGGGTGGTGGACATGGTGCTTGAAAGTGGCTGTGGCAGGGAGCATCAGAAAACAATGGCCATTCTCTCTTCAGACTCCAGAAAAATTTAGAAACACATAAAATCTGATTGTTGGACCAATTTGTAGCTGACTGGGAGCTGCTCAGAGAATTCGATTGGGCTGGCTGTGGCAAGCATAAAGAAGGTAAGATTTCAGGCTAATTTACGGAATTTGGAGACCCAGAAGATGTGGGGTATGTGTCCAGCTCTCCACAGACTTGCTGTGTGACCAGAGCATGTTTCATATCTGTAGAGTGGGATCATAGAATCACAGAATGGTTTGGGTTGGAAGGGACCTTGAAGAACATCTAGTTCCAGCCCCCCTGCCATGGGCAGGGACACCTTCTACTAGACCAGGTTGCTCAAAGCCCCATCCAACCTGGTCTTCAACACTGCCAGGGATGGGGCATCCGCAACCTCTCTGGGCATCATGGTCCAGTGCCTCACCACCCTCACAGTGAAGAATTTCTTCCTAATATCTAATCTAAATCTACTCTCTTTCAGTTTAAAACCATTGGCCCTCATCCTATCGCTACACTCTTTGATAAAGAGTCCCTCTCCATCTTTCCTGTAGGCCCCCTACAAGTACTGGAAGGCTGCTATAAGGCCTCCCCAGAGCCTTCTCTTCTCTAGGCTAAATAATGTGAACTCTCTCAGCCTCTCAGAAGGATTAATCATCCTCCTCATGTTATCTGATATGGATCACAAGCAGCACTTCCATAGATTCCTCCTGCTATGTATGTTTGCACGTAGTTCTATGGAGCTTTGGCCATTACTGAGGAAGTTTTCGGTGAACTACTTCTATTTGTTGAAAATGTAGATCTTCACAAATCTTCATGTGAAACATTTATGCAGCTATATTTTCATTCTAACTTTTGGAAAGGAAGTAACTGATAGCTGAAGATGCATTTTGAAATTGCACTAAACCTTTCAGTAGTAGCCTGAAGGTAGAAATGCATGCCATCAGAAATTTCATTTAATTCTTTAGGTTGGCTTTTAGCTATGCATTCATATCCTGGATGGGATGGGGGTACACCTTTCTTAATCTGTCAGTCAGCATTAGAGTTTTTCCACAGCCAAGGAAACCAAACAGTGAATGAGATGATACTGTGAGATAATCACTGACCTCCTACTTTTTCTTTCCTGCATTATGCAGGTGTGTGGTTGGTGCTGGGAGGGGAAGAGCAAAGGGAATTTTCTGAAAATGAGAGGAATTGGTTCAGGTGACATGTCAGAAAATGTTATCTGAAACTCACAGTGAAGCAGGGGTAGGTGCAGCCCTGTTCTGCATAAGGAGGCGGAATGCTGTGGAAACAAACTGCTGAGACTGAGCCATGTGAAATGGGATCATGTCCCATGGTGTCTAGGGCTGGTGGGGGGGGTAGAGCTTCCTCAGGACCCTTTATTTTCCTGCAAAGTCTCCTCTATTATGTGCTAAATAGGAAGTGCACAGAAGTGGGGGAAAAACGCAGGTGTCTTCAGATCATTTGTGTTTCTGTTCTTGCCTCTCCTTGTCCTTTGGGTATCTCCCTTTGGTCTGTTCCTTTGTGGTGGGGGGAATCCCAGCCCTGCTCACCTGGGATAGGCAGAGCTGGTGAGTCCTGATCACCGATGGCCCTTCCTCGAGGGACAAGAGACACTGTCTTTGGGGACTGCTACCCTCAGCTCTCCCTTGCTGCATGAATGGCTGGTGTGCTCATAAACCTCTGCTATTTTATGGCATGATGTTCAATCTCAGTTCAAATCTACAATAGTTTCTAACTTTAAAAATGCTGCAGGGGTTCAGGAGCATTTCAAAAGCAGCTCAGTGGTCCATGAGGGGGGAGTATGGTCATCAAGTGGGAACAGTAACTTTGTGAGGCTTTAAAGCTGACTTGCCTTTGTCCATGAAACAACGCTCTTCACGATGCAGTTTGAGCTTTGGGTTGTTTCATAAATGCATTTGGCTTTTAAGGCCCCCAGAGCAGATTCTGATGAGAGATTATGGTCTCCTGAGAGCCAAGCACTTAACTTAGGGAAATTCTGGGAGTCTGGGCGCTTCCAAACGGCGACATCAATCCTCTCCTTCTCTGTAGCTTTTGAAAGCAAGGAGAGAGGGTGCTGCCTGACAGCCAGCCCCGAGGCGCTCGGCGGGGAGAGCCGGGCAGCCCCCGCGGCACGGCGGTACCATGGACAGCGGTGGGACGGCCACGTCCCCCCACCCGGGGGCCGCCACTCGTGGGGACCACCCTGGCTCCCAGCCCGCCGTGGGCGATCTATCGCTTCTCCTCCCGAAGATGATGGCATGACATTGCCACCCCCCCCCCCCCCCCCCCCCAACTCCGCTGCCCTGCTTCATGCCCTCAGCCTTTGAGAATTTTTCTCGCAGCAGCGGGTTTTCTTCAGCTGGGCTGGCAGCGGTAAATTCTTTAAAATAGCACCTGGTTTTAGAACTGTAGAGTAGGGTACCTACGCGCTTGTCGTTTGCACATGAGGTGTTCTCCATCTGCCTTAGGCAAAAAGGAGTCTTTCCTCCAAAAGCAGAGAACCTGGCTTTTTGAAATCTTTCCTCTGACACCCATACAGAGTAGTGCCCCTGTATCACTGCAGGTAGCTGGAACGTGAGGAGGAAAACTCTGTAATAACAGGTATTTCTGAGAAATGGGATTCGACTGGTTTCTGGGAGTGGGGATCAACTAGCAATTCTGGCTCTAATGGGTCTATTATAGCTCTAAAGGGTCAAGGGCAAGCCATGGAGCTTGTTCTTGTAATAGAGGGAGGTTACCTATCATGGCGTCCCCTTTGCTCACCAGGAGAAAGGAGTGCTGAGAGATGATTAGAAAAATCTTTCAGGTTGCATGTTAAACACCTATAATTTCGCGTATAGAAAAAGAACCACCTTTGAGCCTGGGGAGGAGCAGTGTACAGCAAAGTGGCTGTAGGTGCTAATCAGGCTTAGTGGAGAACACAAAAGAGCTTAAACGGCAAAAGAAAGCTAATTGCAAAACCTCAGGTGAGAAACCCACCTCCAAGCATTATTCTGCTACACCTCTGATCAGGACATTGGTGCTGAGTGCAGAGAATTGAGGACATCAAAGCAGCAGGTATGCATAACCAAGGAGCACTAATAATTGCTGAGAAACTAGTTCAGCGATCTCATAAGCACAAGAAGTAGAAAAGGGGTGCCAGGTCCTCATGTGATGCATGTAGCCAACAAAGCTGTGGAAATCACCCAGATTTATTTTGTACTTGGTGGATACTATGCTGTAGATTCATGGCTAATTGTACTTTTTTACACCAAATGGACACTTGGCCATCAGCTGATTGCTTCTATATGGGTGCTTCCCGGTGTACTTAGGTTTAAAGGGTAATTTGTCTCACACTTTCAGCAAACAGAAATAAATGCCTGTGGGGTCTAATGCTTTGCCATGACCAAATTATATTCCTGGCCATACCAGCCTTGTCTGCAATAGTAGTCAGTGTGGACCATTGGTTCCGGGGCCAAGGAAGGCTACCCGTGGTGGATGGACAAGATGATCTGGGGGATAGTTGTTCTGGGATGCCGTCAGCACAGATGTTTAAGCACTGGAAGGACATAATTAAGCATTTGATCTGTATTTCAGAAGTACCTGAAGGTTCCATTAAAGATCACGGCCACATTGTGCTTGGCACTGTACAAACACACACACTCCTTGGCCTGAGGTGTTTGTAATCCACCGAGGGACAAAATGGACAAAGGCTGGATTATGGACTCCCTTTCTCAGGTGGGAAGTGACTCAGGCTTTGCAATATCCAGTCATTTCAGACTGAGGGATGGAGGAGTCTGTATGTGTTTGTGAAGAATGGGTTGGATATCATAAAATGCTGTAATCCAGAGGCAGGTCCCTCTGGATTAAGGCAAGCAGAGCTGTTCAGGTTTCCTGAGCCCTGCACTGGTGCTGAGTGTTGGGGAGCGATGGTCCTGGCAGAGGCTTTCCTCTCATGTTTGGCACCTGGATGGCACGAGCATGTAAGAATGAGGGAGGATGTTGTGAATCTGGGAAGGTTGAGTTCTTGGGTTCTTCTGTCCCTCTGAAGTTGTGGAAACTGGCAGGGGTTTGGCCTGGAAGACTGGCTCTGCTGGACAGTCCCACCTGTAAGAAAAAGAGGTGTGGAAGGCTCTGAAACAGTAAGATCTTGGGCCTCCCATGGTTGCAGTCTATATCATGTAGGAATCTCCTATCATCTCCTTGCTAATGAGTCTTCTAATTTATACCAATCCATTGGCTGGTCTTCTGTAGTATCAGAGCTTTCTTTGGGTACCACCAGTTGGTTCTCTCTGGGTGTTGCTCTGTATTAGGCAATGTTATATCTACCACCAAAGCTTTCATGGGACCTTGGGGACAGGCTTCCCACATGCCCGGACAAGCATTACAAAAACTGTTTCTCAGTGCAAGTTTCCCACAGCCAAAGAAATTCCTTACAGGGGCCACACCTGCCTCTGAACTTGTTTAACACCAGCCTACTAAATGGGTGAAGCTGATAGGGACTGGAACCCACTGAAAAACACGCAGCCCAGCCCAATCTGAACATCTTTACCTGGGGCAAAACTTTCCTCTGCGGAGAAGGCGACAGATGTCAACTCCAGTACTCTGCTTCCCTTGATGTGCTCATTTCCACACTGGGGAAGAGAGCTGAGACCCACAATAGGTATCAAATGGAGAATCCCAGTACTGGCAGCGAGAAATGTAACTCTGCATGAAGGCGAATCAAAATAATTCCTCATTAGGCACTTGAGATGGGCCTGCAGGGGAATCTGGGCTCTGAAGCCCCTCTGTGAAATTCTTGGGTGGGTTGCGACGCTTGCGTTTTCCTGGCAACAAATACACCCTTTTTGTTTTTCACTTGGAACAAGTTTTTCCAGGTCTGGAAGTGTCCCAAGTGAGAAGAAAAAACTGATATCTCAGCTACTTAAAGGCTCATGGGAACACCTTTGAGAGATTTTAGTGTCATTTATCCTGAGCTTGAAAGCAAAACCTGGTCTGCCCCTTGCTTTTGAACCAAGACCCTGGAATTTGGGGCAATGGGAGTGAAGAGAACTGAATTGAGTATTTTTGGTAAAAAATATTTTTCTCTGAAAATGGTTTTACCCCAAATAGCACCTTGGATCAAAAATACTTGTGATTATGCGTTCAAAATTTGAAACAGCTTCATTTGGAAAATACAATGAAATAAATTATACTTCTCTTGTTGCCTTCTCCAAATAAACTTTTTCCTGTTTAATTTTTCAATGGCATTTTTAGTTTAAACATTATTCTGATGTTTTGTAAATGTTACATTATACAAAATGGAACAAAGGATTTACTTCAACTTGAGTCTGTCCCCTCCATGAAATTATTTTGGTTTACTGATTTTTCTACCTGAAAAATCAGAAGGGTTGGGTTGGTTTTTGATTTTTTTTGGTTTTTTTTAATTCTTTTGGCTACAGAGTTGAAGAATCAATTTCTCAAGCTGCCAGTTAGGACCCAGACCTGTTTCACAATATGTGATTAGATTTAGGCGATCCTTTTGCAGTGAAGCTGAGATCCTCATGATACTTTGAAGGGGTTAAAATGTAGAAAAACTGCCTTTTTTGGCATACTCTGGTTATTCACCTAAATAAAAGATGGAAAACTTTTATTTTTTTCTCTGCCATGTCTCTTGGGTCTTTTCCCTCCTTTTACCTGTTTCAACCCTCCCTTGTACATCATGATGTCAGCTTTGTTGGCTGCTTCTTTACTTGTCCGGAACGTAGAAATTCCCAGTCTAGCTCAGACTTGCAGTCTATTTTAGTCTACTGTCCAACACCAAACAGGTGTAAAATCCCTGCAGTCAGCAGAGGCAGGACAGTTGAATGGAGAAGTCCACTGGAACTAATAGACACTGGTCCCTCTGCAAACTCTCCATCAGGAATCCTTAAGCTGTTGATTGCCAAGAACTGGGCAAATGCACCAAGGGAATGCTTGTTCTCTGCTTGTCCTTTCTACGTTATCCTTGTGTATACTCTTTCCTGGACCATGCTCCATCACAGTGATCGAGCCAGGGAGTGAGGGTAGATGGACTAGCAATGGACCATGGTGGCCCATTAGTCTATAAGTGCAGTGGTTATCTTAATTCTTAAGCGTGAGAGTTAACTTTGGCTGCTTGAAACCCACCACAGCCAGCTGCTGAATTAGTTATCTTTGCATCTAGCTGGGGTCTAATCTACAAAAGTTTGGGGCAGGGGTGGGGTGGGGCATCTGCACCATCTTTTCTTAGTTTTGAAGAAGCTTATGTACTAGCATTAACCATTGAAAAGAGGAGCTGGAGTTTTTCTGACCACTGGGGAATGTGTGGACGTGGCAGGGAATGGGACTGTGGTTCACTCCTAGGCTGCATTCAGCCAAAACACAGCCATGTTCACTGGATAGTTCCCAACAGACACTTGAGATAAGGGCAATTATCTCTCTGGTTAAGTTGGGGGTGCAGGTTCTTTGGCTCACTTCATGCTTTGTCAAGAACTTCCCTGCATGGTTCCTGAGCTAATGGTGGGATTTTCCATCTCATTTTCCCTTCATGAAGTGGAGGATGACTTTGGTGGTGCTACATCTTAGGAACAGGCCCTTTGGCTTAGTTAGGTTCTCTTTTCACCTACTTACTGGTGTGCAATTGAAACTATCCTTGAGTTTGGCTGAGGGCCATGTGAAACCATGTGGTTGCAACTGGTGGAAAACTTCTGAGTGGAATCCCATGGGAACGAAAGGGAGCACCTTCCACGGGGTCCAGAGCTGCCACTGTGTAGGGCAAGGCATGCGGATATGGAGTGAGGCTTTGTAATTTGTGATGGAGGCTTTTGCATAAGATCACTTTGATTTTTGCAGGATACTGAGGTTTAGGCTGAAGTGTAAACGCAAACAGAAGAGGCTTACGAGTCTTAGAGCTGTAGCCCATGAACCTGCATGTGTGTGCAGGTTTGCATGTCACGTTTGAAGCTTGCTTAGATCCATCTGCCGCGCTGAATCACATAAGCAGGTGAGTTATCTGAGTAAGATGGGAATCTTTCCTTTCCCCTTCTTGCAGCTGGATCATGAGTGTGTCATTGGCAAAACTCCCCTGCAGGTTAATGACTTAGAAAGCCTTGTGCTTTGCCTGGCTATAATAAATTACTAATAGTAAGCACTCCTTTGAGAAAGAGGGTGGAACTGGTGAGGGGTGTTTTGGCTGCAGTTGTGTCTCAAGCCAGATCTCTGGAAGTCTTGAGTTAATGTTAGGAGGACTTGATATTCGAGGGGGCTCTTATTTCCAATCCGCGTGGAGTAAATGCTGTCTTACACCATGCTGGCTCTGTGCAAAACTTGAGTCAGGTTCACAAGGGAACCTGTGACTCTTTCATGGTAGTGTCCATGGGAGCGCAGGTAATCCGCCCATCAGGAATATTATTCCATGAAAACACCAAAAAGTGGGATTTACAGGGTTTTACCTCCATACACACAATACCCTCTTCTCTTGTGATAGAGACATTGATAGGTCTTGTAGGATAGGTGGGAAAGGGCTTGTTGAACTTACTACAGTTCTTGTTCATGAACCATCATAGTCTAGTTGAGAAGGGTCCCTGCACCACACAGTACAGGCTCTGTTTTTTCTAAAAAAAACCCCAAAACAAAAAACCAGCTGATTCAGATGTAATGATTTTTGGATAAATCTTCGTTGCTTTTCCATGAGCCTTTTGAATGTAAATTAGCTGTGGGTCTGACTCATTTGTGTCTCAGACATTTGTGTATGAAACTGGGCTAGGCTGTAAGAGAGGTCATGTAGTTTGCTTTCTCTCCTCCACACTTTCAGTGGGGAAGAATCTAGATCAGGGTTCAAAAATCAACAACTTTTGGTCCTGCAACCGGGACCCTGGAACTAATCTGAGGTTAAAAAGCAAACAGGAATCCCTGCTGGTGCTGATACGAAGGAGGAGGAGATGGAGCAGGGAAGAGAGTGAAAAGCTGGAGAGAGAAATGGCTGGTGTTTCTCAGCCCAGAATTTGCAGTAATGCCTCCGTGTGACCAACATTTGGCTTCAGTGCTCCCGGCTCCTATTAGTCTCGCTGATTAGCCTGTGAGCAGCAGAAGGGAGAGACAGACTTTCGCTGTCAAAGCAGGGCTTGAAGAGCGTGCTTGACATATGGCCTCGGGAGAAACAAAGTGCTGATTAGCTGCTCGTGTGGCGAGCACCATTCATCAAGGGGAGGAAATGAGGCAGGGGTTGGGGGGGAATCCACGCTCCCCTACCTCTGGGTGTGCTACCTGGTGCACTGCAAAGCACAGCTCTCTGAGCGGGGTGTTTGCAGCTAAACTGGGGCTACCAGGGCTTTGGTAATGCCTAGGAAGGCAGAGAAAGCCACTCAGTAACTGAGAACAGGCTCTGGAAAATGCCAATCTCGTTCTGCACCGAGACCGGCATGGCCCCAGGTCTTGTTAGCGTGTGTCCTGCAGTGTGTGTCTGCTGGCTCATCATGCACAAGACTACTGGAGTGAAGCTGTACTCGCTCCAGGTGTTGCACAAACTGGGCTGGAGCGATTGCATCCTACCTGGAGGTCAGACACCTGCTGGCAGATGACCTTGCCTTTCAAGGTCCTCTTGCCCGTCGGACCCAACTCTGCTGTTGGAGGATGCAGCATTACGGGCAGTGGAGCTTCTAGGTCATCTCCTCCAGCTGCAGGAGGAACCTGGCCAGGCAGGAATACAGTTTGAGAGAGTCTTAAAGAGTCTGGGAGGCTAGACACCCCCAGTAATTAAAGACTTCAGTGTAGCTGAAAAGGCTCATAGGAACTGGATGGAGGTGACAGTGGTAGCTTAATTTGGATACTGCTGAACCTCTGAAAGCTGGGCCTTGCTGTGTGTGTGATCTTTTAGCATAACCTGGGCATCGTGTACGAACGTGCCTTTGACCTTGGGCCTGCAGACCTCATTGCCTCGAGGAAATGCTGAGTCCGTGAACTCGTCAGATTTTAGGCCGGTGGAGTGAGGATGGGACCCACCCTCAGATGCATTAGATAGAAAGAATTAGGAGACATAAGATAAAAATCTGATGCAACAGCTGACCTCAGAGGAAAGAAGGTGAGGGGAGAAGTTCAAGGTGATGACTTTTGTAGGCATTTTTTTTTCTCATTATTTTCTTTATTTGATGGTTTCATGCAAACCCTTCCTACAGCATACATTGTTATTGGCCGCAGTCTAAGTGGTGATGTTAGTGAACCTCTAAAGTTTTGTCCCTGTGATGCATGAAAGTAATCTCTTGTGTTTAGTTATGCAACAGAGGTATGTATTTGGCATGTGTCACACAATATATGTGCCTTTGGCTCATGTTTGCATGGCTTAGAGGAGTCCAGCCAAAAGAAGGCAGCTAGGGAAGCTGTCTTCCAGTGCAGCTCCTTGCAGGAGAGAATTTTGCTGTGTGACATCCTTTCTCAGCTGCAGTGACACCATGGACTAGTTGCAGGTGGTCAGAGCATCACCACGAAGCAAAGCAGCTGCACAGGGCAGCTGGTACAAAAACCATGAGTGGTCCAGGTTGCAGGGTAAACCTGATCCTTCTGTTCTGATACTGTAACTGGGGCTTGCTCTCAGTTGTCCCAATTTCAGGCTTCTCTGAGAAAAAGGGAAGCAAAGAGATCCCTTTTCTTTTGTGCAGGTTGAAGCCTCCACCCTCATGCACCTTGCAAATACCAAGATCTTCAGAAGATCTTTCAAAGGAGCCCCAGAACAGTTATTAATGGAGTTGCTATTGTACTTTGGGGCTAGTGATGATGACACTTCTCTTGCTTAAGCTCATGTAACTATTCAGCTGATTGACTTCAGAGGCAGCTTCTACCTTCACTTTTGGGCAGTGAATAATAATAAAAAACAAATTATCCAGGCCTGATTCCATTTGTGGCTCAGCACAGAGCAGTTCAGTGTGCCAAGAATATTCTCCTCATTGCTATGATTTTTTTCTTCTTGCATTTGTGTTGAAAAATACAGCAGACAGGTAGTCTTTTGGCAAAGGAAAAGAATTAAGACATCCGGATGGCTACACCCTGCCATAAATCTTTTATGCATTGGTAGAGAAAGACCAAGCAACGTCAGATTTGCAAGTCACAGTAAATGATATAGGTGTAACCAGCCTCCTTTAAGCAAGTGCAAGCAAATTTTGAGGTTTGCTAAGGGTCAGATAGGAGACAGTGGGCCAAAGTTCCTTGCCTGTGCAAAATGCCACTCTGTCAGGACACTGCAGTTTTTATGCCTGGGAAGAATATGCCTCTCTGTCATAAAGCTCTTCCTTTCTTTGAAAAGCATCTTTAAAACATTTGGTTTTCTTATTGATGCTGCACAGCTGGAGACATGTAGCCTACAGATTTCTGCCCTGCCACCACCGCGGTACCCATGCAGGGAGCAAATGAATAAGACAGAGATGTACTTGGTATTCCAGCAGGGCAAAGAAACTAAAGAGGACAGGAAGGCCAGATCCCCAGCCAGAGTAAACTAGCAGCTGTGCTGATTTATAGCAGCAGAGAAAATGCACCAAAGGGATCCCAATTTTCATTTATTGCTAGAGGAAAAGGGTAAAGGGGGTCACCTTGGGCTCTCTGCAGACTGGTGCTTGTGATATGGGGGTACGACCTCCTGGAGCTGATGGTGCCAGCAAGTCTGTCCGTAGATAGCACAGCGATGCGCCAACGCTTGCTGCGTTATTTTGCTCTGCGTTGCACTGCTGCACCAACCGCAGAAGTTATTGATCTGAAGCCTGACCCTCCGTTCCGCAGCATGAACCTGAACGCTTTTTGGGGCTGGAGGCAGCTGTGACAGTGAAGGGGTGTGAGGAGCAGAGGTGTAGTGGCAGAAGGGGTGTGCGGTGGCAGAGGACCCGTTGCTGAGGCAGGACATCCCCAAGGTGCTGATGGGGATGTCAGGGAAGAGGAGAGGGGACCTACAGCCCCCTTAGCCCACCTCCCTGGGAAATCTGCCCCTGCCACTTGCACTCAGGCAAAGGGGAAAGGTGACTCCAAGCTGTCAGTCCCTGAATCCACCTTTCTGTATGCTTTTGGTGTCGTTTGGCCAAGATGGGCCCGGTTTCAGTGTGAAGAAGAAGCAGGAGGGTGGGCAGGTAAGGACCCAGCTGCAGGTGGCATTTGAGATAAACAAAGCAATTAAACTTTTACTTTTTCCTTCCGTAAAGGGGAACAGCAGTTGAGAACAGGCAGGAATGTGGCTCCCTATTCCTGTTCCTTAATGAGCTCGGGGGCGGAGGTTTGACAGACTGGCTGGCAGTCATGTCATTGTAATGACAGTGCTTTGCACTTAACACCTTTTACCTGGGGGATCTCAAAGCACTGTATAAACATCCACTCAGCTCCTGGCACTGCAGAGCTGTATTGTTCTTTTGATCTAGCAGAGGAGAGGGCGGGGGAATTGGGAGCAGGAAGATTAAAAAACAGAGATTAAAAAAAAAAAAGAAATAATGCCGTGCCTATGGTTGTGCTACAAACATAGCAGCCCGGTGGAGAGCAAGCCTGCAGTCCTCAGTGCCAGCCCTGTGCCAGTGCCTTGAGTCTGTGGCCTTCCAGCAATGACTCCTCTATGCCATCCTTGATCTTGACCACTGAAAGCACCTTGGGACAGTCACATACCTCTGGTGATGCCTTTGGGCTGGGTTGTGACCGTGCTCACGGCCCTTTACAGCTATCCCTAAGGTGCACTGCAGTATGAGACATGATACAGCAGGGAGGCTCCCTGCAGCAATGCCATTAAATATTGGCTTATACATGCCACCCTGCTCCTTGCCCTCTTGCTTCAGCGGTGGCAATAAGGAGACCTCCTTACTTCTGAGTCCCTAGAGCTGAGCTTTGGTTGTGCTTCCAGGGGGCTGTTGCACCTCCCGCCGTGCTCAAGAGACATATATCAACCGAGGAGCATCGTGGTGCCGACCTTCTGGCCCCTCATTTGCACCTTCACACCCTGGGCAAAGGCAGAACCCGGAGCAGGAAAGCACGCAAATGGCAGTGGCAGAATAAAAGTCCTGCTGGCACCTGGTACATGACGCTCTATCGCAAAAGCGATGGCTTGGCTGCCTGGCGTGGTGTGGCCATAGTGAAGTGTGGGCACTGCCAGAGGTCTTGTGGGGACACGGTAACTTGAACAGGGTGAACCCAAGGTTTCATTACGGACTTCGGTTCTGGCTCCTCTAAGCTCACCAAGACAGATTTCCCACTGGCTATGCCTGCACGTACAGACACTTGCAGCGTGACCCCAAGGGATTCAAACTGGAAGCGTGCAAGGCTGGCTGGGCCCATAGACCTCCCAGACTGAACAGTTGTCTGCAGAGATGCCTGGTGGAAGGAAATTGGCCTCTTCCATGCTACCAGTGCTGTAGAGATATGCAGAAGTACCAACAGCTGGAGTCCCAAGATCTTTGCTGGGAGCCAATACTCCCACTTAGTTCTTGGCTAGGGTGCTGCAGGTAGCCCAGTCTTTAAGAGCAGCCAGGAGTGCTGGTTGCTACTTCGCATACATATCGAGGTGGAGTTTGAAGACCACATGGAAACTGAGAATTTTGACCTGAGAACTCATTGACAGCCATTCTCAAGGTATTTCCACAAGCTATCCAAGGGCTTTTTCGAGCAATGTCATGGATGCTGTACTGGTGGTATGTTCTACCTCTTGCTTTCAAGTTGCTAAGGGCTAAACCAGCCATGGTGGAAATGATACTGCTGTTTTTCATTTCTTTGCAGTGAGGACTTAGAGCTACCAAGTGACTGGATGAAGCCCTTTAAAAAACTCACAGTTACCCAGCTTTCTTACAGACCAAACCGGCTCTGCCTTGTTCTGCAGAAGCAGTAAAAAACTCCTTTTTGTCAGGTTTCAACACATTTCTTATCATTCTTGAGAAGCTCATTAACCACTTTTTTAATGAAAGATTATATTGGTTGAATCTCTGACTAATTTTTTTGGTTGCTGTAGCTGAGTAATAAATAGTCTGTGTGCTTATCTCAGTGACAGATGGCTTCTGTGTTGTAATAGATTGTATCTCTATTTTATGCTAGAGCTCTCCTGTCCCTGGAGGCATTCTTTAGAAAAAGAAAAAAAGAAAAAAAAAGGAAAGGTGTTTATCTCAATGAGTTTGTAATCCCTGCCTTAAAAAAACAAAAACCCAAAGCTAACCCAAATCTGAATAGTAATTTATGACTCCAGGTTCATCCCACTTTGTGACAGAGCCAAGACTGTGAGACGAGGAATGATGGTATTGGGTGCTGCTCCGTTCACAAAAATGTGTACTGTGTTTCTCCTCTTGCTTCCCTGGCTGCTGCCAGTTAGTAAGAGCTGTATGCTTTGCTGGGGTGACTGCCTCTATGTTTGCTGCTTTAACACTAAAAGTTTGTTGCTGGTTTTTATTTCTGAGAGGAGATGCATTGGTTAAGTTGACCCTGTCTACAGGAGAGTGGCTCATGCTCTGTGTGACCTTGACCTGTGCTTCCATGCTGCTGCCTATAGGAAGCCCATGGCTAAAGTTGATGGTGTTCATGTTTTACCAGAGCAACCCGTCTACTTTGGGCTCTGTCCTGTCTGCCCTTGGAGTCAGGAAACTGGGACTTTTCTAGGAAGGATCGTGGCTGACACCATGCAAGTATGACATTGCTGTCAGCAGACAGACTACTCCAAGGCTGTCTTGCTCTCCATAGGGATGGAGATATGTATGGACCCACATTGAGTGGTTGCAGGCTTGAGGCTTTGCCTGGTCTAATATTCTACGACATTCACCTTGAGCATCTCTGGACATGTTTCTGTGCAGGCTATACTTGACTACACCGGATTGACATGGGAATGGTGTATGTGCCTGTCGTGGTTTAACCCCAGCCGGTAGCTAAGCACCACGCAGCCGCTCGCTCGCTCCCCCCCACCCAGTGGCATGGGGGAGAGAATCAGAAAAAGAAGGTAAAACTCGTGGGTTGAGATAAGAACGGTTTAATAGAACAGAAAGGAAGAAACTAATAATGATAATAACAACAATAATAGAATGACAATACTAATAAAAGGATTGGAATATACAAAACAAGTGATGCACAATGCAGTTGCTCACCAGTCACTGATCAATGCCCAGTTAGTTCCCGAGCAGTGATTCCCCCCGGGCCAACTCCCCCCAGTTTATATACTGGGCATGACGTCACATGGTATGGAATATCCCTTTGGCCAGTTTGGGTCAGCTGCCCTGGCTGTGTCCCCTCCCAACTTCTTGTGCCCCTCCAGCCTTCTTGCTGGGTGGGCATGAGAAGCTGAAAAATCCTTGACTTAGTCTAAACACTACTTAGCAACAACTGAAAGCATCAGTGTGTTATCAACATGCTTCGCATACTGAACCCAAGACATAACACTATACCAGCTACTAGAAAGAAAATTAACTCTATCCCAGACAAAACCAGGACAGTGCCTCACATCTGTGGTAGAGGGCATGGCACTGGCCACCAGCACAGCTGTTGCTCTCTTCTGGGAGACTTAGTGGTGATGAAGAAGTGCATTTCAAAATTAAAAGGTTGGGTCAAAAGCTGCCTGCTTGTTTTTTTTTTTAGTTTGTTTTTGTTTGGGGTTTTTGTTTTGTTTTGTTTTCTGGTCAATTTTGAATCTTACCTATTAATTTAATTTATCTGATGTTATTTACTTGGGTTTTGGTGCCATCAGGTCATATGTATACTACGCTCGAAAGAATCTCAAGACGCTATTGTGTTGAAATAGGCTAAGTAAAACGGTGTTATCTTGCACCTGCAGTAGACTAACAGTGGAGCTCAGCTCAGGTGCACAGGCTTAGTGGAGGCTTATGAATCTGCCATCTATCCATCTGGCTCAGGCTTTAAGGCCACCTTCTCTATGCAGTGCATCTGGAGAACTTGTTGCTGCAGTAACAGAGGAGGAGACTTCAGCCCAGCATTTTGGCTAGCACCAGTGTCAAACTCAAAACCCTCTTAGAAGTCCTCTGAAATACGCTGTTTGCATTTGAACTTTGAGATTTCCACAGTATGGCAAACTGAGGTTTGAATTTCACCCTTTTGGGGGGAAGAGATGGAATTCACAGTTGGTTTTTGTCTCCAACAAATTTGCAAGTGGGATTTGGCAGCCAGAAAGGACTTACATCTGAGATTCTGGTTTTGGGTGATTTGCATGCAATAAAAAGGGGTTCTGTGAGACAACAGGCCCCTGCAAAGCTTGTGCTGTCCTTGGGAGAAGCGAGCAGCATAAAGCCCAGGAGGTCCGGCAGCTTTAGGGGCATATCTTCCCCCAGACAAGTACTCTGCAAAGAACATTATAGGCGATATAACCTTTGTGTTTGCTTTTCTTTCCCTCAACACCTAAGGAAGAGTTTTAATGTAAAAGCATTGAAACAAACCAGAGCTTTGAGGACCTCTCCTCCGAAAGTCTTTAGGCTTAATTTTGAAGTGACTTTTAGAAGTGTCCATTTCAGGACAAGAATAGCTTTGGGCTACCTTGCCTGTGGACCAAAAAAACCGTGGGTAAAAGCAGTGCTGGAGCAACTCAGGTGCTCTTGAACACCTCACTCCTTCACCCACTTCCACCGCTGGTGGATCAGTCTGTACTGGGACCTGTTTTAATTCCCCACTCCATGCTTTGGGACTCCGGCTGTTTCCAGTGCAAGCAGTATGTGACTAGTACACACCGATCCTTTACATTTTGGCCCTTCTCCAGTATGTATTAATTCTCCCACAGGTATCACTCAGGAATGTGCTCAGACCCGGGTGGTTCATCCACACTGTTCTCCACTCTTGGGAACAGCTGTAAACCGGAGGAGCCTTTCCACTGCCTTCACTCCTGTCTTCTTCCAGATCCCTTTTCTGAAATTTGAGCTCTGCCTGCAATCTGTGGTGTCTGCTCAGCACAAGATCAGGTGGCTTTGGCAAACGGCTCTTGTGTTTTTCAGGCCGGCAAGCTTGCTTTAATCAGTTCCCCAACCTATTCAATACAGGACTTAAAACAACACCAAATAAACCAGCCCACTCCCTTCTTGCTCTGGCATAGCAGAGCACAGTGATTACAGGCTTTCCAGAGACCTGATTTTGATTTTGGCACAGGAGTGGAGGCTGTGGCTGATGTGCGAGCAGGAAAGGGATAAGTGAGGAAAGCCTCTGGAGCTCCCAGCTTCTTGTGGTAGCCTGAGCCCATCTGCAGAGTCTGCTGCCAGTGGGCCTCCAGAGTGGCTGCTCATTTTGGTGATCTCGCTGGCGAAATGGGCTGTGATGGAGGGGAGGAGGTAGGCAAAGGAGGAGACTGGGAGAGGAAGAAGAAGGTGGAGAGATGAGAGTCACTCCTAGATACTCAGCTGGTTGTTTTCCCAGACCCACCTTATATCTGAAGAGGGGATGTGATGGCCGAATTGACAGCCTGTTGCCACCAAAAGCAGCCAGTGGCCTGCACTCCCCCATATGGACATGGAGTTGGCTATGCAAATGTCTACAGCCAGGATGGATCCTCTGGGGACCTTCCTGACTGGGGCCAACAGCCATCCTGCTGCTGCCACAGGAGTGGGACCCTTATCTTAGCAAATATCTAAGGAACACTTTCTTGCCTCTTAGGAAAATATCTCATAGTCTGTGTTTTGCTATTTCAGTCATGCTTGTGTCTTTGAGGTTCTCACTCCTGACATCTCTGACTTTCTATCTCTGGTGAGAGTCTGTGTCAGGTCACAACTTGCCTTAATCTCAGAGACTTTGGCCATCGCATGCTGCCATGCTCAGTAATAAATGAGTCCTGAGTTGAAACGCTGGCCTGGGTTGGAGGAGGGCTGCCTCTCCTGCAGGGAGCACTTGTAGAGGCAAGTCCTTCACCCTCCCTGTGGACCAAGCATTGGCGTGATGCCACATCACCCACTCACAAGCGATGCCAGTATCTTGTCTTGTGCCTGTGACTGATGTAGTCATGGAAAATGGGCTGGGGGGGACCATCTGAGATTACACTGGTTCTTCTGCTGCCCCAAGGCAGGATCAGCTCTACCTAATCCACCTCTAGCAGATGTCTCTAATCTTTCTCAGAAAAAAGGACAAGAACCCTCCAGTGTTGGTGTTTCCAGAACCTCCCTAGAAAATTCACTTCTCCCAGCTGGAAAATTTCTTGCTGTGCTTAATCTAAATCCCCTTTGCCTGCTGCAGTTTGATCTATGTGTTCTTGTTCTGTCCTGAGTGGATGTGAGGAGCAGCTTGCAGCTGCCTCAGGTGCAATCCCATGCTAGTGGGAGCTATGCACAAGAGGTGGTGACGTGGCTAAACCCAGTGAGAAACCTCAGTGAATGCCCAGTTCAGTCTTTTCTGGCAGCCTGAACACTCAGCCTGTGATGACTGCTCAGAGAACCAGTTTTCCCCCTTCTCTCCAATGTGAGAAGTGTAGCAAATGCTGAATGGAGGTAGTCCTTTCATGCTGGTGTTGTTTTCTCTCTCCTCTCTCTGGGGATGCTCACCGCTCTTTGGGTAACAGGTCTGGTCATTTGGGATCCCATTTCTGCTTGGAGGTGGCAGTGAAGTATATTCAGGATGCAGACCACTGCCTTGTATTGTGGCATGGGAGGCAGAAGAGGGGATAGAAACCCACTGCATTCACTAATACTCAGCTTCAGAGATGCCATACGACATGTGCCTCCCCCTCCTGCCTCTCCTCTCTCCACCCAGCTCATCTTGTTCCCTCTCTACCTCTCCCTTTCACACCGGCAGCACAAGGTAGGAGCTTCACCCTGTCCTGGCCCCACCCCATTTCCAAGTTTTTGGAAACCCTCCCACTCACCCAGAGCCTTGGAAGCAGCTGGGCTGTGGCTTAATGAAGTCAACACAACTTGCCGGGATAGTTAGGACATTCCAAATTCCAGTCACATCTGCTCCCCTTGCCCGTCCCCCACCAACCTCCCTTAGATTAACTGTACTCCTCTCATAGTTCACCATGCCTGGGGGGTTTATTCATGCAAAGCCGCTTGGCTCAGTCCTTACTCAGGCACAACGTGGTTGACTTCAAGGGTGGATTGACTTCAGCGTTGCCTTTCCATGCGAGATCACAGCCCGGTGCACTGGCCCGCTGATGTGTCCTGGTGACTTTCTCAGCTAATCCGGCTTTGTTTCTGATCCTTCCCTGCCTTTGCCATGTCTTTGTTTTCTGGGCAGGTCTGGGATCCCTGGTCTCCTGCACTTCCCTTGAGCTCCATGTGGTCCCGACAGGGCCAGGAGCATGTCCTGGTGCAGCTGGAAGTGGGGAAGCAGCCTTGGGTGCAGGGGCTGGATCCTGCCTGACCCCCCCTTTCAGCAGGGGCAATCTCCAGCTCCTTTCCTGGACTGGGCTGAGTGGGTCTGGCTGGTGGGGGAGGCTCTGGTCAGGGGACAGAAATTCTCCTTTCCTCTGTTGTGAAAGCATCTCAGCCAGCAAACTGGCTTGATACAGAGACTAGGAAAGTGTCCATCTCACCCCATGGGGAATGGGGCAGGCTGCGGAGTGGTGGTGTGGGTTCACCAGGGGATTGGTTTTTTTTTTTTGCCTCGGGCAGAGCAAAGTGTCCTGATGCACGAGGAGACCCTGTGCAAGGATGTCTCTTTCTGCGCTGTCCTTTCAAGCTCACGGGTACATCACAAACACTCACCCACTGCCTTTCTCAAGCTTTCTTCTCAATCACCAAAGAAGGCAGATACTGAGCCAGCACCTTCACCCAGTGGAAACCAGTGCAGTGTCACTGGAGCTGATGGAGGGAGGCTGAGCTTAACCTGTGGAGGAGCTGGTCCTCTAGTTGTACCAGGAATGGACCTGGTGGTCATTGGAGCCTTGCTTAAATCACTTTTCTGGCTTGCTTCAGGTTTACCTCAAGCCCACATTGCCTTTGCTATAACAGGATCGTTTTTTCTTCAGGTGCTACTCCCCAAGCTTCTTATCTTTTTGTGTTTCTCAGAAAAATCCCCCTGGAGAGCTGAGTGTGCTTGAGAGAAACAGGGTTTTCATGCAGTGCCCAGGTAACGAGTTGTTGTACAGGCTGTCCCTGAAGCCAGGAGTTAGCCAGATTTAAAAGGAAGAAGAGAAAGAAAGACAAAGGGAGAAAGAAAGAGAAGGAGAAAGAAAGAAAAAATTGTCAGAAAGAAAAAAACAAAGAAAAGAAAGAAAAAGCGGGAGAAAGAAAGAAAGAAAAAGAAAGAAAGAAAAAGAAAGAAAGAAAGAAAAAGAAAGAAAGAAAAAGAAAGAAAGAAAGAAAAAGAAAGAGAGAAGGAGAGAAAGAAAGAAAGAAAGAAAGAAAGAAAGAAAGAAAGAAAAAATGGCCAGATGTTTAATACAAGTAATGATGCTGCCTGGCTGTGGTAAGAAAGTCTTAAATTAACAAATGTGAAAGTTGAATCCTTCTGCAAATGGGCACATCACCATGGCTTTCACTGGCAGCTGTGATGCTTTATGGCAGTTCTGGAACTGCTCTATTTTTTTGTAGTGAATGTAGTACTTCTTCTTCAGGGAAGACCTCAACTTCTAAATAATGACACTCAGGAAACCTCTTACCGGGGGATTGTTCATCTGCTTGGAGCATATGGTGCTGGGTCGGCTGCAGAGGTGCCTTCTCCCTTCTCTGATGTTACAGCCATTGCCATGTACTTGACAGACTATGGATGGTCATGCACAAAGCATACAGTACTGCATGCTAGTTTTGTTTTTTCTCTGGATTTGAGGAGACTGAGCCTGGAGTGACTCTTACTTTCCTTCTGGACTACATGCCAGAACCAGGAATAATAAGTAGGAGTTTAATACTAAATTGGTTGGTGTATCTGATGTACCTTATGAACGGCTAAACTGGAAGTAAAACTTAAATTTACTCCCGCATAAGTAGAACAGAAGTTGGCCTATATATCCTTTCGTGTCTGCCCAGTCCTCCACTGAGATGTATGAGAAGAAACAGAGGTGCTATTTCATCCCCAGTGTCAGTACCATCTCTGGCAGAGGGAAAAAGGTTGAAAAGAAGCTCCTTCTGGAGAAATCATTGTAGTCGTCTTTGTTTTTCCTCTCCCTCCTTCCTTTCCCAGATGCAGAGGGTGAGGATCCAAAAGTCTGCAAACAAGGAAAGATCCACATCTTTTAAGGACACCCCCCCCCCCCCCCCCAGATAGCTGTAAGGAGACTTGCCAAAAGCAGCCCATCTTCTTGTCGCTTGTGTAGAGTAAACCCCTGCAACAGTGTGTTCTGAGGTTGATCACAAACTCTCCTGACATCATATTGAAGAGTGAGACCAGCATCAGGGGAAATCTGTCTCATCCAATTAGGTCCTGTGGTGTAGACACATGGAAAATCTTCCAGACCAAGTTTAGTTTGCATGCATGGCTTGGAAGTTGCCGGAAACATCCAGATTATGAAATAAGAAGTCCGTAAGTTCCTAGTCCACATCATTACAGACTGCCCTGAAACATGAGGGTTTATGACTCTAATTCAGGAAAGTACTGAGCCTGTGCTTATTTTTAAACCTTTCCTTAATTCCTATTCACACATCTGGAAGAGCAAATTTGACACATTGAATAATTAACTGACGACTTGCTGCACAAAGTTGGCAAGGAACCTCTGGGCTAAAAATAAGCTACTGAGAATTGGGAATAAATGGGTGAAAATCATAGTGTGTTCTCTGACAGTTCATAAAGAGAGGAGGAAAGAGAAGAGAATCTGACAAATAGTTCACACTGAATAATTCAACCAGCATTGTTTGCTCTGTGCACAAGGGACTGGATTTGCAAGGGTCTGAAACGTTTAACTTGCTACTGAACTGGGGACAGCCAAATCTAAAACATATAGTACAGGGAAATACCTGCATAGGCTTTGGTAGATAGGTGGTTTAGATGATTTAAGATGTCTCTCTAGCACTATATTACATATTTATATAATTAAAAAAATACATATTTATATCATTAAACTGTAGGCAGGATGGAAGTTGTAGCCTTTGCCGGTGTGAATTGGCTCTGGTGAAGTTTGGTGAAGGATAAATTAGCCCAGTTCTGCTAAAATCTAGGATTTATGTCTTGACTGATGGCAAACTGTTCAGCTCCATTGGAAGCCAGCAGATCCACCGCCGGCAGGAGCTGCTGTGGTCTCAGTAAGTCAGTGGGCTGTGGGGCCAGGCAGCGTCAACCAGCGTGTGCTTCTGAAGCCAGGGCTGTTTTCTGCGCGAGTTTATTTTATCAGTGGAGAATCTGCTTCTTTTTCTTCTTCTTCTTCTTTTTTTTTTTTTTTTTTTTTTTTAGGTAGCTCTGGAAATGCACCTTCCTGATAATGAGGAAACAATTTCAAATTTATTTTCAGAGCCATGGCTGTCTGGGGAGCTATTAGCTGCGGGATGGAAGAAAGCAGCTGTTGAACTCTGCACATCAGCGCTACACAACAGGTTAGGGCAGGAAGTGAAGAGGAATCCAATTGAAACCTTAGGGGGAATTTAGGGAGACAGAACGTAATTAACTCAAATTAGATTTTGGCCAGGATACCAGGGCTCTGCTGTTGTGAAATGCACATCTGGGATCTTGGACAGTCATGAGGCAGCTCATCAGCTGGTGTAAATGAGCCTGGCTCTATTATCCTCAGTGGGTGAAAATTGGTCTCCTTGGAAGGAGTACAATGGAGGGAGTTTGGCTTGCGCCACACTAGAAAACCTGGCCCACGAGGTCAGGAAAGCAGCTTCCCACTGCTTATCTGTCTAGTTCCTCTCCGGCGCCGGTCCTTTTAAAATAGTAATACAAATACATATATATATATATGTATATATATATATATAAAAGGCAAATAATGAATTTAGGGAAAAAAAAGGATCCCTGTAAATAACACGGAATACAAAAACCCCCAGTAGTCCAGGTTTCCGCAGTATCTTTCCTGAACAGGGACAGTTTCTTCCTCCAACTTTGTGCTGTGGCTGTTGCCATTTCTATGTAAAATGGGCCAGAGGTAGTGGGGGGGAGGTGGGGGCACACGGGACATCTTGCTGGGGGTTGCATGGTTTTGAAGGTCTTGGTGTCCTGTTACGCTGTGATCCACCACGCCAGGGAGACCTTCATTCCTATGGGAATGCCCTGAACCATGGCACATTCACACGTTAGCACCACCCCAGAAAAAAAATACCTTGTGGGCTCGTGGGGCTGCATATCCATGTCTTGCTGTCCCTCTGCCCTGGTGCGTTCTCCCTTGCTTGGGTCTATGGTCCCGCATGGGCCAGGGTCTTGCTGAGATGAAGGGCTTAAAGAGCACCGAGAAGTCACCAAACCACAGAAACCAGGAGTGGGAGGGAAGTCCAGAGGTCATGCAGTCCACCTCCTTGCCCTGGGGCAGGATGAGCTTTACCCACATCATTCCTGACAGATATTGTCTAAATTGTTCCTGAAAACCTCTAGTGATGGCTATTTTACCCCCTTCCTGACAATCTATTCCGGTACTTCTCTTTCCTTATCTGTGTTTTCCCTAGTGTCTCACATCAATCTCCCCTGCTGAAATTTAAATTCAGGACTCCTTGTCTTACCACCGAGGGCACAGTAATTAGATTATCTTCTTCCTCACACGAGCAGATTCTCATCTCTCGCCTATTGCCTTTCCTAGACAAACCATCCTTGTTTCTTTACCATTCCCATGTTGTTCACATCTGCTGGGCTAATGCTTTTCCCCTCCACCTGAATCGGGATTTTCTTCAATTGGACCTCATCCTCCTGGAAATCTCCCAGGACACTTTGAGGTTCTACCAGGGTGGACTTCAGGGGACACGTTGCTTCATCTGCAGGCTGCACTCCCACACGCACCTCTCCGTGGCATTTTGGCACATCATTGCCACGCATACAGGCAGACATCACTATCTCCTGCTCAGTTCACCCTCCTCCTGTTCAGCATTGGCCTCCCCACTTTTTTGCCTCCTCCTCTCGCACTGTCCATCCCTCCTGCCCGAGGGCAGCGTCCTACGAGCATCCTCACTCCCTCGTTTCCTTCAGACCCACTGTTCCAGTTTGTCTTGGGGAGGGCTATCATTGAGCTTCTTCTAGGGGTGAGCCACAAAGGTAATTTTCTGAGGCTAAAGGAGCCCCACGAGGCTGAGATAAATATCAGTGTAACTCATCCAGGGTGTGGGTGGGAGGAGGTCCAGGGCTCCTGCCTTAATCTCTGCTTGTTGGCCCCTGTGAGTCAGATACTGCCTCTGCTTAGAGGTCAAATTAAGCATGAATTTAAATCTTGGCTGGACTGGGGACTCGCAAGGGCATCAAGAGCCAGGTGAGCAGCAAGTTTAGGTACTGGACATCTGTCGGAAATACCTAATGCATGTGTGGATCAGGACCTCCACTGCTTTCTCCAGTAAAGCCTTGCCAAGAGGAGGTAAAGAAGCAGCAACCACCAGGGACTTTTGTCTGCAAAACCCACTCCAGAAACATTGCCATCCCAGTCCTGCTGTTGCTCACAGACAGGGCTGGAGGTGGCAGTTTTGCCTCCTGTGCCAAAGAAGCCCCTCTTACCCCACACAGAGTTGTCAAGAGATGTTGAGACCTGTGTGGCTAAGAAAAACCCAATAAAGAAGTGTCACCTCATCTAGACTGCTCAGTTTAATTGCGTTGACTTCAGGCTATGTCCTCGTGACAGTCTCACATTCCTTCTCTGCCCATTTTGCCCCTGCACTGCTTCTCCTGAAGCAGCAACAGTGGCCCTTCTCGGGTGATACTGAAGCAAGCGGCATCCCTGGATGAGATGGAAAAACCAAGCGTTTGGCCACTTCTGTAATCGTTCAAAGTCCCCATGGAGATTTCTGCAAGAGTAAGTGTGTTATCCCTGGCTCAGTTCCAGCTTTGCTAATCATATTGCAGCCTAGAAAAAAGAAACCCCAAATCAAAACAACAAAACCCCAAACACTCCTGCTGCAATTTTGGTTGCGTACGATAGTCTTTCAAAGCTATTGCACAGGGATGATTTTTTTAGGAGTGGACGAGGTGATTATCCCAGTGTTAACAATATAAGCTGATGTGGGCAAATATCGCAGCATTATACAACATTTTCTGGGATCTCTGCTGCTGTGTGTGATAGGAGGATTGATAGCCTGGTGCTATGCTGTGATACTGGTTCTGCACGTGTGTATGTACTTGCATATATACACAATTGTTTGTAATATGCTTTATGATCAAAGGTACTACATAAATGTGAGTTATTAATAATCATAATTATTGGATGTTGAAAATTGTTTCTGGGTATTTTGCCATTAAAAAATAAAAGAAGAGGGTTTAAGCACTTTCAACTTTTGCCCGGGAATATTATGTTCATTTATAAAACAATATTAATGAGTTGCCTAAAGGAGCCTGTAATTTGGGTTGTTGCTGTGGATATTATCTTGCCATTAAACAGTTCAAAAACTCAAAGGGGAGCATTTTCAGAAGCAGAAGCGTAATAACAGTTTATAATACCTGACATTCATATTGCACTTTTCATTCCAATAGATCATAAATCATCTTTCTGGCCATAAATAGAGGGGGGGCCTGCTCACCTCCCATTGAAACGCGGTCATCTCTGGGGTGGAACGCAGCAGCCCTTCTGTGCCAGCGGTGTTAAGCAACAGCTTGTTTAGGAGGTGAAGTCATACGATCACAGGCGTTAGGGCTGGGAAAAAACTCATTAAGTAATTTACTCCATCCCTCTACCCCTACGTGCTTGTTCCTCTGTCCTGTACTTTGTCCAGACTAGTTTTAAACATCCCAGGGGAGGTAAGGAACATCTCCAAACGAAACTGCAAAAGCAAGCGGGAGTAGACAGAGGAGCTGAAGCCCAGCCAGGGCAGCCCAGTAATGTTCCTCTTGCAAAAAATGCCACGGCATCTCCGGCGCCTGTTGCGCAGGTTTTTAAAAGCACAGCACAGCGCTGGGCCACCGGTGCGTGTAGACTTGGAAGGAGCAGCTCTGCCTCTGCCAGCACAAGCGTTAGCTTCTGCCTGGTGCTCTTGCTGTAATTCTCCTCTTCAGACACCCACCAGACACTGCTCTCTCCCCATCGTTTATAGCTGTGGATGCAGCGCTGGCAAAGCAGCGTGCGACCGCGAATACTGCCAGCTGCAGAGAGACCACGCAGGTTTGAGGACGCGTGTGCAACTCGGCAATTAACGTCCCTGCAGTGGCGAAAACGAGTTTGGAATTAGCATTGCTCCGACAGGGGTCATTTCAGGTCAGGAAAGAAGGGCTAGCATTTGAGATCTGCGGTGAGAAGAAAAAGGCTCGCCACACAGGAAGCTGTGGATGCACTGTTGCTTGAATCATTTAGACCAGGGCTGGAAAAGTAGATTCAAGAATAGAAAACCGTCCCGCGTTGCTTTGTGCAGGAGGCGGATGAGCCGTCCTGTCCTGCGCCTGGCACTACGCACCCGTTAAACCCGGGGTGCTTTGTGCAAGGGACCACCGGTTTTGGAAAGCGCTGGCTGGTGCTGGGGGAAGGAAAAGGGCTTTTTAACCAAATCTCTGTGCCTGTGCAGAGTTACTCACCCTTTTAGGCCTCTGGGAAAGCACGGAGGGCCAAACGCACTGAGGTAGCAAATGCAAGGTGTTGCTGTTCACCCAGCCCCTCTGCTTAGCCCCAAATTCACGCGAGCAAAACCCCGGCCTGGCCCTTTGCTGGACAAATCCTCACGTTCTCCCTGAGCCTTCCCTTGGCTAAACTCTCCCTGGCTTCAGCGGCTGTTTACTCATTTCTTACTCAAAGAAACTCCAATTGATTTTTTGACCCGGGTAAGGCTGGACGGAGGATGAGTAAGTTCCTTAGGCTCCATCTTTGTGATCTGAGCCCCGGGGCGACCCTTTGCCAATACGGGAATGAAACCCAGTGTCCGAGTGGGATGGGAGGGAATCAGCTGGCAAGTGCCAGTTGTTTAGAAATGCTGCCTTGCCTGGCTGCTAGACACACCTACTTGTTCCAGGATCGACCTTCCTGCCTAAGGATATTTAACACACAATGGCTGGCACAACTGAACTTTAATTTTCCAGACAATTATGGTGAAGCGGCATTCACCGCATTCCTTTCATGCTCCTTTGATGTTGGGTGATTTCACAGTACATAATGATAGGACACAGACCAGGCTAACATCCTCACCCTTTGGAACTAGCATCCACTACCACAGCCTCATTTATTTCTACATATATAACGTATATAATATATATATTTATATATGTGTCTTTTTTTTTTTTCCCCACAGCAGATGGAGTTGTTTTGAGCATCATTACTCTGGGTTCTTAATTAAAGCACCCTTGTTAATTATATTAGGGGACACTCCTTAAGCAATTATAAGTGGGAGAGCGAGGACTCTCCCTCCTCTGACGACTGCTCCCATTATACAAAGTCCTGGGAAATGTTAAGCAGGATTGTTTAGGTATTTGGGATTTTCTGCAGTCTCTCTTGAAATTATGTGTGCCATAGCTAAAAACATTTTTTCTAGACTCTGTTGAAAGTAATTTCTTAGTGATAGGTCAAAGCTAATCCTGTGCCTTTTTGTCCTGCGAGCAGCCAGGCAGAAGACGTCCATTGACTTTTAGTCTGTCCATTGCTCTGAGATCGTGAGGCAAAGCTTTGGAGATTGAGACGATGAGTTGTGCCCTCCTTGCAGCCTCTGGAAGCAAAGGGAGCTGGTGGTGAGGACCAACAAACCACTCCATCTCTGGGAGACATCCTACTGCAGCCAGAGGAACCCAGCTGGGGCCAAGGCAAGTTGCATTATAAAACTGTCTGGGAGCTTATTAAACTGTCTTAGACGGGATATCTAAACAGCTTAGTGATTGCCATCTTTTACATCTACCTTTGCCTTATTCCTCTGAGGCAGGGAAGTGCGAGTCCCACTTCACAGGAACCTGAGTCATAGAGAAGCAAGAAGTGACTTACACCAGGTCATGGGCTCAGAACGGCTCCCAGGGTGACAAAGACAGGATGGAGACACCCTGAGCCCCAACGGTGCTGCAGGCTCACCTTGTTCATCCCCTCCCCTCCAGCTGACCCTCACCTGACCCGTGGGCACACACAGCCACTTCTGCAAAACACCTCTATTTGCCCGGAGCTCTTGGCTTGTGCAAGCCCAGAAACACCCCGTGCAGCCAGTATTGCGCACAACTCTCACCCTGGCCCTGCTGGTGTCCCAAAAGTAAGCTGAAAGGAGACTACTTTGAGGAGCTCAGGTCACGGGTATGCTGCCTGACCCTCTCTGCCACTCAGGGGTAGGGTGCATCCCTCAAAGAAAGTGGCAATGGGCTTGCTATCACCCAGCTCTGATACAGTAGCTAGAGCTTTCACTCAGGCAGGAGAAGCCTGGGCTCAGATCTCACTTGGAGAGGGTTTAAACCTGCTGTCTCGTCCTCCTAGGAGAACACTTATCAGTTATATTCATTGAAATGCTCCTTCTGCCTCCGCAACAGATACGTGCCACAGAACAGCAGAAAAAAAAAAAAATCTGGAAGATGAAAGGGAAGGAATTCACAGCAGGACTGTGTGACCTCCCTGCGAGGTGAACTGAGTGTGAACGCAGGTCTCCTGCTCTCCGGGTGAGTGAGCCAGACACCAGCACTCAGCTGAAAGGTGTGATGAAGCATCACTTCCACTTCCACCTCCTCCCCTCTTCCAAAAAGTGCTGGTGGGTGCTGGCACTTGGGGAAAAGTCCCAGCTTTGGGCTGAAAGGGTCCTTTAGTCTCATGCATGGTGTCCGGAGAAGTTAGGTGCATCCTCTAAGTTCAAGAAGGTTCCCTCTGGGCAACCCCTGTACAGCGTGTGGGTATTTTGCTTTGAGTACAGTCCCATGGAAAGGGACCAGGTGCCTTAATATGGGGTTTGCCTCCCACCCTCATGCTGAGGGCAGGAGCATTGCAGCATCTGGGTTGGGAGTGCTTCGTCTTTTTCTGGGATAAGCCTTTGCTCTGTGAGAGAACTGGGAAGTAAGTTCTTCTGGAAAGATCACATGTTTAAATTGGAAATTATTTCTTGTTTCTAGCTGATCAAATAATACGGCAGGAGAGGGACTCCCTCCTTACCTGTAGAGGAAGGGAAGCCTTTAGTTGATGTGGTGGCTGTAAAATAATACTATGTTAAATAAAAAAATAAAATAAAACAAAATAAAATAAAACAAAAAAACCCCAATATTATGTACAGCATATAGTTATAGGCTTATCTGGGGGAAAAAGACGGCCTGGGGACAGAAAATGATGCTGTTTGTTTTAGAGGAGAGAAATGATACTGCTCTTAAGGATGTAAAAGTTGGCTGCAAGGAGGAAGGATATAAGTTTCTCTCTGTACCTATAGTGGTTGGGAAGAAGAAATCATGACAAGGAAGATTTAGATTAGGAAAAGAGAAAAAGGGAACAACCACAGTGGTGAGGATAATGAACAGCAAGAATCAGCTGCCTGAGGAGGGGGTGGCAGCTCCGGCCTCGGAGGGCTTTGAGCGCAGGTTCAATGAACATCTGATAGGAAAGGTTTTGTTCTTCCTGCTTTGGGGCAGGTAGATAGACTGGGTGATGGCTCAATAGACTGGGTGATAGCTGTGACTTGATGCTCTAAGGAGAACAAGATAATGTGAGACATGGGAGGCTGGGTCTCGGTTTCTCCGCCTTGCTGAGGTGACTTACAGGACTTGGAGCGTTCAGCTGAGACGCTCCAGAGCCTCTATGTGCTCGTCTCCTCTCCTTGTACCTGCTGGTGAGCAGATGGGGACTAGGAATCTTAATCAAAATATCCTCTTTGGTAACCCCAGGAAATGCCTGAACCTTCTTGAAGAAGAGGTTTCTGAATAAGGCAAGATCTTATTCCCTTTGGGGAGCTGCACTGTATCTTCCCTATAACTTGCTTTTTTTACTGGTGAAATGGTGCATGTTGTAGAGGTGTCTAGGCAAAGGGATAAGAGTGCTCAGACACCTGTAAAGTGATGAGGGTTGCAGCATGGTAAACAGATCTTAGCAGGGACAACAGAAAAGTCTCCCAGTGCAGCTGATCTGATGGAACTTCTGAAATCCAACCTGAGCGCTGAAGCTGGATTCCAGTTAAACCTTAAATTTTCACTTAGAAGTGAGCAGGTAGCCAGGAGACAGGAGCAGAGACAACCTCCCCTTGGGCAATGCTTGTCTTGGCTATGTGGCGCTCACTGGGCGCTCATATTTGTGCCTGACCTCAGAGCCTCACTTATTACCTCTGGTCTTAACTCACCAGCGCAGCTATTGCCTGAGCACAGAGCCCCGAGTGCGGTGACCGAGCAGGGGGCGTCTGAGGACCTGCAGCTGCAGAGGGAGGAAGGCAAGGACCTGGTCTGAGAGGTGTCTCCATCTCATCTCCCGCTCATTTCTCACGCTGGGGAGATGAGCCCAGTGCAGGGCGCATCACCGAGGCTAATGTGAAATGAAAACTGATTGCCAGGTGGTTGGAAAATTCCCTGTTTGGGTTTCCAAAGAAAATCATAGGTTGGGTGGACATGTTATTTTATTAAACCCTGACATGCGCTCTTCTCCCCACCCCCATTACCCCAGGCACCTGCCTTCCTATCAGAGGTGTGTCTTCTCCCAGAGGAAAAGCAGGCTGGGGAAGAAAGGCTTTCTGCAGCACAGGCACACCACAGTTGCTTTCTGACTCAAACCTGTGAACTGCTCAAAGTGTCAATTGAGGTGCTCAAACAAATAAAGGGAGTGTGCTCAGGCCAACTTCCTGGGACTGCTTGTGGTCAAAGATCCCCTTGCATTTTTTGTTTTCTCCTTGTCTTGCATGTTAAGCAGATGGCCTGGAGAAATTCCAGGCTAGGTAATTACCTTCTGCCTACTTGAAATTCCCTCCTGCAATTTCTCCAGGGGGAATTACTCCTGACTTCTGCTGCTGGAAAGGGGCAGAAATTGTGGTCCACTTCAGAAGGGACAGAGGAAGGAGAAACTGCTGCAGGGTGAGCATAGGGCTTGCCGGTGGTCACCTAGCCCTGTACGCTTCTCACCTTGAGTGGTATTTCACAGTCCAACTGCAAAGCTCCTTCACAAAGATCATTAGGCTTTCAGGGCTCAACTCCAGTGAACTCGGGAGACAACGCTCCCTTTTGGTGGGTGCACCTGGAAGTCAAGGCTGGTATTCAACTGCAGCCTCAGTCCTGCAGTTATTTGGTAGGGTATGTCCTGTATACAAAGAGCAAGCAGTTTAATGAAGGTGTTAGAGATACAGGGGATCTATAGAAGCAAGGGGTCTATTTGTGCTTGTGCAAGTCTTGTGTCCAGTTGGATTTCTTCGCCCTGGGTTCCTTATCTAGTTTTTCTCCATTTTTGTTCTTGTTCCTGGAGAATGCATGTCTGCATGTACCCTCATTTCCTCCTAAATTGGGGGTCAGGCATGCCTAGTCATGCATGCAGCTTATTAATGATAAAGAGTCATCTCTTCAGCCTCCACTGGGAGCTTTTCTCTTCCGTTTCATCCTCTGTCTCTTGTCTTCTCATTGCAAGTTTGCAGCTACTGGAGAGGCACTGGGCTCCAGCAGTTCTGATTAAGAGTTCACCCAAGAGCTTCTGAAACGTGGATGTAGTTGAGGACATCCCCAGTCTCCAAACCTCAGTGCAAATATCAACCTGAGTGCAGTGAAGTCCTGCTTCAGCTCCTCTCAACCCTTCCATCGCTGTAACTTCCATCAACTTTAAGACCAAGACTCATCTTGCCTGGTGTGAGGTATCTGATGGGGTTCAGCAGAATCCTCAGTGTAGGTGTCCGCATATAAGTGTTTATTTGTGTGCTATGGACCTAAACTCCCATTGCAGTTGGTGGTGATGTAGTCACTATGGTCAGTGGAGAGTGTGAATCAGTTGACCACACAGATGTGGCCAGTGCAGCGTGGCCCACTTGTCTCCAGCTGTCACTGCAGGAGAACAGTTGGTCCTTTGTCTGCCAACCCCTCGTCGATGTCTCAGAGAGTGTCTGAAAAGTCAGTAAGAGCACATGTGGACAATTGAACTGAGCAGCGAATGATACCAGGGCTCCCTAGCTGTTGTTTGTGATTTCATTGGGGCTGAATTTAGGCTGAGAAAGCTGCAAGTATGGGAGCCAGGGCATCACTGGATGGTTTTCACCCTGGTGTTTTCACAGCCCATGATAGATCTGCCCTTTCATAGTTTGTATAATCTCTTTCTGAACCTATACATTCCTTTGGGACAATGACCTCACTATACTCATGCACCATGATAAAAGGAACTCCTTTTATTTTAAAGCTGATAACAGAAGAATTGGAGGATGTGACAGGAGATGATAACAGTCATTCCTCATTCACCTTCTCCAGGTCAACTTTGTTCAGACCTCTGTTCCATTCCCCTTCTTCCGAGCTAGGATTTGCTTTCTAAGTGCTCACTCTACCTTCACCCCAAAGCTATTCACACCTTTGATCCCCCCTATCACCTTAGGTATGATGATGCTTTCCCTTTCTGCTCTATACTTTCTGAATCAGGAGGCTAGTAGTGCACACTGTAACCAAGCCAGAAGTTCCCTGTGGAATTACACATTATCTTTTTTTTTTTTCAGTGATATTCTGTACTCATTTCCTCATATTCCTTCCAAATAGTGTTGCTGTAGCCTTCATGATGAAGGCAGGTGAAGCCAGGTCTGTAAAGAGAGGTGATGCATCTTTATTAGGTCAGCTAATGTAGATGTGCGTGCACACAGACACATGCTCACACCCTCCTTATAAACCTTGCCTTGTTAAAACTTCCCAACACTTGATTTGCCTCTTCTGACCACCACTCCCTCAAGGCCTGTCTGCACCCATACCTGGCAGCCCTCGTAGGGCAGGGCGGACAGTACCTGCCCCCACAGGCTCAGCCTGTCTGGATGCCTGCGCAGCCCTTCCCTATCCCCCGAGATTTCAGGGCTCCTGCTACCATCTCTGCTTTCTTATCCAAGATGCCATGCCCTCACCTTTGGAGGAAGCCTTCAGACCCAGTTCAGAGTCATGGGCACACAAGGAGAGATCCAAGGAGAGAGAGGGGAGAGGGAGAAGAGGCAACCTTGTCTTTGTATCTGTGTGCATTGTGAAGGATGGAGCAGCCCAGACCTCTAAGGCACTGGCCTCGAACATGAGGCATTATTTGTCAAATGTCATGGGCTTCTCCCTGGCGAAAGCTGGTTAGTCACCTATGGCAGAGGCCTTTTGCTCTCCCTACTCTGCAGGCAAAGAGCAACCCCTTATGCCAACCTCCTCCCCCATACACCCCTCACCTGAAGTCTTGCAATGACCTGCAGAAGCCAGACAAAGTACCAGGCGGCAGAGACTTGGTTCATGGTCCACCCGTGGACGTGCTGAAATGGAGCACTTGGTGGTGACCACATGGCCAAGGCTGTCCAAGTGCAGAACGAAGATGCCGGGAAAGAATGGCAGTGTTAAATGATGTTGCTCTAGCATGGCTTTTCCCAGGAGCCCTCTGAAATAACTCACCTCCTGCAGACAGGATTTAACCTTAAGAAGCACCTAGCAACTGAGAAAGGTCCCTGCTAACTTAATCCTGTGGAGCCTGTCTCCAAAATCAAGACTGATATCTTCCTTCTCAGATGCTAACAGAGCTAACTTGGAAGAAATTATATGAACCAATTCTTCCTCCACAGGAGAAGCCAACTCTCCCCAGGGGTCCCTCCAAGCCCTCTGTAAGGTCTGCCCTGGGCTTCCTCACTTGTTTTGTGGTGTTATCTCTAGTGTGCTGGGCATGTTTGAGTTGGCTTTGGAGAGGTTCCAAAACAAGGCCTTTCCCAGGTGGGTGTTTTGGACTGATGGCAATGAGCAGACCCTCGGTCAGTCTTTGATTGTCTGAACTCCTCTGACTCTAGGAAGAAGGTCTTGAGCCACCGGCTTCATCCCAGAGAGAGACACTGATGTGAGGGAGTTGTGGACATGAGATATGAAGCTCTCTTTATCTTTTTTCCCAGCATATAAATCTGTGTAACGGTGAATCTTGTAGGTCAGAGAAGTTTGGGGTTGGAGTCACTGATTGTGTGCATTGGGGAGTGTCAGATCAGTTCCCAGAAAAGCTATTAGGTATTTATAATGGAGTCTACTGAGCCTCCAGGTGACTCTAAGGCTTTTCACCAGGTTTCTGTTTTTCTTAGGAGTAGAGACATGGTGAATATTCAGGTGGTTTGGCTTTGCAGTGTATACCCAGCCTTAGGATGCTGGCTGTGTCTAGTTCTGAGTCTCTTGAGCAGTCACACATGGTTTTCTTGCCCTTCTTTGGGTTGTAGGCCTCCATAATTCACTCGTCTCAGAAACCAGACTTTGACTTTCTGGGACCTGCAGTTGCACACAGCTATCCTTCCTTGGCCTTGGTCACAGGGCATGCCATTTGCTCACACATAAATGGGTGCCTTAACTCTTTCTGGGGCAACACAGCAGGAACTTTAGAATTTCTTAAACTGCCTTCTTTCCCTAGGGATTTCCAGCTCTTTAAGAAGTAACATAAATCCCAAATATCTCCTTCCCTTTGTCCAGTCTCATTCCTTCTCTGAATCTGAGCCATTGGTGGTGCTTTAGACAAAACCTGCCTTTCCTTCTTTGTTCACTGTATCAGAATGGAGGAACATGCCTTGAAGGAACCTGTTCAAACATACCCCATCTGCTTTTGTAGATGTTGCAGTTGCATCAACCAAGTCTGACATTGTTTAGGAAGCTCATTGCTTCCAGGTGCTGAGCCACTGATGGAGACAGTCCCTCCTAAGAATATTTTAAAGATAATCTGAAGCAGGATGGTCATTTTAGATGGGCCATAATAACCATAATTTAGGCAAGATGAAACTTGCTCAGCTCTTAAATAAAAAATAAGGCTTAGCATTTCATCCAGACATGTCTCTGGTCATCACAGTGGGACTGTGCACTTAAATACATGAGTTGTTGATTTGGAAGCTAAACAAAAAAGAGGATAGTTTTTAACAAAAACACAAGAAAAAACCTGAGTTTCTCAACCATGCAAGCTACTAGAATTCTCTTTCAGGATGAACAGATTGCATCCTTTGACCAGGACGAATTACAGTGGTTTTTATCTATGAATGTATTCCCATAATTAAATTTCAGGAGAACAAAATTTCAGATGGGCAAGTTAAACCATTTCGTTTGGTCTTTGTTTCATTCCTCTGACTTTAAAAAAAAAAAAGTAGTCAGTTACCAAAAGCAGCTCAAATAATGGACCTGAATTTAATATACATATATATATTTGTTTTATTTTGTGGCAAGTAAACTATTCCCTGAGAGAAACAGAGTGGCCCAGCATTAGAAAAAGGATCCTGTGGCATTTCCGTGGCCTCTTTGCCTCGACAGTCTTTGTTTCTTGGTTCAGACTCTCAGCCCTGCTTTCCGTTTCGCATTCCCTGGCTGATTCCTTGCAGCGATGTGTGGGAAATGAGTGTGATATTGCAGCTCTCCTGCTGGCTGCTCCTCTGCTCTCCCTACTGTGCTGCCTTGGAGTGCTCTGCAGAAGACAGATGCTGTCCTTGACCCTGTCACAATTTGTCCTGCCCTTTCTCACCCACAGATTGCCAAACTCTCCGAGGCCTCTGGAATCACTTTGCCTACCACACCCTGTGCCTCCACACCCCTTTCAACACAATCCCACACCTCCTCCACCTCCCTGGGCTTCTTCCCCGGTGGGTGCCTTGAACTCACCTTGTTTTCCACCCCTTTCTCCATGTTATTTGCTATCTGTATGTCCTATCACCACTTTGGGACACCTCTTACTTCACCTTCTGTGCCTTGACATGTGTCTTGGTCCCTATCAGCACCGAAATCCCTTCCCACTTCTGCAAACACTGCTGAAAACCAGCAGACTTGTCTCTTTAGCAGGGGTGGCCCATTTATTATTCTTTATTTGTTTGTTGCTAGTACTAAGCCAGCTGGGCACTCCTCTGTGATAGGTGTGCTAGAGGAAGACAGAAAGACAAAGATGCCCCAAAGATTTTCCAGTTTAAGCAAAAGAATCTTTTTCTTGGATCACTCAGCAACTCAAAATATCCCAGATCCCAGCCTGGTCCAGTTCCTTCAGCTCCCAGCTGGTGGTACCTGCCACAGCATCGCAGGAGAGCACTTCAATGAAGTGGTGGCACCTCAGCTCCCTTTCTGGAGCCGAGCCGTCCAGCTGAGGACATGTTGTGTCATCTCTTAGCCTCAGCTTCCACACAGATACACAAAACTGACTTATTAGGTGGGCAGCTTGTGTCAATTAATTAGTTAAGATCTATAAAATGTTTTGAATCATCTGCGGTGATCACAATAGCCAAAGCACCTTTCCATTATTAATTATCTTGCTGCAGGGAGCTGGAATTGTCTTGCCGCTCCATTATACAGCCAGGAAAATTGAGCTGGCAGGAACTCCTCTCATGAAAGATGAACAAATCACACAGCCAGGCTTAAATTCAGGGATTTTCCACTTACTCATCCTCAACCCAGCCTAAAGGTCCTTACTCAGCTATTACCTACCCTTCACCTGCAAATAATGTTATTAATGTCAACAGGGGTTTCCCTAGCAAGGAAAGAATAAAAACAGAGGAAAGGTCAAATGTGCAAGGCCCGGTTTCCTTCCCAAATACAAAATGGACTGAGGCAACGGTCCATCCTACCTGACTGCGGGCGCGTGGCAGAGACGATGAAGGTTTGCAGGTATTTCCAGAGCTTGGAGTCTTGCATTTGTGTGGCCTGGTGCTCTCTTTCCTCTGAGCCCACAGACATGAAGGAAAGGGGACGTGCTCCGACGATGGGTCCATGCTCATATCATGCTGATTAGTTGGCCAGTACGTGCTGACTGGCCACCTGGCTGATAACTGAGGCTAGAAAAGGTCCTGAACTTTCTTTGAGGGTGCACTAATTTATGTCTGTCTTTTCCACCTAGCTATTGTTTTTTACAAAATTTGTAGTCGTCTGGTGTCTTCAGGATTCCTCTCCCTTTCTGCACTAGAAGTGAAACCAGTCAATCTGGAAGAAGTTATAAGAATCATTTTATTAAGAAAAATTAGCAGAAAGCTTTCAAAAAATGTGACAGAGGTAAAGGCTCTGGAGATGATACTCCAAGACTTCAGAGATGCTGAAACACCAGCCTGATGAAGATGATCTGCCCCATTGTCATAGAAAGGATGGTATCTTCACTTAGCAATTGTAGATGGCATTTTCCTCTCCTCTTCTGAGGAAAGAACACGGGAGGAATCACACTTGTGAAGGGCCAGTTGGCAGCAAGTGAAAACCAGAGTCTCCTATGCTGGCTGTGAAGATATGCACAACTATTGAAGGACGAGACTCACAAACATCCTCCAATCTGCCTCAGCTCAAGAGAAGTTTGCATGTCTTTGCAGTAAGTGACATATGAGGTTCACCTAGTAATGAGCACAGCTGGTTTAAACGAGACCCAAAGTATCGGGTGTGTTTATTCCTTCGGTGGATAGTACACATATATTTTCCATTTACTGAGGATGTCAGGTGCTAAAAGTCCCCAGACCGTCAGAGCTTTGTACTGATAATCTGACGTTAGATGGACTTCAACGGGGGCAGTACTGGTCCAAGAAAAAGATTTGACCCTATTTTATTGCTATCCTGTCTCAGAAATGCATTTCTGGGGAGGACAGTCAAAGTTGATGATCGCCCAAGAATTGAAACAGAGGTGATTTTGGATCAAAATAAAATTAAATGAGTGCAGCAATATTGCACAACTTTTCAGAATGGGAAATGAAGCAGGAAGACTGTGGCCAGACTGCAGAAGGCAAGGGGACGTTTAGGCACCATCCATGGCATACCCTGGTCAGAGTACGGGTCCAGTAAAGCTCCCAGTAACAAGAGCTGCTATTTGACAGCCGCCACCCCACCTTTCCCTCCTCTCTGCCAACCGAGCCTCTGTGCGAACACAGACAAGTTGTACCTAACTGAGAGCAATTAAAATCAAGCCCAGATCCAGACGCAGAGCTCAAGTGGGGCTGGGCTGGGCCTATGAAAAACAACAACAGAACAACAAAAAAACCCCCTAGCATTATAGGAGAAAATGCAGATTGCATGGAGAAGGGCACTGGAGGGGAGGGGCGGGGTCAGCCTTCGCCTTCCTTGGGGCCTGGAGCATCACACAAATTCTTGCAGAGACAGTAACCGAATCCACATGGTGCACAGGCCTTGGCAGATGAGTGTAATTTAATTGAGCGAGCCCCATACCTGAGGGGAGAGGAAACTTGTTTATTTGGAAACAAAACTTGTTTTTCTCATTTTTTTGGTTTGTTTTGTTTTAGCCTCAAGGCCCTTGGAAGTCTGTGCCAAGTCAGTGTGCATGAGTCCTATCTTTTTTTAACCCTGCTTCTGCTGATTCAGACAAAGAGGCAGGACAAATAAATGTTTTTCTAGGTATTAAGTCCAGAAGAGACTGTTAGAGAATTGCCAAATGCTAAAAAGGAAAAATATTGTATTCCTGGCTTCCTTGCTGCTTCCCCAAAGAACAGCTTTGGGTTTTGTTTTCTTCTCTGGTATCTGAGATAAGAAGGGGACATTTTGATCACAGTCACTGTGAAGTTAGTGAAAAAGAAAAGAAAGCAGAAATATTCCCCAAAATAATTTGGTTCCAGGAACTGCATCTTTAAAGGAAAGCAAAATAGGCCATGAAAAGCCCAGGTGAATCTCTCTAGAATTGGTGAGGGTACCAATGACAATCCTATAACCTGATCTGCATCACACACTTGCAACAGGTTCATGAGCCTAGAAAGCAAGTTGTTATGGGCTTGAACCAAAAATTTCTGGGGAGACAAAGGTTGAGGGAAAGAAGGGGATAGGGGTAAATGTTCAGAATTTGCAACTGCCTATTTCTAAGGGGTTGAAAGCTTCCCACTTGAAAATCCATATGCAGCTCTGCACTTTGCAACACAGTGCAGTTTTCCAGGGACATCTCAGTTTTGCTGCTCCTATTCAGCGGTCAGGAAACAAAGAGGAGTATCATCCTTACAGTGGCTATTGATAGGACTTTCTACAAAGAAATATCAAATCCCTTGTGCAAAATCAAAAAGCAGCTTATTTAATGACTGCTTTCCAGAGGTGACTACCACAAAACTGCACTGAAAAACATTCCTCTCTGAAATACTGAGCTCTTGGCTTATAACGTTGGAGCTGTTCACTATTTCATGCACTTCCCTCATGCTTTGGATTCAGTTTGCCCCATCAGCAGATGGGAAATGGAGGTAAAGAGAGGCTAAGTGGCAGGGCCAAAATCAAAGGAATCATTTGCAAGGGAGGTCTCTCTGTGGCGTTGCTTCCAGCTTGTGGTCTTGCTCTGTGCTAAGGTTTCAGAAAAATGAGACGTACTACTAGAAAATGTTCTTGTGCCAGAGGTGAGAAGAGTGAGGCAAAGTTTCTTTCACTGCTCTTGTAGCTTCCAGTTTGGCAGCATGTGAGCACAGAAGCAGGGACAGCAAAAGGTGCAACGGACATGAGAAAAACGTAAGAGTAAAAGCAATATTCCAGCCATGGAGAATCTGGATGCAGTACAAGTCCCATGTCTAGGCAAGGCAAACCCTTGCTCAATCCCTAGGGGAATGTAAGTTATCACCTTCTCCCAGGTTTCACCCTATCTCTGGATCCAGGATACTGTCAGAGAGAAGAGCAAAGGCCCTCAATTGTTGCAGTGATTTCCACTTGCTTGTGGATGCAGCAAAGGACACATTCAAGGTAATGCCAAGGGTGGAGAAATTTAATAATCAGTGCCTTTGAGCTATTCTCCATATCAAAACAGTGAGATAAAAAATTACAAATGATTAGAAACTTTGCCAAGTGGTTGCACAAACAGTGCTGAGGCAATGAACCTGAAAGTGCATCTCCGTTGGGTGAAACATGCTCTCAGTGGGGAGGACACCAGGCCCTCAAAGAAAATGTGGTAGAGTGAACTTTTAGTAGGTGACAGTTCAAAAGGAAGATGAAATACCAGGATATTTTTGGAAGAGAACGTAAATACCTGTGACACAGGTCCCAGCTAGATAGAAACTACAGGAGCCAACTGGTTGCTCTAATGAGCCTAAATTGCATCCAGAGAAGAATGTGAGGAAAGAAAATACATTAACCAAAGAGATGTTTCAGTCTGAGAGATGAATGGGGCTCCTTGTGTGCAAACCTTCTCATGCTCTAGCACCATCTGAAACTGGTGTATGGGTCTACATACATCTAGTCTGGTCTTTAAGTCACTGTTGAGTACTATAGGTGCATGACAAACCTGTACTCAAATTCACTTGGGCTGTCCTCCCACCTTACCAGTAAAGGTCAGACTCACTTGCCCACAGAGACATCCAGTGTCATATTGGGCACTGCAGGGCGTCTTGCCTCCAGCTGCTTTTCCCAAAAAAGTAAAAGTCTCCTGTAAGTAGTGTTGTATCCACCAGTCCCATGTGGATTTCTCAAATAAGCTATGATGCATGAAATGGTACCAGATGTCTATGTCTGGGCAATTGACTCCCACCCTAAAAGTGAGATTAATATGGAAACTAAAATTTCTAAATTTAGGAGTCTGTCCATGGGCCTTTACATAAGCCAGGTGTGTAACGGTTCTCCTTTGAATAAATGGGGATCTAGGGCTCTGTTGGCAATCTGCACATAGGTGTGTGGTGCGAGCTGAGATACTCTCAGGTACGTGAGACATCTGCACAGGGCTGGCACGGGACCTGCCGGAGGCTTGTGACCTTCTGGAGCAGCCATTGGAGGCCAGGTGGAATATCCCACCGTGGCTAAAATAGCACCACATGGCTGTGTGGGCAACCAAAGGCATCCCAGGTCAATCTTTTCAATGAAGAGCTACTTATCACCCCTCTTGCATTGCTGTAGACAACCTACTGTGTTGCTCGTTAGACCATGTTGATTAGTCCCCCTCTAAGTACGACGGGAGCTTGTGCACTTAGCGGACAAGTAGACACCCACGTGCAGGCACCCAAATATGGGTGTGATGATCTGTGGTCTGAATCCTACCCTAAGCACCTGATAGTGATTCTCTGAGCGTGATCTTTCAATGGGATGTGCTGTGCACTGCGGAAATGCCATTTAGGTAATTCTTTCCTTTAGTGTCTTGTGAAACCACCACCTGGGAGGGATCCACAAGACTCACTAAAGTCAGGATATTGCTGCTATTGCTTCCGCTTTATCTACAAGGCTTGGTAACCTTCCAGATTTAGAAATTAGACTGGTTTGACGTGATTTGTTCTTAGGAAATCTATTTCTTATCACTTCCTTATCCTCCAGGGTTGAACAAGGTATATTCAATCAGCTATTCCAGTATCTCTGTTGATGTTGAAGTTAAGGTGACAACTCTACAATCACTTGGAGTTTTCTTTCCTGTCCCTTCCCTCCACCTTTTTAAAGGCTGAGTTTATGACAAGCTTTCCCAAACAACTTCTTGAATTCTCACATGCTTGTGCACACCTACCTTCTGCCACTCCTTGGTAGACTCCAGCTGGAGCGTGTAGGATCCCAGTGTCCAGAAGGCACAAGATAAGGGCAAAACTACAACATTGTACTTTTTATCTCTCTGTCCTCCCAGGCTGAGACTGAAGAAGATAGGCCTGTGAAGCATGACTTTGCATCCTTAGCCATCTGGGTGGTCACCGAGCATCTTATGAGCTTGGATGCTCCTGGCAAGTATAGAGGAAATTGATTGATTGCTGCCTAGATTCCACGGTGATGGGCACATTAGGAACCTGTAGGCTGGAAGATTAAAGAGATATTTAAAAAGCCCTGCCCAGCAAATAGAGATGCACTCATACTTTGTGTTAAGAGCATGAGTTATCCCAGATAATTGCTAATGGGTCAGAGATGGCCCTGGCTTGGCTCTTGACTACTCCAGGATCTGCCCACTCCAGTGCATCCAACTTACCTAAACAGTCTGTAGCCTGTTCTTTCCCCACTTTGGACTTTGGCCTCTGCTCCAACCTCTGTTTTAATTGTTTTAAGCATCTGGACTCAGTTAACCTTTATTTTTCCTTCTTTATTTGGTCAGTGCAGAAGCAAAAAAGAGCTCTTAATACTTCACTCTTCTAGGTGTCATTAAATAAAGGTGTCTTGGGTGGAGGGGTACACTGTTGTCATGATTTTGGGGCAGGGTCTGCCATGCAAGGGACGACAAGAAGATTAAAGCAGGAGGAATCTGTCCTGTAGGCAGCTGACTTACCACACAAGCGCCCTCACAGCACTATATTACGGGCAGCCAGCCCCAGGCCTGGCTGTGAGAGATGGTTAGAAAACATCTGCCAAAATAATTTTTAACTGAGAACAGTATTTTTTGGACACAGCTGAGTCCTACCCACCCCCTACCTCCAGAGCCTTTTTCATGGAAGCATGGAGATTTCAGTGAAAGATCCCGCAGAAAGAACATCAGTGTAAGAAGATAAATTTCAGAGAAGAATTTAAAAAAACCCTTCTGAATCGTCTTTTAGATTTCTGGAGATTTGTTTTACGTGTGTTATCTTTGTTCTGGGGTGATCATTTTTACAATTTTCCATGGTGTGTCAGCGGTGAAGGATTCATTAGGCAATGTGACTATCAGTATGTCATAATATAGTCGTGGAAGTATTCTCTTATTTTCTTTTGTTTGCCTTTTCAAATCATTTAAGGCAAATACTATTTAGCACTGACTGAAATATCTTATCTTCCTTTCTAGATCAAAGTGTCTCCTGTTTGTGTTGTAATTAATAAGTAATGAAACACCTTAATTACAATACAAACAGGAGATACTTTGATCTGGAAGGGAAGATAAGGTATTTCACTCACTGCTAAGTAGCAGCTGCTCATAATGATTTTGAAAAGAAAATAAAAATAGAATATTTAAACAATTTTCGGTCATTATGGCATGCCAGGAGTACCTGCCATAACATAGGAATAGATAATATAAATATAATAAAATACTATTAAAAACCCATAAAATAACCAAAGAATTTCTTGAACTATGTTTTTGGAGTGAAAATTCCTCATCCAGGCGGTTTCAAAAGTAGTTGGTTTTGTTCTGATTCCAAGTGAAAACAGTAGAAGTTCCTGGGAAAATGGGAACGTGTGAGCATCAGTCTCTTCTTGCTCCTGCTTCAGTTCCTTTTCTTGCAGTGGATAAAGATGATGGATAAAGACCAACTGCCCAGCTACAACTTCTTGTCCTTCAAATACCCAGGGCCACCACTTAGAGCACCCTGGGATCTGCTGAGGAAAGCTTGTGTGCCATCGAGAAGGGTGGCTGCACTTTGAAGCCCATGGTCTAGCCGTTGAGTTCAATCTAGAGAAGCTGAGACATCTGGTTCCCGTTTGGATCACGCTGTGGCACCAGCGATGAGAAGACCTCATTGGCTGGGAGGAGAGGCTGCATCCTGCACGGCCATCTCTCCAGCACTGCATTTTGGAGAAGCTTTTAAGTCATGTCAGGAAGAGAGGTGGGACCTCCGCGCAACTTCCATCTCCTCACGGTGGCTATAGCCAGCCCTGGTTACATCCTCTTTCTTCTGAGTGCCTCATGGTTTGGTAATGATTAGCATTCACTGGTCTTACAATATAAAATTACCTTGAGGAAATTGCTCATCCATCACTTTCAGGTTTCTTCCAGAAATTCAGTCAGAAATTTGCACAGAAATAAACATTTTCCAAGAGAAAAGGAAGCAAGCCAAGCCAAGCCAAGCTAAGTCAAGCTAAGCCAAGCCTTTTTTTTTTCCACAAACTTTAATAATGGGAGGCAGAATAATGCAAATGTATACCTAAATAAGGAGAAAAATGTAAAGTTGGATGGGTATCACATTAAATGGTGATGAACTCAACTTTGACTACATTTTAACTAATTAACTTAAAGTACAATTTAACTAAAATTTTACCATATTTTCTTTCACAGCAGAAGTAATTTCTTCAAAAGCAATGCTGGGATGAGCTAAGCTTAAAAATCAGGATGGAAAAGACGTTTCCTTTCACAAGAGTCCTCTACTGCTGTTCAGACACCTTTGGGATAGTCTCAGAAAGGTAGTATCCTCATACCCATGAACAGAGAATACCCAGATCTGCATAAGATCAGGAACCACAATGGTGGGACCAGCAGATAGGGAACAGGCACATTTTAGCTATCTTTCTAAAATTCATCTTTATCTGTTTATATTTATAATGTTATCTGCATGAAGGACTCTTTTTTGGTGGAATCTATCTCACTTTTTTGCCACTGCAATCATCTTGTGGCAAACAGGTTCGAATGTACTGTTTAGTCTGGCTGTTGAGCTCACCTCTCTCATGAACTTACAGCTGGAGGCTTTTAACACAAAGATTCCCTTGAACTTTGTACTCTGTCCCACCTCAGGCTTGCTCCTTGGCTCTAATATCAGTGATAAATAATAACCATCTATTTTTGCATACAATAGAAGTTTGATGCCCTCTACTAAGGAAGTGGTTAAAGCTGCTTTTCCACCTACTCTGGAAAGATTCCTAGTAATGAACACTTTTCCATGCATGAATGTCTTTATTTTCTTTTTTTTGGCCTGTTCCCAGGTTCTTTAAATACAACTTTTCCTAAAACATGATGTCTTTTTCTTGTTGTGTGCTCTGTCATGCCTATCTTTATTTTCCACATGAAGCACTGAACCATATGAACATTATCACATGTGTAATGATTGACCACTTTGGCCAACATAGCAATTAATAAATTCAGAAACTTACTTTTGTTTTAATTTTTTCTTGACTAATTGTAAGTGTAAATGCCATCATGTTGCATTGTACTAAGCATTGAACTGGGTCCTTCCTAAAAGAAATACATGTTCTAGCTGCAGCTAAAATTCCAGACTTGAGAGTGAGAGATTTTGATGGTCCTACAGTTGCTTCTGTTGACCAAATGACCAAGACTCAGAGAATCTCAAGTTGATGACCTGATCTTTTTCAGAGGACTCAACACTTTTTCTGGCCAAGGAACTCAGTCCCCTAATGGACTAATTTAGTCTGAATTTCCTTTGAATTACACCTCAGAAACTGTGTAGTGCAGTGGGAAAAAATGGGCACTGAATCAGCTTCCTAAAACTGATTGGAAAAGAACATTTTGACTTTCTCATTTCTGGGAAAATTCTGAATTTTTGAACATTTTTCAAACTAGATGGAGAAAAAATCAACCAGTCAATGTCTTCTGACCAGGCAGATTAAAAAAAAAAAATCCAAATAATGGACATCATATACAATTTTGATGAGACAGAAATATTTTGTTTCAAGAAGTGATGACATTTGATTTTGATAATGTCAAAACATAATATTTTAATATTTAGCTTTCTAAAATATGAAGCACATCTACAAATACATGATACTAACATGAATACATGTCAAAATTATGTGGAATACATGTCAAAATGTGTCTACTGAAATATTATCCAAATTAAATGCTTTCCTGTCAAAAAAAGGAAGGGAAAAAAAAAAACATCTTAAGGTTTCCTATTAAAAATTCCAACAAAACACTTGACTCTTGATAAAATGGCATTCATTAATGGCAAAATACCTTCATCAACATTTTCTGATCTAGCTTGATTTCTTTCCGCAGTTCCTTTTGAGGAAGCGTTTCTTTTAACTATTTGCTGTAATTTCGTTAACATGCAAGTTCTTACAAATTCTACCTCAGACTCCTCAGGCAGAATGTATTCCAGTCCCAGCTACTTTGCTGTAAAGACAAAATCCTGAGCTCAACTGAAATAAAAAGTGATATCTGCCTTTGATTTCCAAGAGGGAATGTTTTCACCTGAGCTTAGAAGGCTTAGAAATGGGAGACTATTTCCTCCACGCTGAGGCTCATTTGCACTGTCAGCAGGGCGTAGATCTGCAGCCCAAGAGAATCAGATCTGCTGACTTCATGGTGACACTGGCCAGGCAGACACCACACGGGCTGTTACATTGATTTAAGAAGTTCTGCAGGCCCAAAGTTACGCATGACCCAAGGTCATGGCAAGGACTCTCCTCGGTGGTGTTAATGGCTGGCATTCCCAAGGTCCTTCCTACATCTCACTGCGGTTGTGTTTCTTCATGCACCATGACCAGAGACATGGGTTTTCTCCTTCAAGTGGAGGTGAGGGTGGTGGGGCTGGCATTGCAGGGAAAGACAAGTCATTATCTCACATGGGCTGATGGTTGTGAATTAACTCTGTTGATGGAAAGTGCTATTAAAGCTGAACAGAGCCATTTATGAAATCAAGGCACATTTCTAGCTTGCGGTTATGCATCTTGCTGCTTTGCTCCCTCTTGCTAAAGGCAGATCTTCCCCAAATGGTGGAGAATTATGAGTTATCAGACCGTGCAGCCCATCTCCCTGCCAAGGTAGTGATGTTTCCCACAATCTCTTTATTGTCTACTCAAGTTGTAATCTCTCTCTAAGCAATGGAGCCTCCAGAATTTCCTATGAGAGACAATTCTGTAGTCGTCCAAACCAAAATGAACACTGGAGACATAGTGTGTGGGTCCAAGAGGAGAATTAGGATATTGCCCTTTGGTTTAGCCCACAAGTAAATCTTCTTGGATCTCAGGCTCCTTCCTTGCTGTTTCATACACATAGGAGAGCCAGAACTGCATGAACCAGTATTTGTGTAGATCTATCCCTTTGGCAAAGCACAATGTCCTGGCCCAGCTTAAGGACAGCTTTCAGTCTAGTTGTCTTTGTTTCTCCATTTTGATGTCTGACCTTACAAATTGTTCTTCCATTTTTTTAATTTTCTTCTCCCTCCTCTTGTCCCTTCCCCTTTTTCTTCATGCCACCAGCATTAAATAGCTCAAGGCTGTATTTAAAGAACTGAGAAGCTGCAAAGAATCAAGTAGGATAATGGGAAGAAAGGCTCAATGAGTCCCCCAGGACTTATCATGGTTTCTCTCCAACTGTTTTACATGGAGTCGAAAGTTCAACCTCACATTTTCTGGAAAGGAAAAAAAACGTAGAGAAAGAAAGAGGACAAGTCGTGATGTGGGAATCTTTGGACTGTGATGAAGATGGAAGGCGCCACTCGAAAAAGCGGAGCTCTTCCAATGAGAAACAGATGTCCTACATGTTCCTAAACACATTCAGTCCGTTTTCAATTACACCAGAATTAGAGCAGTAATGAGAAACAAAACAGGGTTGTTGGTTGAGTTTTTTTCCCTCTCTCTCCTCTGTCTTCTTTCCTTTCTGCCCCAGATGGATCGGTAGCATATCTCCAGATGACATCTCAGATTGCTTCCTAAAACAATGCTAATCATCTAATACTTCTAGCCTGACACTAATCTTTTCTTTCCTCAGTCTTATTTTCTTCAGACAACTGCATGTGAGACCAGTTCTACAATCTGAGGAGTTCATTAGACTTGATGAGAAAGGCTTATTCTGCTCATTTTCTGCTTGTTAGAAGCTCATTGATAACGACACTTTTATGTTTTTTGGGTTTTGTTGTTTTTTCCAAACCAAAATTTGACCAAATGTCTTTCTTTTCTTAGCTGCGGGATTCCTCATTAGGGCAAGAAAGAGAGAGAGATTTCTCTCAAAAGATTGTGTGTTATAATCAGAAAGTATCCTGAACTACTGTTTTTCTTCTGTTTTCTTTTTCCCAAAGTAATTAGGGATTTTGTTCAGTACTTTCTTGGTTCCTCAAAGGCAAGTTCACAGTGAAAGCAAACTAAAGAAAACCCAAACCAACCCCCTCTCTCCAAACTCCCTCCAGCTGTTTTGGCAAATCTGGCTTTTAAGACTTTTCCTCAGATGCAGGTTGTTTTATAGTAGGCTAGTCATTAGAATAGAGTTAGACCTAGCAAGTGCTGTTCTGGTTTGAGCAAGGAACCAGGAGACAGAGGACTTTGGAAATCTGCTGCCAGCCCAGCCCATGAAGATTTCAGGCCTAAAGCTCATGTTGTTTAACGACACATGAATTAACACAAAGTGATCTGAAGGATCCTGTTCCTCCTAGTGAAGAGATCCTCCACTGGGCCGTCCTGCTAGGACTCACAGCAGAAAGGCTGAGAGCTCCAGAGCTTCAAAAATCTCATGGTTTGCACATTGCTTTCTAAGTGAGGCTGGGGAAATGCAGGAGAAAATTTGTGCTAACGCTAAGGGGAAGGAGAGCTTGCTCTGCGAAGCTGTTGAAGTCATGCCTGGTGCAGGGACTGTGCTTGTGTATGCAAACAGCAGAGAAACGCCGAGTGAAAAATGACATGACTCATTAAGGACACATGTCCACATCACTGGATTCTCTATAGAGTCTAATGAATTTGTACTCAATTATTTCCCTCAGTGAAGCACCGTGAAAGCCTACTTCTCTCCCCATTTTCATGACACTTGGAGATGCATACCTTTAAGACCTCTACTCTGCTTTCAAAGCTGGTTGTGGCTGATCTGCTTGTTCAGTATTTAGTGGAGGAGAAAAGACAGACCCTGTGGCCATGTAGACTTGGTATTCTGTAGGAAACCAGGTGATAATAAATTAATTAAAAATAAATGATCTCTGCAGGACTGCAGAGCTTGTGGGGTGGGGACAGTGCTGGCAGGGCTCTTGCTACAGGTGGGAAAGGACTGAGCATCGCTGCAGCCCTGTCCAGCCTCCAGCTGCCCGAGCTGGCTCTTCCCAAACCCCATCGCCCCATCATAGGTGAGCAATACCTGGGCAAGCAGTCAGGTTTGTGGAAGGAAATGCTGTGGGTTGCAAGCCAGGCATGCCAGATCCCCTCACTCGCCTCCCTGGTGTGCACAGGCAGAGCCCAAAACAGATGCAAAGGAGTTGTCTCAAGCCCCTCAGGGCAAGGGGGAAAACAGAGGGTCCCACGCAAGGTGGGGAGCTCATGCAGCTCTCCCAGATCCACTCCTGCACTTGGGAATGTGCATACAGAGGGATGTGCACGGGGAACAGAGTGCACTGCCGAAATGTGAAGCAGAGCCATTGAACTTCATTTCCCCTCAATGGGGTGTTGCAAGGGAGTGATGGGGGCCACAGCCACGTACCTGAGAACTGGGAAGGGACGGGGCTTTTCTGCAAAAAGCCCAGGCTGAGTGATGCCTTCTCTGGGGAAGAACCCTGGAAGGGGATGGCAGAGCAGGACTCTGCTTTCCAGACCAAGCCAGGACCCCTTCCACTTCCAGAGTGTTGGCATCCTCCTCTCCACACCCCTGGGCTGGGCAGGGTTATCGCAAGCCATGTCTAACCCTGCTAATTTCCACATGCCATAACACTATCACCCTGTTTTTCATGCCTACCTGATCTGCGAGGCTGCATTCATTTCCCTTTCCTGCCGTCCTCAGCCATGAAATGAGGACAGTCACCTTCGAAAAGTCTCCTTTCTCTGCCTTCGCCTCCCCACAAAGGAGGTCCAGCAGAAAACACCCCGTTGCGCATTTCTGGCATTCACAAGTCCAGCACTCATTTATCAGGAGCGTAGTCCTTTTTTTCTTTCCCGTCCCCTCATTACAAAGTTAATTTACAGGAACCCACAGCCTCTGCATGGATATTGTTCCTCTCTTTTTGTAACCTCCTTTATTTCCCTGGAGATTGTTCCATGAGAAAGAACAATAAAATAAAATAAATTGATTCCTTGCTTTTTGCTTTTTTTTTTTTTTTTGCAATACTCTGCGTATTTTAATAAGAAAACAAAACGAAACAATAGAAACACCCCATCAGTTGCTAAATCTTGCTGGGATGTGCTGGACGTGATGTGCCTTGCGGAAAGATGCCCCCTTGAACGAAGAGGCAGGAGATGCTCTGGGGAGGCCGCTTCCACGAAATGCAGCCTGTGACATCTGAGTTTGCCCCTTGCAGCGCAGACCGACTAGCTCAGGCCCAGATCTATCCTGATTATATGAGCCCGAGGCCGCCGTGCTCTTGCTCAGAAGGGTTTATTACCTCTGGGCTGAGGCAGCTGGACATCCTCCAGCCTTCAGCTGGCCCCGATCCAGGCGGCTCCTGTGTCTCCGAACCGCAATTCCCGGCTCTTCCAGATCTGGGGTTAGCAGGGACAGGATTAACACAGGCCCAGGCCGTACCCTGGCCTGCTTTATTGCTTCTGAAACAGCTCCACAGCAGTGCTGATCCTCGCTCTGGAAACCCTGGAAGCCTCTGCTCTGCATGTACCTGCCGAAGCGGCAAAGCCTGAGGCTGCTCCGGGGCCATGGAGATGCTCTGCCTTGGCGCCGGCTCAAGGCAAAGCGTGGCTTGCTGCTGGGACACAGCCAGGGGTGGGTTTCCATCCCAAAGCAGTTGATTTGCTTCATCATGTTGCTTGAGGACCCACTGACTATGTTTGGTCCCCTCCCCAGGACAACCCACCCAGCTCCCTTTGCTGGCAGCCTGCTCCCACGCTTTTCTTAGTACCTTCTCCAAGGGACCTGAAACCCGTCCGACGCCGTGTGGAGGTGACTCACATAGGACAGACCCACTTCTAGTTGCAGAAGTATATAAAATCTTGGTATAAAAATCTTGCATATATACATATGTGTATATCTATCTATCTATCTTGTATATATCTTGTATAAAAGCTGCCGAAAAGGGCAGCCGTGCCCTCTGCCTGCACCTGGCTGCATGACCCTGCCAACTCCTTCAGATTGGTTCTGACCATCAGATGGTTGTGGGTGATTTACTGAAAACTAACCCAACAACAGGAAACGAGCGCTGGCTTTTAGACGAACTAGGGAGCGGGTGGGAAGTGGGAGAGCTGGGAAATGCAGGAGGGAGCAAGGGGAAGCAGTACATGGGTGAGCTGGAGATGGTTATGAAACGCTGACATTTGAATAATGTTGCACTCGATATATTGCAAAGCCATTTCTCTGTGATACAGTCCTTTATATCCCTCCAAAGCGGATAGAAAGTATTGCCACATCAGAATTTGGCTTTGTATAATCTTCAAATAATCAAGCCTAGTATCTCCTTGAAGAAACCATGGTTGCTTCACACCAGAGCATTTAAAGTCCTCTCAGAAGCAATGTTTTGCTGCAGCTTTAATTGACCTCTTTTCAGCACGAGTAGAAAAAGGCATTGATCTATTGAAAAAGTACACATTTTTAAATTATTTTTTAGCACAGAAGATATGCAGTAGAAAATGTCTCTTCTGCATTTACATAGCTGTGAAAGGTATCTGCTTTGTTACTTGGTCATCTAAGAGATAACATGAAAGTCTCAAGGAGTAAAGAGGACACTATGGCTTTGAGGTTAAATGTACATTCTTAATTCTGCATTTCTTGATTTCTGAGCATTTGATTTCTCAACTTTTCCATTTCATTAAACTTTGTTATTTGCCTGCAATATAAACTGCTCTTGCAGATTGCCAAAGGAAATCATAAACCTTTCGGCTATTCCTTGGCCTCTCCTGAAATCTACCATCGTGAAGACGGCTGACCTAAAACAAGGTCAGCTTTCACTAAAGCCACCTCAGCCTTTCTCCTTACACCTCTCTGACTGTGTCCTTGGATGTGCTTTTCAGTGTTTGCAAACGAACTTTGAGCCCTGTGAATTAGCATCCAAACCCTTGTATTTTAGCACTTGTGGCCAGATGGAAGCAGTTCACTACCCGCTACCCCTCCCGCTCTGCAGCAAGTTGTTAACAAGCCTTCCTGCTTCTGTTCTCAAAGTACACGAGATTAAATTGATATTAAGACTTTCCACATGACAGCCTTTAAAATGCAATAATTAAGAGCCCAGATTATTGCTGAAAACCTGGATTCTGTGTTGGCGGAGCTGCGCTACCTGCAAGCTGTGAGAAGTGGAATGGCAAGTTGGTATTTGCCTGATCGCGTGTCACTTAAAAGCCCTCTTTTTCTTTGAGTTTTAGTCCATCTGGAGGGTGAGTTTCTGAGATATTAATGTCTGGGTATGGCACATTTGGGAATTTGTCTATTTCCATGATGGACCTCTTCCAAAACAGGCTATATGTACCCTGCATCTGAGTGGGTCTTACGCCCTGGGGCTGCACCCTGCTATCTCAGCATAGCTACCCCTATATGCAGACACTGAGTCTTACTGGCTGGCTGGTTCTCAAATTAATACTTTTTTGCTGAAAAATAGTAAGGAACTGAAAACAAAATTCTAGGTCAGCACGTGGACCATAGTCCACCACAAAATCTTTCTGTTTCAACTTACAAGGCATTAAAATGGTAGAATGCAAAAGAAAAGCTTTAACTGTGTGGGAAAATCCTACAGTGAACAAGTCCCATCCTTTTGCTCTTTTCCTCCTCATCTTAGCTTTACAGGAAATTTCATTTTTCTGCATTCTATTTGAGAAGGGAAAAGGTCTCAGGCTGTACTGTAAGATGAAAGACTTTGTTTTCTACCTAATTCAGGCCTTGCAACACATGCACACCTATATATGGACACAAACCTAAAGCCTTTAAAAATCTTCCCACTTATATTTAAAGTATTCTAGCTCCCAAACAATGATAAAACTCAGACCAAGAAAAGTTCATAGGAAATACTATGACGCAGGTGCAAAATTTCCTGTTTTCAAAGATGACAAATGTCAGCAAAAATGTCCTATGACTTTAAACCATTAAGCCAATTCCTTCCAAAGAGACAAAGAAACTTAGAGATACCTTAGAAATCCACAGAACAAGCCAAGTTTGAAGAATAGCTTGAGCTATTTTTAATTTTTATGTGTCCAAGAATTGTAATTGGGAATATCTGGAGAAATGTGCTGTATTTTCCCCATTATTTCTTTCTCTTATTAGCTTCTCTCTTTTTTTATTGGTATGTGTTTACATTAAAATTTTTAGCATGATTTTATTAAAATTTAAACACGTCTCCCAAAACATATCCACCTTTGGAGACATAGTTAAGTGTAAGGGAAATTTTAACACAAAGAGAGTTAGCTATAAAAAGTTATGGGAAAGTGAAAAAGAAGAGCCAAATTTCAGTTCCAATTAATTACTATTATGACTCCTTTGTGCAATTCACTTAACCTATCTGTAAGGTAATGCATCTAGAGCTACAAAAACAATTAAGAACGCCTCATCAAAGCATTTCATGCAATCCTTTATGGATTTTAAGCTCACTGGGAAAGGCAGTGACTTGGTGATGAAATTCTTTGTACAAAGTAGGTAGATTTTAAATCTTAGTCATCACTATCAATCTCCCCCACTTTAGAGGATTACTCAGCTGTCTTAGCGCAATTTGCCTTCAGTGTCCCAAGGTACGGCGTCCAGTAACAAAGACAGGAACTTTATTGCCCCTGGGGGAAAACAGAAGATGATCCCCTGTGCTGCATAACCAACTGTCAGGATTAAATTCCAGTCAAGTCGTAACTGAATTTGCGTCTGAGGCCAAAAACATTTCTTAATGTGCTCCAACATCCACTGAAATCTGTGGAGTGTTTTCAGGTTGCCTTTGTAAAAGGTATGTCAAACCCTGCAGCATCTTTTCATGCAATATTCCCTCTTTGGTGTTACCTGGTAGAACATCTCCTCTTGGGTCCAACAGAGCTGTGGCCTCTTGCTACATACAGAGTAACAGGAGTTGTGGGTAGTGGGCAAGGATTTACGATGGAGCTAAATGGGTTTAAACCTCTTCCCTGGCCATTTAGACTCGATGATCTTGAAGGTCTTTTCCAACCGAAATGATTCTATGATTCTATGACTGATGCTTTACACCCCTGGGTTTGCATTTGCACCAGGAAGGACAGAAGGGCTGTATCTCCGCTGCAGATGGACTGGCCATCACTTAACTCACTCATGCACAGTCATACACTGGGGCTGCATGATTTTGCTAAGAGGTACTTGGTGTGCTAGGCAGGTGGGGGGTGTAATTTTTGGGAGAACGGGAGTAATGCCTCCAGGAACCCTGTACAAATGACCCGCTGCAGTGAAGCTTTGGAATAAAGCAGAAGAGCACATTTAGCATCAACTCCCCAGAGATCTGGAGGAAGAAGGGATAACAAACTCCGTAGCCTCACACCTGGGCAAGCTCAGCATCTCATCAGCACCCTGGCAGGGTGCCCAGACTGAGATCCTGCCCAGCGTCAGAGCCCACTGTCTGCTCTGAGCAGACCCAAAGGCAGTTCAACGTTTGCACTCGGCAGGCAGCTCCGTCTCTCTCGCATGCAGACACAACACATGCCTCTTCCCTCACCTCCTAGGAATTTGCTTTAGATCTCACACTAGATTGAGAGATGGCTTGTGGAAAGGAGAGAGAGAGTGAGAGATCTGGCTGTGCTACTTGCAGTTCAGGGTAGTTGCGTGGGTCACCCACCCTGATTCTTGGGTCTCCCAATAGTTATGGGTGACCAGAGCAGAGTGAGGGGGGTTCTGGGACCATTTCCACTCTACTTATTGTCATGACAAGCAAAGAGAAATCCCCATTGCTAGAGAGAAAACAGATTATTGTTTTCGATGACAACAAGGTTAAAGTGCTATTCTTCAGAAATGCAAGGAAAAGGGAATTTCTGGGAAGGTCAAAGTGTCCCTGACACTTGGAAGCTAAAGATTATGTCAGTCATTTTTGGGTATGCCTTCACTGAGAAATGAACTCAGGTGACAGCTGCCCAACGGGGAACTTGTGAGTTGGCCCAGCCCCGGTGTAAGCAGTCGCAGTGCTGAAGATGTCCTGTGGTCAAATGCCCTTGTGTTACGTGAAGCTGATGCATCGTGGACCTTTCCCCATGAATCACCTCATTTCTTCTTTCGTGGAGAGGGGAACTGGGGGAAGGAAGGCACGGGAGGACTATCAACACTCAAGCACCCTCTCTGCAAGGAAGGCTGTGACAGCAGAACAGAGGCCCCAGCCCTTATCCTTTGCTGGGCCAACTAACCTGCAACCAAAGCTCTGCGGTCAGGCGGGCGGTCCTGTGTGAAGGCAGAGATGGGATGGGGTTAACAAGAAGTTGCAACTGGTTCCTTCCCCAGCTTGAGGTTACCATAAAGCTCTGAGTGTAGCAGGGAGTGGTGGTTGAAGCCTTTTGCCTCCTTCACCTTGCAGAGTAACAATAATTACTGCTCCGTTGGAGGTAGGGCTATTGCTGCAACCGGGGCAGAAGCTTGCTTGATGTACGCCGCATGCATGCATGTGACTTGGTTGCATAATGTGAATGATTAGCCCCAAACTAACACCTGACAAGCTACATAGGCACTCTGGTTTAGGCTGTGTTTAGCAAGCGGCAGGGAATCTGTCTGGAGCTGCCAGTTGGCGGAGGCAGGTTCACGTGCCCCCATGGGTGGGAGCTCTTGTTCCAAAGAGAGCCCAGCAAAAGCTTCTTGCTCTGCTTAACGCCTCCAAGGAAGTTGCTTAATGATTATTTTTAAAACTAGAGCTAGAGGATCTTCCCTAGGTCAGGGTCCAATAGAGCTAGGTGCTGTACAAACACACATAAATGAGAGCCCCTGCTGCAAGCAACCTTGCAACTAAGGCATGAGGCAGAGTCACGGAATTTGGATCCTCTCCTCAACTTTTCAAAGGCATGACATGATGGTGGAGTATTTGTTTTACGTTTTGGAAACTCCATTTTCTTGTTTGCAAAGCAGAAGGAATTGCAGATGTTTTGCAGTGCAGTGTGAAGTCACGAGCCTTCAGCGTCTGTTTAGACTGGAGGTACTTCAAAAGTGCAGAGCAGTTGTAAAGATTTATTATCACTAGCATCTTTCCCTGCTGTACAATGACAGCCACCTACGATTTAATTGTTACTCATGTTTTAGAAAAGACCCTGTCTGATTTTGACATACTGAGTTTATCAGTGGTGGACACTGCACACACCTGAAAATACACATGATCTTGTACTGTGCTTAATAGGGACTGGGGTGCACACATCTGTAACTTCCTAGCCATAGGAAATAGAGAAAATGGCATACCTCCAGGGTATGAGACAGTCCCGAGAGCTGACCCAAGCACCCTGCCTTCAAACAAGAAGTTGTGGTTGAGTAGATCTCAAACTTTGAGGGGAAATTCCTCTCTGTACTGTAGACCCCTAAATCAGATATCTATAGATGTTTCTGCATGAAGTCTTAAGCACCCCAGTATAATAATGGAGAACAGGCTGACACCATCAGCCACATCCAGAAAGATTTTTTGCTTAAAGACAACATCTAGGGCCTGACTCAGTTGCTCGCATTGAGTTATTTCATATTGCCTGAGAGGTCCTGGAGCAACTGACACATCCAGACAGGGCCAGCAAATCTGATATAGGAACTATTGAAACCCATAGCTGGTGGTGGAAGCTGGTGAATTCAGGGCTCCCATAAACTGGGGTGGGTTCGAGCATTGGCGGTTGGTTCAAGCTGTTAGGGTTAGAGTAATGGGACTTAGCTGTACCTGCAAACCCAGAGGTTCACAGAAGCATCCATGTTTGTGAAGATTTGAACAGCTGCTGAATTTCATGGGGATCCTGTCATTTATACTTGTGCAGGGGCTGATGCAATGCTCTTCTGCAACTCCCCAGGGGTCACGCTCCTGGGTGAGTCATGTCCCAGACTTTGGGGGAAGAAAATGCCAAGCTGGGGACCCCAGCAAGAAGAACTGGATTCACAAAGCCCACAGTAGCCTGCAGAGGCCAGATTTAGTGCACCACTGGTTTGGTGGCCCACTGATGGCTAAAGAGGGAGGAAAAGAAAATCGTAAAAGGTTCTTCATTTTGGTCTTTTGTCTCTGGAGAGAAAGCTAAGGCTTTGCAAGTCAATGCTTTGTGTCAAGCAAGCTGAAACTGCCATGGTTTGCAGACACGGGGCATCCCTTGAGATGCACCATAGACAGTGTTGTCAATCAAACCATCAGTGTTTGTGTCAGTGACCCCCCCCGAAGAGTAAAAAAAAAAAAGTCATTGGAATACATGTAGCGTGAAAGAGAAAAAAATAGTGTCATTTTGGCCTGCAAATTATATAATTCTGTAAACAAGCTGTTTAAGCCCTGCCCGCGCTGATGAGCTGCACTGATTCCCTTTTTAATTACCACATGAATACGTGAGGTAAGGTTACCTGCACACCTATGGAAGCAGAAAGATTTATGAACCCGCAGCTGTTTGCTGCTGTTTCTGGAACCTGCCCCACACCCGTACGTACACAGCAGAGATCCTGCTGCCAAAACAGGGAAAGAACAAGCAAACTGAGCAGAATGGGGTCATTTCCCAGAATGCCCTGTGCTGGCAAGGGCAAAAATACTCCGCAATAAGGAATTATACTGATGTCCTCAGGGCCCAGCCTAAATGATAGCCCCATTATGCCTGGATGCTGTGTAAACACATGGCAAAGGGCACTCCCTGCCCCAAACAGTTTACAGAGTGAATAGTCGTGGCAGAGGAGGTACGGCCAGATTTATAGGAGAGGAACCACAGTGCAGCACGACTGGGTGACTTGCCCGAGGTCTCAAAAGTGAAATGGAGATCTAACTCAGCTCTGGTTGCTGCCAGGCCAGGGATGCAGCCCTGGAGTTGCACCCGTGGGTTTGGGGTAGGTGTCTGGTTTGTTGGGGGTCCCAGGAAGGCAACGTGGACCGCTGAGGTGGGACACCATCGTCCTGCTCTCCATTTGTGCTGTTGGTGGTTTTCTTTTGGTTTTGCATTTTAAAAGCCTCAAATTCTCTTGGAGCCTGTTGAGCTGAGGACACAGCTGGACCTCAGTTTTGACTGGGGGAAGACCAATTCATTCCAGGGATTTTAGTGCAAACTCCCCTTATGGCTGGTGCTCTGGGCAAGCCTAAGGACAGTGTGAGTGACACTGGGGGAGTAAGCACACCAGGTCCATCCTGTGCACCGAGTAAGAGGAGAGGCTTGTGGAAAGAAAACCAAACATGAATGGAAGCCATGCAACCAGCATCTAAATTAAGGCTTCCTACAGTCTTAGTCTGTTTTGCTCAACCTTAAGCCAAAGCTCAATAACTAACTTGCCCTTTGGAATGCAGTGAAAGTTTCTCTCCACATTTAGGAAAAGTAAAGGTCCCTAAAGGTGGCTATCCCAGAAAAGCAGCGCTGGGTGGAGACCTCTGGAGACCTGACCATTTACCCTGTGACCTTCAGCTAAGCCTTCCTGCGTCCTTGCCTAGCTGTCAAGAGACCACCGTGGCATGGACCCTGCCTTTCTAGAGTCACTTGCCAGATTCCTTACTTTGGCCACCAATGTGAAATGTATATGTGGGAGTCAGGCTGATAGGAGGGTTTCAGGCCTGCCATGACCCAGCTTTGTAGGACACATCCTTTTCTCCCAGTCTCCAGTTCCCTCCTGGTGTTTGCTGTTTGTTGACCCAAAGCTCAGCTCTTCCTACAGCCTCATCCCTTTGGTTGAAATCATCCTACATCTCCTTTGGTAAACATCTCCAGAACCTCACCCCAGCTCTCTGGGTGATTAGGTGCTGCTGAGATCACTCAGCTTCGTTAGACCACAAGCCTGAGTCTCACGATGGTACCTGTGATAACCCCAGTGTTTGCCTCCTGGCTCTCAGCGTTCCCAGTATGCATTCCTCTCCCCAGGCAGCTCCCATGAACTCTCCACCAGGTGCCAAGGAGGGGTTGGAGCACCTTCCCAGCACCGCTGTTGTCCCTGGGTTGGCATGAGAAGACACTCCCCAGCCAGCTGCGACACCCACGCCAGGCACTCCTTAGCCACAGCTTGTGCCTTCCACACTCACGCGAAGCCACACATGCCACCAGGCTCATCTCTTCCCCCTCCAGGCACCCCAGCCCATGTGGCAACAGGAGTTGGTGCTGGAAGGGGCTGAAATGCAGCTGGTCTCTCTGGCACTTCAATGCCACGTGCTTAGGGTTTGTGCAAACTGTGCAGGAAGGAAAACGGACTTCTACCCCTTAGATAGAATAACAGCAGTGGCATGCAATCTCCTGTATGGAGTCTTTGATACCTGACTGGGTTCTGAGTATGGATGACCAGAGTACAGGTGCAGCACGGGGAGGTTTAGACTGGATATTAGTAAATATTTCTTCACCAAAAGGGTTATCAAGCACTGGAACAGGCTGCCCAGGGAAGTGGTTGATTCACCATCCCTGGAGGTATTTAAAAGATGTGTAGACATGGTGCTTAGGTACCTGGTTTAGTGGTGGACTTGGCAGTGTTAGGTTTACAGTTGGACGCGATGATCTTAAGGGTCTTTTCCAGCCTAAATAATGCTATGATTCTGTGATCACCAAACTGTCTGCCATCAAGCCCTCCCTCGAATCACAAACAGGCATCTGGGTCACACTTGCTAAGTCTGTCCTCATAAGTAAGCCAAGCCAGGGTCTCCTCAGGCCCCTAGGACAAGCACATGCACGTGGCACAGGACTATGGGTTAACTGAGTTTGGACTTTTGGATGTCTTAATTCCAAATCTTCTCTTAAAGGAAGGCTGACTTCAAAGACCAAGGAGGTTGCTCAGGAGCCTGTCCAGTCAAGATCTCAAAACTTGAATGATGGAGCTCCTGCACTGAGGGACCTTTTGGGGTTATTGCATCTCAGGCGCACAGCTTTGCAGTTTGCCCACATGCCTGGGCTCTCTTCTCCCCTCCCCAAAAAACAACAAAAGAGTTCTGAGAACAGCCTCTGCTATCCTTTGAAATGTGCCCAGACCTTTTTTTTTTAGGACACTGATGGCTGGCAGGGACAAAACTGGACACTGTGCTGACAATCAAGTGCCTGGGTGAGCCTGTATCCTGGCCCTGCTTTGTTTATTAGTATAGATTTAGCCTTGGGCATTTAGCTCACAAGCTTTGCAAAGGGACAAGCCTTAGGCCTGAGCTGCTGCCTTTTCACCAGAGGTTGCCTGCAAAACCAGTGGTATGGGTGGTGTGCTTGCTCCATGCCTGCTGCACTTTGCAGCTCATACTGATGTAAACCAAAGTCATGGAGGTTCAAGCCCATGTACTCTTCCAAGAACTCAGATTCAAGATTGCAAGGTTTGCTCGCTGTTCGTAGGACAGGGAGGATGGCTGGCATAGTAATTCCTTTTATTGTGCCAGCATAACTCCTTGGGTGCAGTCTTAACCCGGTGTGATCCCAGACTTATCCCTGCATCAATATGGCTCTGCTCTGGGCTCTGCCACTCCAGGTCAGGCTGGCATTAGTTCAATAGTTTGCACACCACAGCCCTTTTCACAGCAAAGACATACCGTGCATCTTCTGAACAATCCTGACAGGCCGCGGCTCCATCAGAAATCCAAATCAAACCACAGATGTGACAACCTTTCATACTTCACTCTGACGCACAAATCATCCTCTGCAATAAATCACGTTGCACCCTTTCTGCCCCATGACCAGCAGCGTGGTCCTTTGCAACCTCCACACCTCACCGCATGCGTGAAGATGAGCTTGTGCATTGAACAACAAACAGCAAAACCAACCACCTTGCAGCTTCCCAGAAAGTCCTGTGACAGGAAAGCTGTTCATGGTGTGCAACAGGTGTCAACATGGGCAATGGGATTTATGGAAGTGGGGGCATGGAGGTATGGTGAAAGCAAACAACTGTTTGAAATTACCTTGAATTTTTAACTAGCTCTATGGCCCCCTCCAGAGACATGAATGAAGAAGAGGACTTTACCAGATTTATTTCTACAGGAACAGAAGATTTACTCATGCTTGGCTCTCTTTCAGGTGTCATAAATTGAGTCCACTATCTTTTCACAGATTGTCTTTCTGGATTTATCAGAAAGGACTTTATGGTTCAGAGCACCCTTTTCTCCCCAGCCCCCCTTCCAACGACCTGAATAACAAGCCTGGGGTACAGCCCGTGTTTATAAATATGCGTATCGGTTACATTAATGGAAACTGATTTATTACACAAATAAGAGACTTCATCAATTTTCATCTGGACCTCTTTCAGTGGGACATAAATTACACTGTTGCTACTGGGTTTGGATTTCTAAGTGGATTTATCGGAGCAGGGACTTTGCTCATTTATTTTATAGCTCTCCTTGTCTGTGGAATAATTATAGTTTTGAAGTTTTTCTCCCTCCCTTTTTCTCCCTTTATACATACCCCTTAGAAAATACTGACTGATATTCTGGGGAGTGAGGTCAGACACTGCTTGGTAAGCCCATTTGGGGTACCTTTCCAGAGCTCCTGCAAAAGCAGCATGGTTTGCAGGACACACTACATTGTAGAAGACCCATTTAGACCACTGTAATCCCCAAATAGACAAAATAACCCCCCAATCACGCCTCAGTGTGATTGTTCACTTCTTTGGCAAAAGCTTGATCTGTTGATCTGTTTTACGAAGCAACTGGCCTCGTGCTGCCTGTTAGCACTGGATGGTACGTTCTGCTGCCGAAGCATCTCCAAAAGGTGAATGGGAAGGAGAGCCCCTCGGCTTGTCTGGGTGAGCAGGTCTGTCACACAAACACTGCTTGGCCACACGGACTCCCCGGCTCCTTAAATGTCTGAGCTTTTCTTAAGAATTTATAGCTTCCACGCATAATGCTACGAGGCACCCTGTGACTTGGTGAGGAGCTTTACCGACCCCAGGACAGGAGGAAAAACTGACGCAATGCTGTAAGGAGAAGGTCTTCACATAGCACAGCCCCTTGCAGCAGCAGAACAGAGCTGCTCCCTTCCTCCCTGGGGATGTGACACGGGACAGCCTCTGGACTCAACCCCAGCCCTACCTGTGCAGACGGGGTGACAGACCAGGAGCGCTGGGCTGGGGGACCGGAGCACAGCCCTGGCTGCAGGAGGTGATGCTGGCTTCTCCGCAGGCCAGCCTGCGAGACTGAGAGTGGCCAGCTCTGTTGAAAAGCCTTTAACTCTTCCCACTGCCCTCGGCCTCATCCCGCACCCTTCTCCCCATCTGCATGCCCTGAACTGCTGCCCAGAACACTTTCTTCTGCAACTCGTTTATGGAGCCTCCAGAAAATGAGCCAAAGGCTTGCCTGGGTTTTGTTGTTGTTGCTGCTGTTTTTGCCTGAGGCTGGAGCACAATTCCATGAAACAGAAGCCCAGGCTCCCAGGAATGCATTGCGTTATGACACTGTGCCGCAGAGACTTAGACTATTTACATAATAGATCAGAAAGCCTGGCCAATTAGCTGACAAAGGAAAGGGTGTGCTAGCAGGGCACTCAGAGTTCACCCTAATTAAGAGCAAGCCATTAGAGAGCTCGCCTCAAAATGTGAGTGAAGGAGGAAGACGAGCACAGGGGAGAAGGCAAGGATGACTGCATGCAGTCCTTTCCAAGCACATGGGGACGTATCCTCCTCAACCACACTCCTCAGGGCTGGATATTCCCACAGCTCAGCAGCGTGGATGGGGAAACCGAGGCAGCTCCTTCGCTTGGGGCGAGAGCAATGAGTTGACCAGCACCCCAAAGCCCTCTCTGACCCCTGGCTGCTTGTCCTTCACCGATTCCCACCTCGCAGTAACGTACAACAGGGCTGATCTTCGGCATCGCGCTTCGATGTGACATCTGCCCATCTCCCCTCCCGCGAGCATCGTCACCCCCTCTGTGGCTCGGTGCAATAAGACCGTCTTCTGCTCACCGGCCAACAAAGAAGCCCACACACATGCAGGCAGCAGCCGGGTGAGCGGGCGGAGGAAACCTCAGTCCCAATCACTGCCTAATTAAGTTAATTTGCTAATTGCCAGCATTTAGTCAGGGGAGGAGCGCCACCTGCTGAACCCCCCGTACCCCTCCTCTTGCTCCTCCCGGGGTGCTGCAGGTTTCCAGGGCCCACCACCCTGCAAACCCAAACGGCATCGACGGGAAGAGAATAAACCTGGTGTCTTCCATATCTCCGTACTCTGGAAGTCCCTCGGGTGTTTCAGCTGGCCACGGTACAAGGATGCACTGTGTCGTGTAACTCTGCCATGCAAGCCTTGGTGGTCTTCAGCCTCAAAGCAACGGAGACTCTTCCTACAGAGTTGGAAGCACAAGTTTTCTTTCAAGACTGATAGCTCATCAGTGTGATGAGTTATTGCTTGTCAGCCTAGCTGTGCTGACAGTGCGTGTCTTCCTAGCCAACACACAAAAAAAAAAAATCTTAAAAAAAAATCTTAAAGCGTTTTCCAAAAAAAATAATCTTAAAGCATTTTCCTATTCCTTCTGTCCACTCCACAGTCTTTGCCCTTCATGAGGGTTTAATAAAAAGTATTTTGCTTTTTGCTTGAAGTACGCAAAAGCAGCACATGATTGGTTACAGTTGTTCAGCTCACAGGTGGTAACTCCCACAAATGTTGTAATTCCATTGCTTATGATCCTCTGCCTAAACCCCAAGTATCCCCACACAGGGAGCTTGAATTGCCAACCCACATATCAGTCTGCCAGGACTCTGGCCACCAAAAACTGTAAGGCTGGCTTGCAAGTCTTGAGATTATCTTAAGAATTACTTGGTTTGGGTCCTTTTTATTTATCTGCCAGCTTCTGAGCCTGCAGAATGCTTTTAATTTCATATTTCTAAGCTTTGCTTTATAATCACAAGGGGTAGAAGCTTTTTTTTTCTTTTGATGTTGAACAAAACCTGAGATACTTCACGCCATCTCCTGAACCCAGCAGCTGGGATTTTATGGAAAGAACATTGACAACTGCAAGATGTCCAATAAAATCATAAAAGTTGGCAACCCTGGGGGGTTACTCCCCTCCTTTATTGCTGGTCCACAGGACAAGTTAATTGGTGTGATCCAGCTGCTGGCTGGTTTTAGGACAGATCCTTAAAAGCACTTATAATTGCCAGGGGCCAGAGTCCTCCTGGCTAACCACAGACACCTAACAGAGGTATCTAAGTTATAAGCCTGTTTGCTCTGGCTGCTTTTTTAGGGCAAATTATCCCGTCCTATAACAGGTAGAACAGATCAGCTTTGAAGGTGCTCTTTTCTCTTCTCTTGCTAAAGAGAAAACAACTGCAGTGGCCGCTCCTCTAATACATGCCCTTCCTTAACCCATACTGCAATGAAAGTTCAGCCCCTTAAGTCCTTTTAAAAGCTGGCCTCTAAGACAGTATGTCAGCCCCTTCTGGGGCCTCATGTTTTGCACAGATCACCCTCATTAGCAGGGGAAAGTGGAATAAATGGAACAGGCTGCACTCCTGGCGTGATTTTTTTGGTTCCTCTTGGAAGTCCCCCGATTCAAACAGATCCTTCCAAGCAGCCTGGTTCGTGACCGCTGAAGATTATAAAAGGGCCAGGGATCCAGCATCCCTGCAGCTCATCACTGACAAACAACACTGTCTGGATGGAGTGTTTTCAATAAGGGATGCTTGCTTTGTTGGGAGCTTTCGGAGAGACTGTTTACAACAACAGCCCTACAATTACCTCCAAATGATGTCCTTTGAGGAAGATGTTCTGGGAACCTTATAAGACCAAAGCTTCTGAGCTGCTCTATCTATATCAGAAACGTGAAAGTAATCAGGAGTTGTGTGGATCTGGAGACACCGTTGTTGCAAACAGATGTTACTTTAAAACATCATGGGCAGATCTTCCTTAACGGTCAGCCAGAGTTGGCCAGCTTGGAAGAAGAAGGACCCAGCCCAAGATGAACTGATCAGAAAAATTAGAGTCAGGGTTTCAGTTCAATGCTCCTGTGCACTGTGTCAAATCTGATCTAATTCCCCCAAATTTGCCATTCCTAGGCACCAGGATAGACACAGATCTTATTTCACTGAGTGTTTGGACAATAAGAATATCTAGAAGAAAGCTGGAGGTGAATGCTTGTTTTATTCCTAATGAAGGATTTTTCTTATGGGGAGGGAAGAGGACAGGAAAAAGCGATCTAGCCAGAAGACAGAGCACTGAAGTGAGCCCTCTTCTTCCCAAACCACCAGACCTTAGGGAAAGATTATACTTTCTTAATTGTTTCTTTTTCTTAGCCATCACATTTTAAACCATAAAAAACACACTTGGGTAATAATTTCAAATTCTTTTCCATGGCTGCAAGTGATAGAAACTTATCCACATGAACCAGAGAAGCTGGTTCTCCTTCAGCATTGTGGGATTCAAGAGCACAGTTTGGGGGGCAGGGGGTGCCCAGAAATCATGGGAATCATCCCCATGGAGGGAGAGTGGAGACCTGGGCTTCAAGAGGATTCCTACCAGCTCTCTGGGTGACCCTGAAGAACTCACCAAGACCACAGTCATCCTATCTAGAGGGCCACCATCAGCTCCTTCAATTAGGAATCCCATTGCTGAGAAAGGCAGGAACACTGGAACATGATTCAGACCACCTCTCTCCTCACTGAAGGACCCCGGGGCAACCCCTTGGCTTATTTGCTTACTTGTGTATGGGCTGTAAATTATGCCTTAATCTAGGAAAGAATCTCTCTGTGGTTTGGTTCCTACCCTGGAGGGGCAGGATATGCTGTTCCTCTATCTGGGTAGAGCAAGAGCTGTTTGGGACACAGCTCATCCTTCACATGTGCTTTCATGGCACATAGTTTGATCCTGTTTAGTGCAGCTGGATTTAATCTCAGGTGAGTAGAGGCTTCGAGGTTTGTTTTACCAGGAAAAAGGTCTCATGGGAGAAAAAAAAAAAAAAGGCACTGACATCCCCCCCCCCCCCCCCAAACAAGGCTTCCTTCTGCCTGCAACATTCATCTCACCAAACAGAAGAGATGCTGAGCTTTTCCTTGAACAATTTTGCCCTTCCCCAGTTCTAGGGGAATGACACAAATGTGATTCATGGGTCAGGACACTAAGGTGACTGTAGGGATATGCTGCCGAATTAAAGGGGCTAAGGCAAAGGGACCAATGGGAGGGAGGCCACGAGCTGATGTAATGTCTGGGTAGCTCAAACCAGCTCCTCAATCTCTGTTATTAGGTAAAGACAGGCCGTCCCTGGAGAACACAGGAGCTCCGTTCCCCCTCTCCGCAGCCCTCCGCGCGGTCGCGTTAGGGACGTGCCCTTTGCACTCTCACCTACGAGCTCCCGGCACACACGAGCATCCTCCAGCACTCCAGGCTTCTTCCTCCAGCAGCCAGAATAACGCAGCCACACAATGGGAGCATTGTGCAAACAGATCCCCCAGCACCGCAGCTCCAGCCCCATAATGAAATCTCTCCACCACCTTTTACTGGAGAGAGTATTTGATTGCAGTCAAGTACCCACACCTGGAGGAGGTAGGAGGGGTGTCGGGGTTGTGGGGAAGGGCTGCCCCCACATTAGACTGACAGCCTGCTCGGAGCTGCAATAAGAAAGAGAAGGGGAGGGGGGGCTGAAGGCAGAGCAGAGAGGCACTGGCACGGTTTTGCAGTGTGATGAGCTTGTGCAGCCTCAGCCGCAGCAAGAATCCCTGAGTGGTCTCTCCCCATCTTACACACACATTTCAGATGCCGAGGAAAAGCAAACAAACAAAAAAGGAATAAAAATCCAAAACAAACCACCAAGAAGGTCTAGAAAGATTAAAAGTGCAGAACAGTCTGCACTGCATAGAGCCACGCAGAGATGCTAACTCAGGTCCTTGTTCTGCAGCTCCCCGTTTCAATGCACTGATGGATAGAGTCCTTAGCACCTAAATACGAGGAGGTTAAGTTGGCCTCGATGGAGGAGGGAATGGCAGTAAATCTGCATGCTGGCCATACCTTGGCTCCCCAGGTAATGTGTCCACCTGCAGGGGTGGAAGAATCATGTTCAATGGGCACCCGCTGGAGGCAGCTTCCTAATTCAGAGGGGCAGACTTGATTGCACAAGGTCTCCCTGGTTGGAAGCCCTTTACTGCCGGTGCAGACGTGCTCCTCATGTCCCATCTGCCCCACTGGGACCCCCAGGGCCATGTCAGGCTCAGGACGTGGGGACAGGACAAAAACCACAGGATGGAGGGAGATGGGGATAACGTGGAGTGTCTTTGGTAGCAAAAGACAGAGATTCATTTCGGTCTGAGAGGTTTGTGGCGTGTCAGAGGAAAATGGGGCCATAGAGGATGGAGGTAAATGAAGGGGGAGGTAGACGAAGGCTGGCTTTGAGGATGGTGCTGGTAGGATACTGGGACAGATAAGGAGACGTAGAGCTGGAATCCTCATTTATGGGGTGAGATTTGCAGTTGAGCAGCAAATGAATGGGTTCAGGGTCCCTACTGATGCCGTGAGGGATGTGAGTAAATGAAGTTTTGGGAACAGTCCCTCTGATAGCACAGAAAAAGGGGCTGTTGAGCATACTGATCTTCTCACTGCCTGTTTGGGACAGTCCTGGTGGCCTAGTTTGGTACCAAACCAGGTAAACCTGATGGGAATTACACCATGGAGAAGCTTGGGTGAATGGGGAGGGCAGAATGAGGCCCATGGGTGAAAGAGAAACAGGTGAGTCCTGCATAAGAGCGTTTCTGCGTGGAGCACAGATGCTGGCATTCGTTATAAAACACCAGAAACAAGTTGAATTCCCCAAACAGTGTTTATGGGAATGAGCTCTTCTTTTCTGGGGGTTTTGTTTTGTTTTGCTCATGTCCGTCTGTCACATCTTGCACATTTCATTATTTAGGAATTTTTGATTTCAGAAGATAAAGTAGTCCCAGAGGAATATTTTCAGGGAGATTATTTTAACAAGCACTTTTGTACCAGGAAATCAGTGAGTTTAACCTAACAAGCAACTACCAGGCCAGGGGGACAAATAAATCTAGTTCCCACCTATTAATTTTACAGCCTACATAAAGCAGTGTTGAAGTCAAAAGTATATGTGACCCAAAAAGACATTGCTCATTTTGACACATATATAGCTTGCCCCCTGCCTGAACCCTGTCCCTTAGCCTAAATCCAGGAAGCGGGCTCCCTTTTGTAACGGATCATAGTCCTGTGTGTCAGGAATGTGTTCTACCTTAAACCAAATGTCAGCCTTGCTCAGGGAAGGGGTAAGCTGATGGAGATGTTTGCCCCAAACGGGGATAGTTTTCCTGTTTTGCATTGTGCGAGATGTATTTGTTTTATTGCACCACTCAGTGATTCAATCCAGCCAAGCCCACGCAGGAAATATTGGGATTTTGTCTTGCCAAGTTGACATCTGAAAAGAGCAAGCAGGCGAATGCTTCCACTTTAGGAGTATTTGTAATGGTTTACTGAACTATTAGACACATGAAGGGAAAAATGCACCTCAAAGAAACAACCGCATCCCATGGATGGAAGTGACCTGGATAATGCAGAAATGCCGCTGACTTTCATCTTCGGAGGGGAAAGCAGTGGTATGCAGCGAGAAAAAGAAAACAGAGCTTTCGGCACACACATAAGTTAAAAATAAAGCACAGAGTCTGAATGAAGAGGGTGATTAACCAATGGAGTAAATGAGAAGGGAAAGTGATGGATTATCCACCACTTGAAGCATCTTGAAGTGAGGGCTGGATGCCTTTGTGCAAGACGTGCTGTCGTCCAGCACGAGGCACTGGGCTCCAGGCAGGCTACAGCCTAACGCAGATTTTTTAGCCTGTGTTGCCAATGCACAAGTGGAGGATTTAGCTCCAGTTATCCTGTCTACAACCGTACCATGGAAGGAAGTGAAGCAGGTGGCAAGAAAAGTTTGATGCCAGTTCCAAATTAACCATATTAGCCAGAAAACTTAAGGGGTCAAAGGAGAAACATAAGCAGTGAGATAGTTCATTCTGTAATCCCAGTGAAAGGAGGTTTTTGGCTTAAGCATTCCAGCCCTGAGTCTATTCCTTGATTTCAGCCAGATTGGGGTCGGGCCCTCATTGTTTGAAGGCTTTCGGAGCTCCTTGCAAGTAGGAAGCAGCTCGGCTGGGTGAGAAGAGATCCCTCATTAGAGGGAATTTCATTCACTCAGGCAAAACCAAGCCCCATCAGCTCCATATCCAATATCCCAAAGGTTTTTAATTACATTGTAATGGAGAGAGGTCCAGCAGCATTTCTTAATTAAACCCTGATGCATCAGAGATGATATTTTGATGATGGATGGTGAGAGCCTCTACGTTACACATACATATCTGCAATTTCTTTCAAACATATTTCTAGCAATTTTTGAAGCCAAACCCAAATGCACTGCAGAAAACAACTGCTGTTGGGTGGCTTTGCAGTCTAGATCAGAGATCCTTGATGCTGAGTGGATTCAGCCCCTCACATGGACAGGGTATGTCTGAGCTCTGACCCACCTCTGGAGCTGCCGTGATTGCGTGGAGGGCATCCACATGAGAGCTGGGGGGTCCCGAGAGCAAACTTCCAATTGAATAGGATTTGCTTGACACAGACTTAATGGCTGGGGGCTCCTGGGAGCCTCATCTTGATTTGGAAAGGTCTTTGGGTCACAAAAAAAAAAACCACAGCAAGAAGCAAAGTACCTCCATGCTGAAGCTAGGCACTTGCCTGCATCTGCAGAAAGTAATTCCATGGTCACCTGATGATCCTGCAGGCCAAAATGCAAGCCCTGAAAAAATATTTATGCCTCCAGTACAGTCTGTGAATGAAGAGCCCCAAATCCATTCAAAGTCCCATTTTAGATGCTGCGGCAGACGCTCTGGGGCTTGGCAGCTTCTTCAAAGTCATGCAGAGGCAAAGTGAGTCACAGCCTGAAGACCTAGTCCTGGGATCAGCCTTTCTTTCCCTCTCGTGCTTCTCATCCTCTGCTCAGCTGCCTTCCTTTAGCAATAATAGCAGCAACTGTCTTGGATTCAGGGAAAGCAGATGGGCTCCACCCTGCAGATGGCCCCCAGAAATTTTCAGAAATACTTATTTTCTGTAATTTTGTTTACTTAATTTTTTCCATAGCTTATTGTGGAAGGAGAGGGCAAGACTGGGGAGTTACTTGTTTTCTGTTTAGGTTTTGTCTTCCTAAGCTTTGGGGCATTGAATTATTGTATGGCTTTATCTAAAGCCTTTTCTCCAGTTCAGAAAAGTACACTGCGGTGCTGATGAATGTGGTGCTAAGCCTCCAATTATCCTGTCTACCTCAGCTTTTTAATTACTCCATAAGTTCAACATCATCCCCCTCCCTTTTTTCTTCACATTTCAGCACTTGCAAAGCCCCATGCTTTAGTATCACCAAAGCCACCCATCCCCAGAGCTCTTGCTGGACTTGGACCTGTCTGTGCTTCGAGTCAGGTGCAGGCGTAGGTTGACTTCAGAGTGATCTGGAAAGGGAAAACCAAGGCTTAGGAAAGCATCTCCCCATGGGACCAAGCCCTGACCAGACACTGACAAAGATGCCAAACTTGCCTCCTCCTGAGCAGAATGCGGACATTTTCTAGTCCAAAGGGAGGACCCCAAAGCTGTCACTCACCTGCCCTTGCTGCATTGGTTTTCCAGATGAGATGTGTGTTCATGCAGTTGTGCTGTATGTACTTTTCTGGTCTCTAAGACAGTAAGCGAGCTTTAGGGCAGTAGACTTATTTGGTCTGGGGACTTTTGATTTCTTTCTGTTTGAAGATTTCAGTCTCTATGAAAAAAAACCAACCAAACAAAAAAAAAACCCAAACCAAACCTTGACTTTTTTATTTTTAACCGACGAGTTTGGTTTGAAAACCAAAGGCAGGCTTGGTTTTGGTAGAAAAAGAATTTAGTTTTTGTAAACAGCAAAGCATTTCTTTTAGTTTCTGAAATGAAAGCCAAACCACAGCCCAAACAATTCTACTGGAAAAAGATCATTGCCATATTTATTTTTCATGCAGATGCATGGGTGAAATGTCCCCTCTTTCCCCAAGCAGTTGCAAAAACAGAGCTCTAAACCCAGCTGTTGTTAATGTCCGCAGCTTTCCTCTGTTGCCTCCTTTCCTTCCTCTGCTCTGCATTGATCTCGTTATAAATTCTCCTTGTCCTACCCATCACCTGGGATGGTGCCTCCTGTACATCTATCCTGTTTTCCTTCTGCTGTCTGCATTTCTGTAGGAAACTCACTTTTGTCCTGTGACATTGATCCCCTGCTGTCCCATCATCTTGGTATCCCCATGCTTTCTGCTTTCATAGGGATGTGCCATTTCTTCTGCCAGCTGAAAAAGACAGTGGACCCTCCTAAAGCCCCCTGCTTTATCTCATGAAGGGCTCTCCCTTTGAAGGGTTCAAATTATTGGAAGGAAAAAAAAAAAAAATCTGTGGAGATCTGGCATGTACAGAATTGCTACCTCTGGCTGAAGAAACCCCAGATCCAGAAATGGCTGTAGGCATCCCGGGATTTCTGCCCTGCTCTTTTTCACCCCTAATGCTGGAAGGAAAATAAACCCACGGTGTCCTTGCACAGCTCTCCCCCAAGTCAGAGTGGAGCCAGCGCCATCAAGGGGATGTCTTCAGTGGCAGCTTGGGCTCCTTTCCCCATCCACATGCTTCAGATTTTCATTTTCATTTTAAGTTTGCTATGTGAGGTGCAGCTGAGGTCAGAAATCACCCCAGGACTGGAAGCACTGAGCTCTATTTCATATTCTAGGATAACCCTACACAGATGCACAAGGCTGGGGGACAGGTAGCACCTACTGCTTCTAAACTCCTGCCCTTCTGGAGTGTCACTGGGGATGTCTGAGGCCAGCACACCTCATTGCACTGGTGAGCAGAGACCAGCCTGGCCAGCCTGCAGAGGTGGGTTGCAGTGCTTGGCTCTCTCAGCCCATGATCACAACACTCAAGATGCAGATGGGGAGGACATGGGACATTGGGACATCTACCCCCATGCATTCCCCAAGATAATCCCTGTCTCCTCTAGGGGAAAACACCATAAAACCACTGCAAAAGCACAACACGCGGTGTCACGCTGGACCACAATGCTGCAGAGGTTGGATGAGGACCTTCTGCTTCCCCCAGTGCTAGAGGAAAGTCTCCCCCATGCTGCCCCCAGGTTCCCCCCGGAGGAATTGTGCCTCGGTTTATTTTTAGATACACACAGAGATAAACACCTCTGCCCCCTCTCCACCGTGATTAGCAGAGACATTGTGATGATAATGATTATTTGAGTTTCCTCAAATGAAGCAAGTATTCAATTATATTTTCATTCTTTGGAATGAAACTTAACCCAGTTTGTTTTCCGATAAGGCCATATGGAGAGAGGACACAGCTGGTATTTTATCCAAATTAATATGTGTCCTGGCTCGAAAACAGGTCGTGTTTGTAATGAGCTCAATCTTCATATAATAGCACTGTTGAAACAATAAACGTCACTTCGGCTCCAATTTGGTGTCTGGACTGTGAGGCATAAAAACAGTTCTGCTCTAAACTGTCAGGGTGAAGGCTGGATAAACTTGAGAAAGTTCAGGTCAGGTGAAATTTCACACACGGAGACTATTATTGGAGCTAGCAGGCTGGAGGAGCTATTACAGGGAGCATGTGCATCACTTCTCTCCCCACGGACCGAAGTCAGAGCCGCTTCACTGGTGACACATCCCTGCACGGCTGCATCCGAGACACCCCCAGCAGCTGGAGAAAAGCACTAGTTACGTGCAGATGGCTCATTTTCCACCAGCCCTGGGAAATGCAAGGTGCCGCAGGAGTAACGGTGATTTGGGGCTGTGCTCAGCTATTTGCTGGGGTGCTGCTGTCAGAGGGTTTTTGGAGGGCTGCTCCGTGGTGGATTGCTCCCGGTACATGGGTCCGGGGCTTGTGGGTCTCTGCAAAGTGACTTTTGTAGCTACAGCACTGCGGGAAACTCTTGGGGCAACATCCTCCGCTCTCTGAAATGCAGCCACTCCTGAGCTGAAACATCGCAGCTTTTAGTCTGAAAGAGCCTTGGAAAGAGGCAGGCAGAGAGATTTGCCCCTGCAGGGCAGATAAGCAAAGCAGCAGAGGTGGGACGAGCCGCATGAAGGGGTGGCAAAGCTGACAAAGTCAAACCCCATTGCTTGCCAGAAGTCTGGCACGAACATAGTGGCTAGTCTGGTGATGAGCATTGTAGTCATCACAGTTTCTTGTGGTCCATTCCCATCACCACCAGATATTCTCCCTCACAAAGAGGGGTAAAATCATTAAGCATACCTACTCCAAAGTTAATTGACGGCTCTCACTGGCCCAGGATGCAGTCAAGCCTGTGACATGTGTGAAGCCTTTCTATGAGCAATTAAAATACCCTCAATCAACCATGAGGGAGTAATTCTGCATAGGACCTAGACCCCACTACTTGCCTTATCCTCTTTCTTTCAGCCTTTGAAACACATGTTCAACTCTACCTAACGATGATTGTTCTCCCTACCTTAGAAATCTCTTTTTCTATGTTAGGGAAATTCTACTTACTGGCTTGATACAAGAAGCCATGGAGAGTCTCATCCAAGACAGAGATGAGTAGTTGCTGCTTAGATCATATATAAGCGCTGCCAAAACCCGCAGACTAGGTGTTCCTCCAAGAGCCTTCCTGCCAAGGCTGGATTTGATCAACATTTTTATACATAACAGGTCAAACTCTCAGAAAAGACATCCAGAAGTGGGAGTATGGGCTACCTATGCTCATCAGTGCTGAGACCACTTGCCCAAGGAAGTGGGATCCTTGAGCTGAGACTCTTTTCCAAGGACTTGAATACATCTCCCACCTCCCATGTGTTGCAACATGAAGAGAGCTGTGAGATAGGACAAAAATAATCTCAAATTTAGACTCTGTGTGGGAAATAACATGTTCACTGCGCCCAGCAAGTGTGGATTTGCAAGATTGCATCAGGCTCCCAAGGTGGAATATTGGGAGCTATGTTGTCTTGAGGGATTGCTCGGTTCACGCTTGATTGTGGGTACAAAGTAGTTTGCAAGAAATATAGAGAGCTGGCAGCAGCCTGGTCCAAAAGGCTTGGAGGTCACCAACAAGTCTGTGCTGCAATTTTCCTTTCATCAGTTGTTAAACACCTGTGGGAGAACCCAGGTCTTCCCCATTTGCTTCGCAGATACTCCGGGACCCCAAATACCATAGAATCTGCATCTCTAGCAGTGTTTCTGCTTTTTATCTCTGACCAATACATCTCTATGCATTGCACAGAAAGGTAAAAGTAATCCCCGCACCCACTCCTGCTTATTGACAGTCACGTAGTTCAAACTCTATCCTAAAATTAGTTGCGTCCTGTCCTTTCACTATCCTGGAAAGCTATTCTCCTCTGCATGTCTGTTCTCATGTGAAAACCAAAGCCCTCGGAACAGAAGTTCAATAAAAATAAAAAATTCCCAGAGATTTCTAGCCGTGCAAGGGAAGGAGGGGTTTACAGCCCAGCCACGAGCGACCGTGATGCTCTTCTCCTTAGTGCTGGGCTGCAGGAAAGGGTGAGGCTGGGCTGCAGCTTTCCCTGAGAATAGAAACTGGCAGGAAGGAACTGAGGAGTGAATGTTTCCTCGGGATCAATATGTGGAGATTCCCCATCTGGGAAAGGGAAGGGATGGAGCAGAGCAGGAGCTGAGATCACCACGTCCTCGAGGGACGGGTCTCTCCAGGTCTACACCGACACCGGCGGCTGTTTCCTTCCCATCTCACCGGGCAGTATACCTTTTTGAGCCTTTGCATCTCTAACAGCGAGTACAAGAAGCATGCCCCTGCTCACTGCAGGGTTTTTTTTGAGTTGATTACCCCTGAGAAAGCACCATGGGCTGTGGACTCTGGCGTCTCTCCTAGACAGATGCTTTTGAACGCATGCTGCCACAAGGAATCACACAGCACAGGGCCTCTTATCCAAGCAGTAGGGTCCCAGGCAAAAAAGGGGGAAGAGTAAAGCTATAGCTTTCCTTTTCCCATTTCCTCTTCAGTGTCTGAGGCTGCAGCCCAGGCACTACTGTTTGCATAGGTCCAGATTTTTCTGCTCTTAGACCATGTTGTAAAAACACAGGTCTGTATCTGCATCTCCAGCTTAATATTCCCCCGGTCCCAGCCCCTGAATCCATTCTTCAATCAAGGTAGAATAGCACAGCAAAGTGAGTGCTTATTGCAAAGCAGCAGGATACCCCTCAAGTTTAGCACGCTTCTGGAAGTGCCGCAGCGTAAAGAGGTAATTGGCATAATTGCAGGGAAACTGAGGCAAAGGGAAGCTGCATGAGTCACCCAGCAGAGCTGAGCGAGACAGCAGCAGCAGCCAGAAGAGAAATCCAGGGCATTCCCATGGCTGCAGAGTGCCACGTGCCTATTTATATCCCTGGTCTCAGTATCCACCCATTTCCTTAAGCTATAACCTTATTGCTGATCACTGCTAATATAAACACGCTAAGGCTGCACTTGACTATCAGGATCTTCCTTGCTCCCAGCACCCACAGTTCTTGAACACTGTTCCCTACCAGCTTTTTGACCATATTATCTAGGGCACTCCATGGGAAACATCCAAAGACTAAAGTCAAAGGATAAAACCCAAATCAGGGCAGAACTGGTTCATGGACATTTTGGCTTGGGGTGAGTGACAGAAAACCCCTTTATCTTTACATTTATAAGAGAGATGAGACAGATCTGGCTCCTTTGATGACCAATACTATAGCTTTTGAACCCATTTGATCGTCAGAGATGACCACTAGAAATCTCACGAGAGTATGTCTCATACTTGCCTTTTTCCCTAGACTATTTGCCATGGAGTGGGACTAGCAAGGATCTTTATGGGGAAGAGATGACTTTCCTCCTACTTATGCCTGTTGCTTCTTATCTGGCTGAGGGTGTACAACTTACCCACACTTTGTCTTCTGTATAAAAGGGGTGATCCCAGATTTTAGCTGCTGTCTTTCGTTAAATGTGCTAGATGAGCCATTGGATCCCTGTGGTCCCCAGGGAGACTAGGTGACATCAGCTTGCTTAATACTATTGCTTCCTAATTTTGAGCATCCCCTGCTACCTGAAATGATCTGTTCGGAGACTAAAAACTTGTGCTCCTGGCACCTCACAGAGGATTGGGCCTGACTATATATAAGTAAGGTCATACATAAATAAGATTAAACAGGGGAGAAAAGAATATGGAAAGGGGATAGCAGGGAAAAGACAGGGACAAAGGACTGGAAAGATGTACAGACAGAAGATACTGGGAGGAACCTATAGCAGTGGATATGGGAGGAAAACATAGCTAAACATTGGGTATCGGCATGATGTATTTTAGCATTTAACAGTATATATGAAAATACCCAGTATAAAACATTTTCATATTTCTCCCCATTTTCTTTTGCTTTTGTAGCACAGAGAGCGCAGAAGCATGTCTTGCTTCATGGCCCTGTGAGCCTGACATTTGTAGCCTGGAGAGGGATTCCTTGCCAAGGTTGAGGAAGGGGAAACTGCCTGTTTGGAGAAGACCACTGCCAGGTGACCCCATCCAGGCCTCTCTGGTCCGTCCAGGCCAAAAACTTTGCAAAGGCTCTTTCTTTTTTCCCCGGGGTGAGCTAACAGCTAGGACCCGTAGTACCTTTTTTAACGCCACTTGCTTTAAGGCTATTTTTAAAATGCAGCTATAGAAAAATGCAGCCTGACAACCAGGACTGTTTATTTTTTTAAGTTAAAAAATGTGTGTGTGTGTATATGTCATTATGTCTCCTGAACCTTGTGTACTGCGTGTTGTCCAAGTGCCATGGTCCAGCGTTCGATCCTCACCTCCTCTCAGCTGGGAAGGGATGCTGCTGAACACATCGGAGGACATGGCACAGGGCATTTTCACTTTACATACTACCAAACATTTGGGGTCAAGAGGCTGATGACGAAAGGAGGAGCCAGTGCTGCTAAGGAGGCCCCTTGATCGAGACCACCGTGTCCCTCCCAAGAGAGATGGGCTGAGATTTGGCTCCCAGCCCCTACAGTCCCAGCAGCAACCAGCAAGGGCAGGGTGTTATTTCTGTCCCTCACACTGCCGTCCCCGCTGTACAGTGTGCCGGTTCCAGCTATCAGGGCTCCTCTCCAGAAAGGTCCTTGGGAATGAAGATTTGCCCCCTTTTAAGTGCCAATTTACACAAGAGTAACACGGACTCCATCCCAGGAGCCGTCCATTTACCAAGATTGGGTTCTTCCTTATGGCTGCGTAGTATAGTTTTTCCCAAACCCACAGAAACCTCCCCTGGATATGCAAACAAATGTCCCAAACAATGCATTTCCAAGAACATTCTTTTCTGGGTAGGGTAGATAGGTGGTTATTCTATTTTTCCCCCACCTACTTCTTTTTTTCAAGTTAAAAAAGAGAGCTTATACCTGTGATTTTGACGGCTTGCCGAGACTATGTGGAGAATTTTCTCTGGTCTTGAAAAACTGGGAGAAATTCTGGCACAACTCCCTGTCTTCTGCCTGCTCATCCCTTTGGGCTGCCACATCTGCTGCAACAAATGGTTTCTTTTGGCTGGGCTGGAATATTTTCCTCAGCTTCCCTTACTTTGGCGATAAGCTGCTCTCTTGAGTGTAGAGATGGAGGCAGTTTTCCAAGGATATTTTCTGTTGAGCTGAGCCCCTCTTCAGACACCAAGTGGAGGAATGCATTTTCAAGAGTCCATTACCCCCAAGGGCTTCCACTGCATTGCTTATGGATAGAGACAGAGAAAAGCTTGGCGTGTGTCTGGTAGAAATTTTCTATTGAATCTTTTCCCTTCATCCAAAGATAAATAAATAAGAAATAAGCTTTTGGTTGAAGTGACTGTTTTGGCAAGAAATGTTTGTTTTAACAAAAATGTTCCTGTTTTTGTTATAATCCCCCAATTATTGGGTTTTAGTTACTTACAAAAACTCCATTTTATTTTTTTAATGGAAGCTCAGAAATGTGAAGGTTTTTCTTCTCTCTTCATTTTAATAAATGAGTGTCAACTTTTGCAATCATAAATACCTTTCGTAAGGAAGAAGTAATTTCTGAAAAGACACCATGATGCGGCCAGCAAGTGTAGGGCTTGATGTGAAAAAGCTGCCCCTAATAACTATCTTTGTCCTTATCAAAAAGGCCAGAAAGGATTTCTTCTAGTCCCTCAGATAAGGTTTTGCTTCAGCCCAGAATCCTTTCATTCACCAGTAACACCCTGAAACCTCTTAATAACTGAGAAACCTCTGAAAAGTGACCATGTATGCTCTTTTTGGTTGAACTCCCAGCCTGCACAGAAGCAGCCAAATCTGAATTTCCTTCCATCCCTGGAAAGAAGGCAGCTTTACCGGTCACTGTGCTGTTTTCATCACCCTCTCCTACTGGCCTCTGCTCTGATGGGAGCTGTATGGAGCAAGGATTGTCATTCTGTTGTGGTTTTGTACAGAACTATGCACACTAAGGTCCTTGTTAACATGACAGAAATCACATTTTTTTCTGAAAATATTCTTACAGGGTTTAATTTAGGTATAGGAAGCCCTTTCTTGTGCCCAAGAAAAAGATCTCCATCTGTCTAGCGAAGACGTCCTTCTCCTTCACTCCGTGACTTGTTTTGTCCCCATGATAGAGTTGCAACACTCAGCTCGGTGGCTGTTGAACTGGGATCCATCTGGGTAATCCTCTGAAACATTACTAGAATGATTACTCTTCTCTTAGGGAGGGATGAGGTGGGAAAACCAGTAACTAAACAGACACCAAAACCATTATCTGCTGTTCACCAGCTGGAGAACTTCAGCCAGGTCCAATGACAAACTATTGGTTCCAGCAGAGCTCTATGATACATCATAGACCTCCAAACTAAAGACTGAGAAGTTTCTGGGTGCTATGGAAAGGACACAGGAATATAAAATCCTTCTTGTAACAATTTTCGGCATGGAACATGAGTTATTTTGTTCAGAGATCATCAGCGTTAAGCGTTATCATTTCAGCTAACCGCCACTGCTAACTTGCCATAAGAGACTGCTAATCTGCATGTTGGCTAGCTAGAAGTTAGAAAACTTATTCTGTGCTCCTGTGCTGCATGAAAATTAGATGCGTGGAGAGCCTAAAAGATCAATGATTTCAAAAAACTGAGTCAAATCCATGGAGGAAATTTTCTTCATGTTTTTTAAACAAAAAAATTCCCTGACTTAATCTGGAAGCCCCCGAGGTTCAGACCACGGTCTGCTACGGGAAATGCCATTGCACGTTAAACCGACTCTTATTTTTTTCTCTGGGGAACATCTCCTGGCTATTGTTGGAGACAGAGGACAAGTGAGATGGACCTTTGGATGTCTGACCAAGTGAGACCAGTCTTACAGTGTTGGAACAGGTCCCATCCTGAAGGCTTGTAAGGGAGGTAACTTCTGGAAAAAGGCTGACCACAGGATCTTAATTCTTGAAGGTCTTGCTGCTGTCAGTGGGACAGGCTTCCAGATGGGCCAGATCACATTTCACTCCTCCAACTTCAGTTCCACTAGCATCCCAAAGAGCATTTGGAGAAAATCTTGCATAAACACAACGAGGCATTAGAAATCAAGTCCAACTGTGTTCATAGACAACAGCAGCTATTCTTCCTTTGTACCTGCTGTCCTGGATAGGCTCTGGAAGGAACGGTACTAGGTAGATAGGCATTTGGTGTTTGCCAAACCAATCGAAAGCCTGCTAAATCTGTGTCAAGGAGTAATGGAGTCAATCTGAAGCCTTTATGCTTGAACAGGAGTGGAAAGGTTCCAGTAAATCCTCAGCACCCAGTTCATCCTGGTGCTTAATTAGCTGAGGGTGAGCAAAAGTTGAGATCTCCCCCAGCTGCTTACAAGAACTTGTTTGCAAGTTCCTGTAAAGTGCTGTGGAGGGAGTTGCAACACACTGAGGCCACAGGGCCTGCCCTTCTGCTCCTTCATGCAAAGAGGTGGGTTACCAGCATGCCCGTAGGATTTAGGGAACTCAGGAGAGGTCTCGGTATGTAGACATTTGCAACTACTTGTTCCAGGTCTCAAGGGTTGGTCCTAAGAGTTGGACAAAAGGGGAGCAATGACAGATTTATTAGCATCTCCCCTTTAAATGTGTGGAGAAGAAAGAGACAGGAAAAACAGGAATACTTGTTTCAGAAGAGCCTATATGATTTAGGAGCCTACATGCCATTTTCAAAATTGATCAAGGAATGCAGAAACCTAAATCGTATCCACTTGCACTGAGGAAACTGCGTAGATCGCATCTGAAGACCTCATTCCAAATGACTTGCCCAGGTTCACGTCATCAAGGCAGTGGAATTACATCCAAACCTAGAACCACAGGATAATGTAGGTTGGAAGGAACTGCAAAAGGTCTCTGGTCCACTCCCCTGCTCATCCTGGGTCCTTGTGCAATTAACTAATTCCCAGGAACAAACCATGAGCTGGTGGTCATCGCGTGGTGGAGAAAGGCCTGTAGCAGCAATGGGCATCTGCTTGTCAAGAGGAACCAGAGACAAGGTATTCATGCTCTCCTTGCAGTTTCTGCAAAAGTTCTCTGTGTGTCATACCCTATTCATGATCAGGAAACAGGTCAACCCACATTAAAACAATGCTTTAATTAAGGACATTACATGCCATTGCAATGCTTCTGTGATAAAGACCACAGTAACTACAGCTTTGGAGGTATCCAGTATCTCCACATCTGTGCTTTCTCTGTAATAAATGCAGCTCTGTTGCTAATCTGATCTTGGCATCCCATGAACACAGATATGACCCCTACCCTGAAGTGTTCAGGGTGCACTGCCAAATGTCAGACAGGGGCCCTTCCACCACATGCCTTGGGGAGACTGAATCACAGGCCAGTGGATCTCATCTGACATTTCCAAAAGTGCTGGCCTCTTCATCTACCCTGGTGGAGAACTGCAAAGAGCACAGGGTCATCGCAGGTCTCTTGCTTCTCCATGGTTGCGTGTAATTCTTCTGCTCACCTCCAGGCCAGGTGCCCACCAGACATTTTCAGTGTATGCCTGCGTTAGCAGGATGTCAAAGCTCACTTCTTCGAGACTGTCATGCTGCAATAAAACGACAACATGGTCAAGGTGGCTGAAGCTGAACCTCAGCTGCAAGCTGGAGTTAAACAAGAAGGGAGGGGTGATTTTTTACTCCATTCCCTTTTCTCTTGCCCTTTTCAGGCACAGCCATCTAGGAAAGGAACTGAAGCTGCTTCGTCTCCTTCTCTCTGCACGGACCCCAAAGCCCCCTTGGAGTGTCATAAGAAAAGTGGGGTGGTGGTGACCAGCACTTAACACTGATATTTGTATATCTCCGGCAGAGATATCTCCATTGCTGGAGTGTTACATTTCTGAGCGGACAGCAGGGCATTTTTATTTTAAAAAATGCACATATATGTGGTCTTCATTGCAGTGTTCACTACACAAGAGCCACTCAGAGTCAGGCCAAAAATGATGTGGGGTTTTTTTTTTCTTTACTGTTTCCTGAACAAAAAGTTCACTCAAAATCCTCTCTCTCTCGATCTGTCTCTCTCATTCTCCCCCCCCCCTCCTCTGTTTCTCTCTCCAATTTTGATTGCTTCCTTTACACATCCATTTCATGACAAGCTTGTTTGTTGCTTTTGGCTACTGGGCCAGTATATATAGGGGATTACAATGGAGTCTCTGTTCCCGCAGTGGTTGTTAAGTTGCCTTAAACAAGTGCCAACTGCAGTCTAAATCTGTTCATCTCTCCCTTTTTTTTTTGTTTAATATATAAATATATTTTAAGAAAATAATTGTTCCTGAGATTTATTTGACAGTCAAGATTTCCTAACACCGAACAAGTCTGTAGCTTTTGGTTGAAAGTCTTTCTTATACATATACGAATATGATTGATTGAAAGAAACCAATTCCAGACACCCACCATGGAGAAAACTCCCACTGGAAACCACAGTGGAGCCTCTCAAAACCTGTCCCTGGAAGCTGAAAATGTCTCTTGCCATGAAACCGAGAGGGCTTCACAACCTGGGGGAATCTCATTTGCCTTAAAAATTTCCTGTTTGATTCCCCTAAATGCTTTCATCTATCCCATCCAGGAACCACTGGTGCTGACATTAGCAACAGATGTCTCTTGTGGACTTCCCAGATCATTTTGTACTCGATCACTTTATTTTTTAAGTGGAAATCTCCTCCAACTCACAATTTTGAGAAAGAGTTCAGTTTTTATTTTGAACTTCTATTTCTCCCCAGTCACTAGTACCATTAGATTTCACCAACAGGAAACAGCCAGTGTCCTGTAGAGCTTCACAGCATCCATCAGTGAATTTTTTCCTATAAACAATGCAGAACTGGAGAACTTGGATGAGACATCTGCCTGGAGTTTCTTCTTGGCTCGTCCTCAGGCTGTAAAGGTGATCAGCTGATGGAAAAAGGTCTGTCTGAATAGGGCTTTCACAGTGTAGATGGTCAAAAAGTAGGTAGAAACCTATATGCAAGATCACTTTTCCTATTTTAGAAAGTGCAAATTGAGTGAGTGTCCCAGATCCCACTCACCTGCAAAAGCAGAACCTGCATTGCCCCTGAGGCTTAAATCTACAGATTTATATTAAACACTTTCCATCCTCAGCCTCGGAAAGTTCCCACTGATCAGCGTATCAAAGACTGAAGGAAATGTCTCAATAGGTAACGCACACAGTTTGCTAGAAACCCACCCCTCTGGGCTGATCCCGGTTTATCAGCCTCCCTGGGGCACACAGGGACAGCACTTTCCACCCCTTCCAGGTACGCTACCCCACGCTGCCGTTCGTTTTGGGAGGTGTCCCCTGGAGATGCGGCATCCCCACGGTGCAGCCCTGGTGAGGCTGCCCAGGACGGCGGCCAGGCTGTCTCCTTCTGACAAGTGGAACCCTCCCCTTCCCCTCATCGGCACGGAGATTTGGGAAGAGCAAAGCTGTGAAAATGTGATGTTTGATGACTGCTGGAAAGAAAGGGAAACATGTGAAAATGTCACACGCATTGTTTTCCTGAAACACTGTGTTATTATATTCTAACTTGGTCAATGGTCCTTGTTTTGAAATAATGGCTCATAGGAAACTGGCCTTTTTTTTTTCCTAAAATGTTAAAAAAGGTAAATAACTTGAAAATAATTTGTTGTCAATTAAAGGAAACGTTTTGGTTTAAATCAAAATGATCATTGCAAATTTCTTTTTGAAAAGAATCCCATTAAAATATTTCTGGCTTGGTTTGACTCCAATTGATTTTTCCCTTTTCTTTTTCCTTGCTATCCTTCTCATTTTCAGGTTCACCTAGTTCAGCCAGGATGCCCAGATGAAAACTTCAAGAGGAACAATTTAGTCTTTTCTTTCTCCCTGTACCTGTTCAGAGCTCCTGAATTCTGGATTCAGACCACTGAAAGCAAAAGCAAGGAAAAATGCTCCCACGTATCTTTAAGAAAATCCCTAGAGTAATGGTTTTTTTCTTCAAAAAACATAACCAAATAAAACCTAAGAAGTTCTGGCAGCCTTCTGCCTAGGCCAGCATCAATAGAGGCTTTTCCTATTGAGGTCCTAAAAGAAATACCCATCTCCCTTGTCTCCTACTATCCATGTTGCCTGGACGTGACTTGTCTCCGGATTCCCAACACCCCCCAGCATTCTGGAGCAAAATGCTTGTTTTACCCTGAGTCAACCCCCAGATGATGCTCCCAGCAGAGTAAATTCCAGAGATCACCCTATAGGCAGTGAAGATAAGACCTGGAAAGGTCTCATTCCCTCCACAGTTCCCCAAGACCATTCTGGCAGGTCTTCTGCACTCAAACCTTGTTACCCTGCTCACTCATGCCGCGTCCCAGGACATGCAGAACACACCCTTGCTCATCGTGCTGTCAAAAACGTCACTCCAGCAGGCTGCAACACGGCCTGGCCTTCATGTTTTGCACTTTGAATTGAACCCCCCTCCCACACGTGCACACGAAAATGATAATAGCTGTGTTTCGGGGCTATAGGCAGCAAGTGGCTCTGAGGAGCCTGCGCCCTGTGGACATCCCCATCCTGCTCCGCTGGAGCTGGTCCTGACGGCGTGCACCTTTGCGCTGGGCCAGATGCCTTTAGCAAGGTTAATGATGTCTTTCCTGCCCAAAGTGGGACTCAGGACCCCAAATGAGCCGGGAACTTCTGCTAAACACCCCTAGCACTGGGACCAGCTCTTACCACCTTGCTCACAGACGCGGTGCAGGGATCGGTGCTGTTGGCGCGGTGCCTCGCACAAGTGCCGTCTCTGACTCAGACACTTCGGTGCTACTTAAACGAAGGTGTCACCCAACAGTAGGGAAAGTGCTATCGGATTACCAGACTATTTTTGCTCGATGCATGTGCAGGCCAAACGGGAGGGTTATTGGCAGAACTGGAATGACAGAGGCTGTTAACAGGGCTGAATTCAGGGAACGGACCCTTTGCATGGCTGGTGGGTTGGGAAGGGGTACAAGGCTGCAAAGAGGAGCAAAGGGGGAATATCCCAGAGGATGCAAGCCAGCACGGAGGCACGCTGGCAGGAGGGAGTGAAGCAGTGGGAGCAGGGGATGCTGGCTTGCAAGGGGGGAACAGGAGAGCTGCCCCGCACTGACAGGCATGGTGCTTATTTGCCTGTAATTTCAACCCCAAGCAGAAAAGAAAGAAATGGTGAAATGAAGAAAACTAGCGCCAGTTGTGCAGAGAGAGCCCTGAGCGGACGGCATTGTTTTACGGCCCAGACTGCATGACTGATTGGATTTCCCAACAATATTTCTCAATGCCTAAGTGTGAGAGGCCCCTGGGAACAATAACTTTCCTGCAACTCAGAAGCTGAGTGATGAAGCCGTGGGTTAATAGCAATTAGTCTCCACACTGGCGGCTCCCTCTGCCACCTCCAGTTCTTTTTAATTTGTTGCCGGCCCCACAGCCGTGTAAATAATCCTTTGTTTTAAATCCATTGTAAATCTGCTGGTGGAATAACTGTGGCCTGAGTTATACAGTGAGGATCCTTGATGAATACACTTGGGCAGGCTGGAAGTATACTGGCGTACCTGCGTTCTCCTACAGAGATTCATGGCTAGCCGTTGAGCGGGGGATGCAGGTAATTTTATGGACTTCTGTTTTCAGTCACCATGCAGATTTTACTATCGGAGAGGTCAAGCGAGGAACAGCCACAGACACTTAATCCAGGCACCAACTGAAAATGCAATTATCAAATGCATAATAAAAAAAAATAAATGAGCTCTCCATCCTATGGCTCGGGAACATCTTAAGTTTGGAGAAACTCTCACTGCATGATGAACTGGAGCAGGGAGAACCCGAGTGGCAAATTTAAGGAAAAGCTGAACAGCCGTGTTAACATTTCCGTGGCTGCCAGAGGATCCACCTGAGATCACGGACACAGACACAACATCCTTCATCCAAGGACTTCATTGACTGATGATCTGTGCCTTTGCTGGGAAGCACAGACAGACAGATAACAGCAAGTTGGCAACATCAGGCCTTCCTCTCCAGATAAGCATCAGTTTTGTTGGTTTTTTCTATTTTTTTGTGATTGTTGGAGGATTTTGCTGGCAACACGTCATCCATGGTCTGTGGCCTGTGAACCATGCTATCGCTAAAGGAAATGCATGCATTTCAGGTGAGGACTGAGAAGCAGTAAAGCTGGGACCTAGCTAGCTCTCCACAGGCATTGAAAAGGGTGTCACATTTTGGAACAGGAAAGCTTCAACATGGATGTTAAGCTCGGCGCTAAAAGCTGACACTAATAATGGTGAGCTACTGTGAACTTGCAAATGCATTTGGCGGGCGGAGCTGGATGTCCTTTTGAGTAACCTGATGGAAAAAGGGGCCATACTTGTAAGTGCTTATCTACCTTCCCGAGCTAAAACCCCTGCTTAGGTGTCAAAGAAAGAAGCATGCCCACCAACTCCAGGATCATGAACTGACAAACCCTCTTGGAATGAGTCATCTAGTTCCATCAGGAGACATGAAAGTGAGGAAACTTTCCCGTCTCTTTTTTCATGGAGATCTTGGCCCACAAAGAGGGCTGTTTTAAGGAACTGGAGGGATCCCTAAAATTTGCCTACCCCAAGAAGCCACAGATGAACAACGAATGAGGAAATTCTGCTGAACCCCACAGTTTTTCATCAAAGCTCTTCATGGAGTCTCAGGAGACCAGACTATTCTCTGAGACTCACCAGGCACCTACAGACCACCATCATTAAGCTGCATGCACTGCAAAGGTGCTGGAATCACACCTTTGCACCATGCAGAGTGAGTTACCCCCTCTTGTGTGTGCTAAGGCATCACCTGGTAGCATGGAAGACATAAGGCTTGCTCATCTTTGTCAAGTTTTAAAGGAATTAATATCAAAACCGCTGAATGTGGACAGGTGCCCAAGTTCTCTCTCTCTGGCTTTCTGGTTGCTGGAATGATGGACAGTTTGGATTGCTTAATATGATTACTTTAATCCTGGAATGGAGGACCTTAAAAAGGTTTCTGCCTACATACACAAGACAAACTTAATTCCTGGAAGATAGAGAAGTGTGGCTGGAATATAAAGATCTGCTTCCAGAGCTGTGCACTGGAGCATACCTACCTCCTGCCAGAAGTGGCTTTCTCAGCATCAGAGGCTTCCAGGACGGAAGAGCACAAAACATCACCAAGTGTTAGCCCCTGCAAAACATAAGCTGTTTGTTTGACATTGTCTCTCCTTTGCTCAGAGGTGTTTGTTTTCTTTTCTTTTTTTTTTTAATTAAAAAAACCCAACAAATCAGACAAAAAAACATATTCAAGAACCTTTTGGTTTTTCTCATGTTCTTTTACTTTCTGTGCAGACCTTCACTGTAGACTGCATCTGTGAAATGGGTGCTGTGATTAATGAGAGTGATAAAGGGCTTGCTTTCTCCCACCTTTCCAGAGGAAGAAGATGATTAATTGGAGCAAGATAGAGGGCCTCCTTGGATTTGATTAATACATACATTTTCTCGGCTGGTGTTGAGACACACCTCAGGTGTTCAAACCACCTTTGTCACAACGACCACGCAATAAAAGCCAACTAAGCCTGTAGGCTGTGTTGCCATTTCTGCTGTGCGGATTAGTCTGCTCTCAAGGGGTCAGTCAGGAGTCTCAGAAAACCAAATCCTCAAAGCCCTCACAGGCTATCAAGTAAAACAACTCTCATAGACCTGAGCTGTTTCTTCAGGTTTTGCATCCATTTGCTATTGACTTCTGATGGATGATGCTTCAGGAGTCGGGTGGGTGAGCAGCTGAGGGGTTAGGAAAACAGCAGGATGGATCTTTTTACCCTCTGGTTTGAATCTGGCCAAGAAATCTGATCCTGCACTCAGCCACTGTTGCATAAATCTGCTCTGCATCCACTGGATGTGGTAGCTGTTGTGAGAGGAGTGGGTAGTTGGTCTCTGCATTCTTCCCCCCAGCCCTCACTTCACATTAAGTCCAGAATCTTAAACCGGCCCTAACTGAGGTCCTCAAGCAAAGAGGCTTTTATGGGGAGGGAAATCCCAGCTGCTTGTGTTTGTTACAGTGCTCAAGTTTTTCCTTTTTGCTTTGGTTTTAAAATGGGTTTGTATTCCAGTATATTCCGAAACTCCTTTCTGTCCAAGTTAGATAATTAAATCCTGCCTGAGTGAAATGTTCCTTACAGATCCCACCACGGTGAGGAGGCATGTGGAAAAAGGGAGTGATCTAGGTGGGCTTTGTGCCTCAGGGACTGGACTTCCAGAAATAGGACATTGTAGTGAGAAGCAGAAACCACAACCTGGGCAGACATATATGAAGAGAGGACAAGAGAGATCAGTGCCACCAGTCACGGCAGAGTCTAAACTCCTGCTGCAGAATATTCTGGGCTGTTTGGGAAAAGTTATTTATAACTTAGCCTGGACTCCAGTTGCCTTGATGATTTACTGCAAGCCCAGCTTGGAAATCTGGAAAGGACGCTTCTGGAAATGACTTTTTCTGAGCCCTATGGTAGGTTGAAACCCCAGCCTTGGGGAAGGCCAACATTGAAGGCATCATAATATTTTTGTTCTAAAACCAGAGCAGAGAAATTACACTTCTTGAGTCTAAATTCCTGCACAGCACAGGCCAGAGAACGTCATCTGGTAATTTCTGTGGTTGAACCTTGTCCTTGGACAACTGTCCATTTTCAAAGCATGGGACTTTGTGAACACTTTTCCTTCTGGTCTGACATTTTACTTGCTTTGTGGAGGGCCAAAAATGGCTAGCTTTGTGTTTGGGCATGCGACACATTGGAGGAAACTTGATTCCATTGACTTCTGCGGTTAGTTTATTTAGAAGAAATCTACTCACCCTTTTTTGAGTCATAGTTTTGACAAATATTTGACCTCTGAAGTACTTCATCTTCCAGACTTGACCTGTGAGTAACTGATTTTTACAGTTAACTGGAAGTTCTAAATAAGTAAGAAATTAATTTTGGACCTACTGAGACAGAAGGTATTTCAAGATCTTTGGTAAACCAAAATTGAAAGAATATTTTATTCCAGGTCTCATGGAGACCTGCATTTTTTAATTCAGATGAGTTTAAAATTCTAATTCAGAATGGGAAGAAAATTAAAAATAAAGTGGAATTTTGAGTACAAAAATAGAATATCTTGTTACAAATTTTGAAGTGAAAAGTTCTGACTGTTTCAAATGATTTTTTTAATATATATCTCTTTGGGACAAGCTATTTGGTGACACTGAGACCACTCCATTAATATTTCACTGTTGCCAAAACTGTAGGAAGACTTCAGGTTGCTTCTGACAACAGTTTCAGCCAAAAATGCCTGTGCCTGGCAGCTGCCACAGGGAAATGACATTACAATGTGAATCTCTTCTTGAACAAACTCAGGACCGTCACCTGGCTTTCATTATTCTATTTTTGTGCCAGCCATGAAATTTGCCTGTTTCTGTGTGTGTTTATGCAATCCCAAAGCGCAAGTCTAAGGGCTCTGGGCTTTATACTACCAGGCCTGTTCGGAAAGAGAGATTAAACATTTCCAGAGTTGCAGATCTTCCTGTCTGTATCTTCAGGGAGGAAAGTTTCACTTTCTTTTCCCATGGCCTGAGATTAGGCAAAGAAAAAAGACTTTACCTAGTTTCCCAGAGTTCATTCCCATCACTTTTAGGACTGAAAGCAATATTGTCCAGTTGTACAAGTGAAGGCAGAAACTCATCCAAGCTCAACAGCCTGTAAAACTCCACTCTGAAGGGTGATCATTTCATAATCAATGTTATAAACCACATCTTTTTTAAGGTGGGTCAGTTGAAGATCTCCACAGTATTTTTGAGTAAAAGGCAAATGGCACTTTCTGGTGGAGTGCTGGGTTGACCTTTCCTGGAAAGGTGACCCTGGGCAGTACTGCTGACATTTCCAAAGCACAAACCACCAAAAAGTCTGTGGTGAGAGAAGATGAAATAACACTGATTGCTTGTGAAGGTCCCCCGAATCACCCGAGGCTCTTTCCTGTGACAGAGGTCTCTGTCACCTGTTTGTATTGCAATTATTTTGTCAGTTTTTTTCCTCCAGATCTGCAGAAAATAGAGAAACCTTGAAAAACAAAAGTTTGGGGAGGAGGGTGGAATTCTGTCTACTTGTCATCTCGTTTCTCTTTACTCTTTAATTTGCTTATTTTCTGCCATTCTTTTAATATCAACCTCAAAGCCTGTAGTCGTTAGTTTTGGGTGTTTCATAGGCAAAAGTGCCATCCACGAGAATAAAGAAAACTTCCAGATGTGGCTCTCTTTAAATTTGTAGATCCTCATGCAAAATGCATGAAATTTTCCTCTCCCTGAAATCCAAATAATAAAAAGACCAAAAAACCAAAGTCCCCAATAACACCCAAACAAGATGGTTTTTTGACCTGAAGGGAAAACTTCTAAAAGTGCTTACATCTTGCTTAACCTGACGTGATCCGGAAAATACTTGAAAAAAAGCACTTCGTTTTAGGCAATGTTAATTTCTGCTCACTGCCAGGGGGGCAATACAGTGTTTCATGACTGAGCCCCTGCATGTGCAGAGGCCCTAATTGTCATGACAGGTGTTTTTCACTGTTGTCACTTAGATATAGATGAGGAAAAGATGATTTGCTCCTTCCCATGGCTTTTCTTCAGCAACATATGGTCTTCTGCAGGTCCTCTCTGTCTCGTGGTATTATCCAACTTGACTGGGAATGGCTCGGCACAACAAGATTATGCAGTAGGTAGTTGGTCTTACTCCCAATAGGGATGTAAATGGCATCAGAAAGGACATGTAGCCTATGCCTAGAAAAACAAAGGAAATTTTGGTTTCAAGAGCACTCAGGAAGATACTGAAAGCTGGTAAGATAGTTGTGATGATATCAACACTTTTCCTTCTGTAAATGCATGGAGAGCTACAAACACATTTTCATGAAATTTGCTGTTGGTGAATATCTCTGGGACCTCTCCTCTGTTTAATCAAATGAGAACTGGCTAGTGGATTCCCAGTTTAGCAGAGTGGCACACAGCCATTTATGTATACACAAAGATATCCACTCCCCTCCACGCTTCTGCACCCAATCACAGCCTGAAACTCCTTTTGCCAAGGTGAGGTGGCAGGACCAGTGAAAATCACTTTCTTTGTCTTTTTAGTGTGTGTCTCTGATCTGGATTACTCCCATCTGGAATTATAGGTAGATAAGGAATCTCTGAAAGGCATATTTTTAGAAACTCTGCTCTCAGTGAAATGATATTTTAATCTAAAAGCATCCTGAGTGATGGTGAAATTGTCCCACATTATTGAACAGATTCTTCCCACGGCTGGCCAGGACCTTTCGTGTCCCCCCTCCTGCTCTCCTCACTGGTCCTTTCAGTTTCCACCAGTTTCTTGATGCAATCACCAAGCAAGTTCAAATGTTTATAAGCTCTTTAATTAAAAATACATGAAAAAAGCAGGTAGAATATTTCATGTCCTGCAATTAACAACTGCTTTTTTTTCTCTTAGTGTCATGTCTCATTCTTCCCCTTTCTTACCCGGACAGCAGTTTTGCAAAAAAATCTCCTTTCCACCAGCCTGACTGTTGTTCAGACAGACTGCAAGATGACAGCAGAACTGCCCTTTTTAGAGAGAAGGGGAAAATGCTGAAGCAGCAGGGTTTACATTTGCTCTTGGAGTTCAGTCCAGCTTGCCTGAAAACAAAACAAGAGAGGAGCACACAAAAAAGGAGTGAAAGAAAAAAAAGCAGCTTCTGTCTCTGGTGCTGACTCTGCCCGTGCTCTCCCTGTGCAGCGAAAGCGGACACAGCAAATAGCCTTATGAACTCCTCGGAAAGGGATTTTTGCAAACGCTGTATCTTGGCGTGTGTTGCTTTTAGCTGCCCTTTCTAACCATGGGCTCACGGCCATTCTGCAAAGGGTGCTGGCATAGCCAAGCAAGCTGTGCGCTGCGGGAGTCAAAGGGAGGGAGAGCAGAAAAAAGAAGCTAGGGTGGAGAAAGCCGCATTGGGTATGAGCGCAAGGACCCACGTCTCATGAGTGGGGCGGTTTTCAGGACTTAGCTGAAGATTTCAGAGCTGGGTCCTTGTTGATGGCTGATCTGCTGTCAGGATTTATGCCAACGAAGGCCCATTTATGTCCTGTGATATGCCAAGGTGAGCAATTCAGAGCACAAGCCTTTGAGCTGCAGCAGGCAGGGACGAACCCTTCTCTTGGTTTGGGGTTCACGGTCTCCCTGAGTCTCTGTCCTCTATAAAATGAGAAGCGCATCACCCTGAGGTGATGGTTCTTGGGGTGACCACCTTGAGGTGATCATCTTGAGGACATCAAGAGCTCTCTCCTGGGTGTTGAACTGCATTTGGGACCTCACCTAGGAAGAAGGGAAGGGTGTCGGGCTGCTCAGCTGCAGTCTGCGTAGGCAGAGCAGAACTGGTACAAAACCGTAGGTCTGTCAACACGTAACTATTCCCAGGGCTGGTCCTTCCTGAGCTGCCTTGGAAATGAAGGGAGGTGCGTGTCGAAACATGGGGCTCAGCCCTCGAGCCGTAGCCGCCGTAGCTGTGCCAAACCAGGGGCAGGCACCACCACGGAGACCCAGCAGCTCCCCGGTCAAGCCCCGCTCTGTTCCTGCTGCTCCTCCTGACGTTCTTCTGACCAGACCTGAGATGTTGAACCTGTGCACCTGGCTCATGGGCACGAAGAGCTGCCAAGAGGAAGCAACATCAGCCCGGTGCGAAGCATGACACGTCTGGAGCCCTGCCTGCTGCCAAGCTACTGGGTTTAATGCTTGCAGCAGGGAGCTGACACCCCCCCCCCCCCAAAGAGCATCCAACACTAGGTCTGTGCTGGGCAGGCTGACCCACCTCTGGTCTCAGGTCTGGTCACTTGGATGGATCATCCTGACTTCAACACGTGAGCACCAGTCCTCAACGCCTGAGCGCTGAGTCCCTTGGGACATGCTTCGGCGTGGCACCTTATCACACACAGAAATAGATAACAGAGAAGGGTATCCAAGCCCTGCTGAGGGTCAGTGGACCTGACACTAACTCACAGCCCCGTGTCCCATCCATGAACCGTTCCTCCGGTGTCCTGCAGACCAGGAGGCCAGCTGCAGTTTAGAAGCTTTGCAGGTCTCTTTCTGCATGCGAGACTAAACTTCTCGGCAGCGGAGGGTCCCGTTTGACACCCACGGCTGCAATCAGACCTGACCTGGTAAGCCGGGCAATCCCAAGCCTTGCCACTGGCATGCGGTGTCTGCTGACGGGAGCCGCGCTGTGCTCTGAAAGGGCTTGCAATTCCCCTGACAAACTGTCGTTCGGCTCCAACGCAATAAAGCAGCAACTGCGTATTTAGAAATGATTATTGAAAGCAGATTTATTAAGGATTAACAAGAGGAGTGTGGGAGTGATAAAAACACTTGCTAATCTTTGGGCTGGGCTGGTTTTGATAATCATCTAGAATTTGAAATAACAGCACAGCAAAATCCTTATCATATAAATCTGATGCAAGGTTTAATATGACAGTTATCATATGTTTAAATATCAACTGATTATTAGAAACATATTCATTGAAAATTAACCATGTAATAGATTGTTATCTGTGACACTGCTTGCTTAAATAAATACACATGTTTTCACAACCAATTGAGAGTCTATTTGAAATGATAGCTTGTTTTATTATTACTATTTTTTTGTAATGCTGCAGAGTGTATTTGTTTGTTCCCCATTCCTGACATAACAGAGATGTTTTTCATTCCTAAGCTGTGTATGGTTAGCCAGCACGTAATCATAATAACAATAATAATAATAACGCATTTTATTTTTATGGCACCCACCAGCCACAGCTCTCCGGCTGTTTCATAAACAAGAATACTAATACCCAGAGAGCACTAAAACATCCATCAGAAAAAAAGCCAAACAGAGTTCAAAATAAAATGCAGCCCGTGTAATTAAAGCAAAATAACAACGCGTGCTTAGGACGACAAGTTTTTCCAAGTCTCTTTTGAAAGCAAAACAAGACAAGAGCCCTGTTTTGCAGTGATCCAGCCAAGAGGCAGTGGGAGATGGGGGAAATTCAGGCTGCACAGCAGGGAGCGTCTGCCCATCTGGGTGGGCTCCAGCATGGGTACAGGTTAAGCTGGCTCGGCACTGCTGTCCCCTTGGGTCTTACCTGTATTTTATTGAGCAAAGCCAGGGCTCTGAGAGATGAAATGCATCGGCTAGATTTGTTCAGGAAGCAAGCAGCGCTTTAACTGGTATGTGGTAATGCTTCTTCGCTCCTCAGTCCCAGCAGTGAGAGCGGTGGGACTGGTGTGGGCTCTCCAAAGGAAAGAGGACGAGCCTGTTCTTGTGCCATTGCACACTACACGTATCAGCCTCAAGGGACCAGTAGACCAGAGGACAATCCTCGAGGTGCATCTCCCCTCCCTGCCCCGCATCCCCTCCTCACTCCAGTACCTCTCCCCACTCCATTCTTCGCCCATACTGGGAAGAGAAGGAAGAGATCATAAAAACCAGTGGTTCCACTTTGATCCATGGGTAATTTCCTGGCAGAGGATCTGTGGGCAAGGTTTGCTCTTCTTGCCAGTTTGAAAAGGGTGGAAAGCACAAGGCAGAATAGAGACCTTGCTGAGTCGGGGTGTGAGGAATGAGAGGTGTCTGGGGATACTCGAATGAGTACCTCAGTGGAGGACTGACCTGTGGCAGGGATGGCTATTGTTGTTTCTAAAGACTGTCATTATTATTATTACTATTATCCAGGTGTTAATCCAGCATTTTCTTTCTTCAGATTGCTTTTGGGAAACACTGTCAGGAAATGTTTCTGAGAAGGTATGACTGTGTGGGTCTCTCCCCCAAGGGGCTGGCTTGGATCTTGGAAACTGGACCCAGAGGAGCTGAATGGAGCTTCCTGGAGGCTGGGATAAGATGGCATGACTCCACCAGGCATCCGCTGTTGGCCCGGTGGTAGGAAGGAACGTGGTCTGGAAACTGTACACCTCAGATTTGCAGGACAGCAAAGGGCGCCTCAGAGGACACCAAGAGTATGCTCCCCACCACATCCCCATGTCCACACACTGGGAGGGTCTGGGACTGCTCACATTTTTCCCCAATTAGATGCAGAAACCCCTGGCTCCCCTTGAATATCTGTTACACCAGGTTCTTGGGTTGCATCTCAGTTTTGCAGGGCATGTGTACACCTAAATACTCTAGAAGAAGAGACACAATGAACTGTGGCCATGGTGAGGTGTGACTGCTGAATAGCTGGCTGATACCTGTCCGGGTTGCTTCACCAACCCCTGTGTCTCTGTTAGCTTTAGTCACAAGGTTCTCCTGACAACCATGCCAGAACTGCCACTGGGTTTCCCCTCCTTCCTCACCCATGGGGTTGGATCAGCACTAAGGGATGTGATTCTTCTATCCTCTCACCTGAGAAGGAGCCTCAAACAGCCAGCTCAGACTAACACACTTAATAGAGTACCACCTGAACTAACTTAGTGTGCCCTGCTAACATGCCACCTCACTGCTCTTTTCATTTTCAAGTTCTTATACAATCCATTGCTTGGCAAAAGACCTGATATGACATTTCAAAGCTCCTACTGTTGACTTTTTCCATGGGGAAAATCCAATTTCTTGATTTGCTTCTAGCATCTCAGCCAGCTCTGGATCCAAGCAGCTACATCTCCTCTCGCCCTGAATTCTCAGGTCCGTTCCCTCCCACCTCTCCGCCAACAACCAGCTGAGGTTTCTAGGTGTGGAGAATAACATATTCCAGGCTTGTATTTGTTGAGTGTGTGGCACGCACAAGGCTGGCCAGGCACAGCTTTAAAGTGAAATTCTTGTCAGACCTACAACAGTTCACAGAAAAAAACCCTGCATGACAAATTTCAATGTGAATTGGTACAAACCAATACCTGGAAGTAGGTCCTCTACTAACCTCATCTTCAGTGACCAAGCTGGCAGTTGCTAGAAATAGTGAAGAATCCTCCACTCATCTATCCATCCATCCCACTGTTCCTTCTCTCTCATTCATCTCTCTCTTTATTCACCCATTTCTTTATTCCCCTCCAAACCCAAAGAAAAGACACTGCAGAATCATCTCTTTCTTCACTAACCCCAGGGATTCAATTCAGTTGCTTAATCATAGACATAAAGTATCATCAGATGTGCCCTGAGGTATCTGAGATATCCTCATGAGCCTGAGCTTTATAACACTTGACGTGTGGAAGACGCATGCCCTTCTGGACTGGCAACCAGCGGCCAGGTGGGATGTCCCAGAGCCTCTCAAATGGCACTAGATATGTGTTTAGGGAAATTAATTGAGTCGCAGGTGTCCACTGATCAGCTCTCCATAAAGGGAACTTAGCACCTCGCTCACAGCAGCCTCACGAGGTTAGATGACTAAACGTGGAGCTGAATCTGCCTGGGGAATCTCTGTAGCGGGTGAAGTCTGGCTTGCATTTCAAAATCAGCCGGTGATGTTCCTCTGTCTGCGCAGGGCAGTGCAGTGATGACCAAGATGTTGCGTGGCAAGCCTAAGGAGGCTTAGCTTGGAGACAGCCTGGGCAGGAGCTTGTTCCAGACTTGTCCAACGGCACAAAAGACAAATGGAAAAGAAAGAGAGAAAGAGTTTCCAGGAAGCACTGAAACAGTTGCAGTCTTGCCCTTTGAAAAGTGCAGGTAATTAGCAGTTTAGCATTGAATCCCAGGTTAATTGGCTTGGATTAGGTCACTGTTCCCTGTCCTCCTCACAGGTGTCACCTCCTTCTTGCTTTGCCAGAGGGTGGTGGGAGGAAAGACCAATCAGCATCATGAATATGCACCATTAGCAGAAGGGGCTTAGAGTGGCTGGGAGGGGGACCTGGCTGGGGGGCTGCAGGACTCGTCCCTGGTTGAGCCAGAGAGCAGCCATGAGATTGCTGGTCCAGAGAGACCGAGTCACAGGGGAAGGGGAAAAGAGATATCAGCTGGGAATGGACTTTGACCAGCGTGTGATACAAGAGCTTACAAATATTTGAAGTGTGTGAAATGCCGAGCAGGAAGAACAGCCCCGACAGCAGACACTGCTGCTGGTGAACGTCCTCACCTTGCACGGATCCTTCCCATCCACTGTGCAGGGATGGAGGAGGCCAGCTCCAGGCAGCTAAGAATAGCAGGTGCCCCATAGCCCCCGTTGGACCTGCATTAGCGAACCACCTTTGCTGCGTGCACATTAGCGACTTTGGCTTTACACCACCCCTGCCAATGCTGTTGAGGATTGGAGTATAAGGGATTTACCAAGGTCACATTTAACAGAGGAACTGGGAATACAGTTGTGATAAACTGGCATTTTTAAACACACACGTACACTTGCGTGTACATTTGCCTGGGAGTAAGTACATAAAACCAAGGGAATTAAGAAAATCTCTTTCCTAAAAGACCTCAAAATTGTTAGTACCCTGGCACTATGTGGCTCCACTTCTTGTTAATTGAAAGTCTAAAAATAATCCTATAAACTCTATATTTAGTAGAAAAGTTTCCTAGGACCTGGATGAGATATGTTATTTTGGATTTGAACATATTGTAAGGAAGTACTTAAAATATTTTACAGCCAGGTTTTTCCGGCATTAAAAACAAACAGGCATTTTGACTGGGAAAAATGGGGACAATCTAAAATAGAATCATAGCAAACTATGGTGATATTAAAAGCACTGGGATCTTTTTGGCAAAAACACTTTGACAAGACTCAAATGATTTCATGGGACATTTTGGTGATTTTTTTCCACCTTTCCCCTCTCTTCAAAAATAGGTTCATTTAAAAGATTTCACCATTTCACCAAGTCTAAACAGATTAGTCTGTAGGTCTCCTGAATCCAGACCTGCACCCTAAATTTAGCTCATTAATGACAAATGCTGTGGCCTGCAACCCCAAAACACTTGGTTTAGGGAAGCTCATTGCATTCAAACTGGACTGAAATCAAAGGAAGGAAAAGAGCGGGTTGCCTGTCAGAGAAAATTGTCCTGACAATGCTATCTCCCAGGCAGTCTCCTTGCAGAATAGAAGCGAGCTTCATTGATTATTCACAGAGGTTACACAAACTATGAATCAGGGGATTGCATTAAGGATCAGTCCCTCCAGCAGCTGGATTGTATCCCTTGAACACCATGATGCAGCCTGCCCTGGAGAATTACCATATGAAAGGATAGCAAGCTGGGACCAGCCACCGTGCAAATGACTTCACCTTCTGCAGGGACCCCTCCTAGAGCACCTCTGTAGGTTTGGCTGGATTTCCAGCAGGTCAGGGTCTCTGCCATGTATGCACCAAACTGCACCGGCCAGTCCCAAGTGGCAGGAGGCAAAGCAATTCATGCTCACCTGCAGACTTAACCATTCATCTGGGAAGATCTCCTGCGTTAGCCCTTAGAATAAAGTTACCTGCAGGATACAAGGGGAGGGATGGCGGTGGGAAGAGGAAGGGAACACTCTGGGCTGATGGATGCAGCCCAATTTCTCTGAAACGGAGTGAGCTGTGGTGATTTATTCAAGCTGGCAAGGTAGGCAGGGAGTTTTGGCCTGGGGGAGCCTGGGGCAATGAGTAAGCTTAAATTTCTGAAGGGTGGAGCTCAGAATTCTTCTTTATATTATGCAAAATTTAAAATAGGAAAGAAACTGATTCATTCTCCCCAGCCCCGAGGAAGACATTCCTCAGGTTAATGTTAGGTGTGTCTACTGGGAACGTGGTGTAACAGAGGTCAGGAGGCACGTGAGGGACACGCACGTGCATCCCCCCAGAGAGGAAGGCTCTCCAGGAGACCTGAGGACCACAGGAAGGTCCTAGCCAGGACCCCTCTGCCACCGTCACAAAATCTAAGGATGCCCCTACCTTGAAGTGCTTACAGCCAAATTGGAGGAGGACGATGGGGAAAGGAGCACCGTTGTCCCAAGAAGTGGTGCACAAGGGAAAACATAAGCAGCAGTCAGATGCCAGGTCAGTCTCCAACTAGGCTCTTTTCTCAAGCGCTGCGGTCATCTGCTCCCATGAGCCAAGAACTGCTGTTGACCTGTCGCTGTGTTTACCCTGCCTGCCCCACTTGAAGTAGAAGGAGATCCCTGAAAGGGGAAAGTGGAAAGTGTTATTGTAACCAGCCCCAGTTCACACCCTGCTTTGAAGGGAAAACACATTGTCTGTCTACCAGCCAAGTTTCCTCCCTTCCTGGGACTGGCTGCGTTGGCAACAGAAACAACAGCAACCAGACAGAGACCAAGAGTTTAAACAATGACCGTGGCTCTGCGGCGGATGGAAGGACTTTACATCTCTTCATGAAGAGACACATTTTTTTCCCCTGAAAATTCTGCTCCCTCTCCCCTTTTTTGAGAAAAAAGGTATTTTTTAAGAACCTCAGTGCGGGCACAGCAGGTACCCCACTGTGCCAGCTTCTCTTGCACAGACAAGAGTGCTCCAAACCCCTTCTTCCAGCTGCCCAAGGGAGCAGGTTCACCTGGTAGCTGCCCCAACAGCAGGCCCATTCTCTCTTCTACCATCTGAAATCTTCTCCAGGATGGTGGCAGCAGGCAGGAGTGCTGGTCTCTTAGTATTACACCACAGAGTGAAGAGATGATCTTGTCTTGCCCACAGGTCTGGTCCCCAGGAGAACAGAGCTTTGTTCCTGGCTCTGTTCTTGCATAAGTCATTTTGACTCTCTTTCCATTTCTTTAAAGGTCAGGACAGTCTCCCTAAGTACCACTGTAGTGACTAACAGCGTGGAGCCTTGATCTCAGCCTCTTGCTGCTGTGGCAATACAAATAACAGTAATGCCTTTGGTTTCCAAAACCCTCCCACCATTAGCTCTGGCACTGTCACACCAGTTGCCCTTCTATCAAATGGGGAATCACAGGGGAGAGCTATTCACTTATAATATTTATGAGTCCCTCAAGCAGTTATCAGTTTCCAAGTGGAACTTAAACACACCAGAGGCATCATGGCAGCAAAGACACTGAAAAAACTCGGCATACGCTCAACAAGTGCCTGGCTATTTGGCAGTATGAGTCATCCTCATACAGAGGGAGATTGTATGCATGCAGTAATACAAACCAAATGCTAAATCTTCCAGAAGTGGAACCAAACTACAGCTTCAAGTTTGGTATGGAGTCCTGTACATGGTGACAATGGATTATTATTTCAGGGAGGGGGGAGGTAGGGAAGGAAAAAGGATGCTGGAGCTACACTTGACTGCCACTGATCCCATATGGATGTGTCTGATCTCCCTCTGTCTGTGCTTGCTCACCTACAAAATGAAGGGCTGGCTCTAGCTAATGAACCATTTGCCTTGTGTATCTGCTCTGGGCAAGAGAGAACACCCCCCTGGTGGGGATTTTCCAGATCAAAGAGCAAATGTGAATCCTGTTTTTGCTATCATCGCCAATTTTTATGCCATTGTAGAAGTCAATAAGGCGTCACCTTCAAAGTCCTTCATTGCAGAAGATTTGTAGCATGTTGCAGCAGAGCTGACCCAATAAATGACTATCCCATATGTGGAAGATTGCAAGTGGAAAGCACTAAAACAGCTCAGGAAAGGTGTCCAAGATCTTCATGGGGGTTAGAGCTGGAGCTGTGTAGGTGGTTGAAGACACATGTTCTGTCCTGAACTAGTCACACTGTGCAAAGCTTCAACATCCATTATATGCAGCCACATACCTTTTCCAGTTTGTTTTGCAAGAACTTGCCATGCCTGGGCTGTGTGAAGGTTTCCCAGGTATGTCCTAAAAAATCAGCTCAATTTAAGAGAGAACAGCACCGTCAGTCTGCAGGAAGGAGCCCAGAGTCCATCGAGACTCTTTTCCTCCATGTGCTCCAATACACGGAGTTGCTTTGGACTCTGGACAGTCTGCCTCAGGGAGTGCTGTCCTGTCCTCGTCCTCCACACCCCCCCTGTTTGAAATAACCCATTTTCACCTCTGCTAGGTTTCTGGCATCTAAAGTATGCCTGGCCCCTGGTGCTCTTCTCTGCCTTCCCAGGGACAGTGAAGGATACAAAGGGCGTGATCTCAATGTTTCCCGTTGTGCTCAGGCTGATAGTGGAGAGATTAGAGGTGGAAAGAACACCTATGAGGTCATCTCTGACATCCCCGGGGAGCAATCTGGGATTGTTCCTTTGCATTTTATTATCTGGTGCTCTGTCCAGCTCAGCAGTAACATGATTCAAACCACAATCTTCCCAGAGCGTCCCTAGGGCAGGCAAGTCGCAACCTTGTGTTTCTTACTGTCAGGAAACATTTCCTGATATTCAGCCTAAATTTTCCTTTCCTTAAATTCATTCTATTTACACCTATTCTCAGACAGACCTCACCCTGGACAACCTCTCCTCCTCCTCCTCCTCAGAGTTCAGACCCTTTTTGGACTTTGTCGTTCTGAACGCATTTGTGAATCCAGTTTTGCTGCAGCTTCAATTCATGCTGGTTAGCCCCTATTTCAATATCCGAGAGCCTCAGCCTCATCGGTACACTTCTTTTTACAAGCCTGTGAGGAAAAGCATGCTTCTTTAAGGCCCTCATCCTCCAAGATAGCTGAGTACCCAAAAGCCAAAGGTATTTTGACATCCATAAATGACTGCTAATGGCCTTAAGTATCCTGGGTTTGATGGAAAAGCTGTGCAGAAATTGTCTATGGATGAAACACCTGACTGAGAACAGTCCCTATAATTGTGATCCCCCATTAAATGTTCGAGCCTGTCTCACTAACACAAATTGGTCTCTTCGGTTTTGCTGTGGATGTGGCTTACTCATCACTCTTGGGTGTCTTGGTAGAAGCTGGAGGTCTCATGCCCCTTTTCTGCCTCCATACAGTGAAGAGGAAAAAGGACTCAAGGGCAGGCTGCTCATGTGTTCATCTGGTGACCAAATGAATGGCCCAACTCTGTTGGCCTGCTTTGTTGACTGAGCCCAGACATTAATTGTCCTGATGCTTTTTCCTAAATACACAGCTCTGCATATGCTGTCCTTCTAATGTTTGTGGTGTCCTACCTTTGCTGCTTGTGGATAATGAGTTGTATAAGGGACACATGAACTAGGTAGCTTTTGCTGAAATAAAAACTGGGAAGCAGAGTACAGAGGAAACAGAGCTGAGAACTCACCTCTAACAGTTATCGGCTTTTGGGCTGAGCTACCAAAACTGGAAGCCATTTGAAAATCTCTGGTCTCTGAAGGTTGGCAGGCAGAGACAGCTTTAGCAATAAGCAAGTGGGACAGGTGCTTCAGTAGGCAGCAGGACCAGCAAATTATACAGGGTGCTCTTGGTGTTAAACGGCAGCTGGTCCTATACTGAGAACTGCATATGGCATTGCTGAGGCAACCATCTTCTTTCCATGTGCAGGAGCAAAAGATTCCCCATGCCAGGGGAATCCCCGGATAAGATCCTTCAAAATGCTTCAGTTAATGGGAGCAGTGTTAAGATGCTGAAGTGACTCAGAGCTTGTTGGGCAGAGAACCTCTTTTTTTGCTTCTTGGCTGCCCCACACGCAGTACTGTGGGTGCTCGCTCTGCACTTGGGGCTCCCACATACAAGGGCAATAATAACCAGTATTACTGAGAAAAGGAAGTATTGTCTTGGATTGACTCCAGAGGCAGAAATGATAATAATTCCCTGGTGGGAGCAAAGCCTGAGCAGCCCACAGCTATGGTGATTCAGAGATGTTATCCAGGAAAGTCTGTGTGTATGCAGGCAGACCTTCTTCATCAGTTCCCTGGAAGCTGCTTCTAGGGAAACATAAAGGAGCAGTTATGTGTTTTTCCATGGCTGGACAGTGGTTAGGATGCAGAAGTTGATGCTCCTCTGCATATCTTTATGTTTCCGGCAATTAAGCAGCCTTCCTTCTCATCCCTGATTGCAAAGTCAGCATGCCATGAAGGACTCTGGCAGGCACAGGCCGAGCATTCCCTGGGCAAACAATGTCCAGCCAGGCTCTCCTGATTAGCTCTGATTACTCCGGGGATGCTCATACAATGCCACATTAGGAACAGTCGCTTTGTCGTTGGGGAAGTGCATGGGCAGCCCTACTAACATGCTCGCAGGGTGGATGAGTTCACAGGGGAGGCTGCGGTTAGCAGCTCCGGGCACGTGTACTGCAATGTCTGTGCTCAGCAAGAAAACACTCTCCGTCTGGCTTAATGGGCATGCAAGGCAGCAGGGAATATAGGCTTGCGAGAGATCTCAGGATGTCACCTAGAACATGTCCCTGCTCCAAGACAAGACCAGCTAAGGCATCCTTAAGAGATTTTTAACCTAATCTGTCTGTAAAGGCCTCCAGAAATATCTTCAACCCCGCTTTGTGTAGCTCTGCTTTGCTGTCCTATCTATTAGGGAGCATTGCCTGCCAGCGTATTTTATTCTTGCTGCGACTGAAACCCAGGTCGTCTTGTCTGGTACTTATGGATTTGGAAAACGGGTGATTCCTTTCCTCTCTGTAACAGCATTCTGTGAGACAGTTCCCATCATATCACCTCCCCTGCCCATTTTTTCTTAAAGTAAAAAAACCCTGTTCTTTTGGTCTGCCTCCACAGACCATGATTTCTAGACCTCTGATTCTGCTTGCTTCCTTCTGGCCGGTCTCCAGTTGGTCCATGGCTTTCTTACAGTGCAGCACCTAAACGTAGGCATGGATATCATATCCAAAGCAGAACAGAACAAGATTACAGTATTATCTTATAGACTACCTTACTGTTTACAGACCGAGTGTGGGATTTGCATGCTTTAACATTACAACATTGTTGACTCAAGTTCAGCTTATGACCCTGTTTCCCTAGATTCCTTTCTGCAGCACTGCTGCCAAGCCAGACCTCCCCTTCTTTCTGTACATGAAAAACTGATTATTCCCATTCTTATCCCTATCCAATTTTATCTTTTTTTTTTCCTCCCAGATTCTTTCTTGAGTTTGTCAGTCATTTTTAATTCTAATCCTGATCTCCCATGTACTTGCAGTCTAGCCTAGCTTGCTTTAGTAAGTATAGTCTGTATGCTAACGACCATCATCCTGGTCATTAATGAAAATATTGAATAGCCTCAGGCCTAGGACAGACCCTTGCACAGTGGTCTCGGCACATGTTTCTGGCAGGACTGTGACCTTTTAAACACCCTTTTAAATCGTTCTACTTGAAACCTGCTATCTCATAGCCACATCATTTGGACCATTGTCTCCACTTTATTTACAAGAAAGTTATGTGCAACAGTACTAAAGCGGAGGTGCGAGATTCCTCGTGTACTGGGCCCCTTAGTCTATCAACAAGAGAAATTAGATTGGACTGAGACAGCCTGCTCTCAACAGGTCTTTCTTGGCTGGCAGTCAGCATCTTGTTGTCTCCTGTGTTTGCAAACAGTTTGTTTCCTTGCCCTGTCCAAGAATTTTTCCAGGAAGTAAAGTTGGTGGAGCCTTGACAACTGTTCATTGATATATGATGCGTAGCTAGGCATCATCTTTGGCATTTCCAGCATGCTACCTGGGATGACAGAGAAAATGATGCAACTGCTAAGAAATTGGAGGAGGAAGCAGAAGAAACTGGGGAGGGGGTGGAACAAAAACCAAGTGTGCCTATTCTTTTTTTAAAAAAAAGTGGAGGTGAAAAGCGAGGGAGCAATCACTTCATAGATACTAAAATCAGTCTTCTTGAGCAGCTGAACAAACAGAAACTGGTTTTCTAAGGATTTGTATCTCTTAGTTGATTAACTTTTTGATAGAGTTATTGTAAAATGCTCTGGTTTTTGTGCATAGATCTGTAACATTTCTTTCCTCTCTCTGTTCTAGTCCTCCTCCTGCAGGGTCTTTAGCTAACATCATACAGGATGTCAAGTGTGACGGTAGAAGTTGCCTGTTGACATCCACGGCAAAAAAGTTTGTGTTTGTATGAACAAATTTGTCATCGTATGAACAAATGAGACAAATTTATGACTGTATGAACTTCATTTCTGGCCATTTACTTCTGCAAAATTTGTAGGGTATTAATTGTCTTTGGTATCTTTTCCCATGGATAGAGTGATGTTTACATCCAGCGAAGATTTCTAACAAAAACCAGTGTAACTAGAGACGGTGTAATTGCCCAAGCCTTAATTTCATCAGTTTTAATGGCAGGATCAGACCTCTCATAACTTTCTTTACACTGTTCTCAACACTGGCTGAAGTGTATCAGACCTTCACAACAGCGTCTGCTTAGCAACTTTGCTGGAAAAGTCATAGTCTGATATATAAATGGAGAAAACTCACAGCTTCAGGATGATGGGAGTCCTTTGCTCCTGGGTCAGTGCTCCACTGAGATGCCACAGAGCACAGCACTTTGCAGGATCAAGATTTTGATGATCTTGACACTGGTTTTCCCACCCCATGGCTGCAGTTCACGGATACCCAGCAAAGCCAGGCATTCAAATGTGAAAATGATTAGACTTCCGCGGTCAATCTCTGTGTTGTCATTCCTTTGCACACCCTGAATACTCTGGGCTAATGTTTTCATTTAATCATGGCTTTCTTGGCTTTGAATGCTCTTGGTGTACTGGAGCTACAAAAACATTTTGATATCCTTAGATTTACCCAAACAGTTTGGCTTTGCCCTGACTTTGAGGCAGCACAACAGGCGACTTGACTCTAAGTGAAAGCAATTAAGGAGGCATTTTAAAAAATGTGTGAGTGAACTTTACACTGATCCTGTTCTCTGGGGTCCTCTGATGTAATACAAGCTACTCAGGGATTATTGGCTGCTGTTTTGCACGCATTGCTACTGGCTGCAAAGCCTCAGATGGAAATGAAGCACCTGGGTCTAAGTATTCTCATTCGAGTTTCCAAATGTCATCATCTCACTATCTCTTACTTGCCACAGCCTGAAGACAATTGTGTCATCAGATTGCCACAAATGCCTTCTGATTCTCCCCCTGCTTGCTCCAGAGCAGGCTTCTGGAGGTAAACTCTGACACTTAAAAATGTGTGGTGGCAATCTGCAGTTCACAGGTCCTCCTAGACTTCACCGCACGGGAATGTGGTTATAAACAAAAATGAGTCAAACCTGGGTTTTCTTGGTCTGGCCTTCAAGGTAGTGTTTGAAGGATGTTTTGATGTGAATTACAATAACAAGCCAGGCTTAACAAACCTGAGGAAACCTACTGGTTGGCTTTTGGAAGGTCCCCAGGGACTAAGTTCCAGATAACATTCTTCCATATTCATGGAATTTATGTTTCCTTGTTTGCTACCATGCAAAAAGAAAAAAAAAAACCCAAACCCGAACCAAAACCCAAGAATTACTCACATTGTCTATCAAGTTTCCTGAATTTCTCTTAGAATTTCCAGGAAACTAGGCAACTCAAATGGTTGAGTAACATCACACGACTTTCCATGGCTCAGGGTATAAGGTCACTTGGTGTTTCATGGAAGCCATGTGACTTGTTTCAAACAACTCCTGGAAAGAGAAGGTCTCTGTCAACAAATAAACTTGTTGCCCTGGCCAACACTGGGATTTCTGTGTTTTTAAGGCTTGATTGGAGGAAGGGTACGTGAGGGACGAGGAGTGACTACTTACAGATTCATTTATAGTGGCTCAGGGATTTTAAGTGAAAGATGTTAGTTCAGTGCATGCTTAGCATCAGTGGTCTGGGGCAAGTAAAGATGCCTAAATCCATACAGACATGCAGGAGCCTATGTTGACTTGGTGACTAACGGTGATCCTCAGATCACCTGCCCACAAAGTGCCCAAAATCTATAGGCCTCCTTTACTGGGATTAAAAAACCAAAGCATCCTGAAATCTGCTTCTGAGGAATGCTTAGAAGTCCTTGGAGGTGCCTCTGTCTTGACATGGCTGTATACCCCGAGGATTATCCCCTTCCTATACCCTGCTAACTAGGATAATATCTTGCCTCTTGCTAACGGCTTTATAAAAGGAAAGGGATAGCATGATCAGAAAATCTGGATACATCATTCAAAGCAGTAACATTACTGAAAGTGTCCAGGTTGCATCTGTCTTTCTCCCTAGAAATTACTTTGACACCATGACAAAAGTCTGTCTTTTTTTTTTTTTTTAAGTGGTAATATGGTACCAATTCTTATCCAGGACAGACCTTAATGCCCAGAAATGTGTTGGTTTTCAGGAGTACTGTGGCATTCTGTGGATGAGTCCAGAAACACATGTGGGAAATGAGTAGTGTTTGCAGAGAATGAGACTCTAAAGCACTTTTCGGGAGCTATTGGAAAGGAAATTAGAATAAAGGACTCAACAGCAAAAGCTGTTTGGTTCCTGTGGCTAAATAATTTTAAAATCAGTGGCAGTTGCTGAGCTTTAACTTGTGTCACTGTAACTTTCAAAGCCAGTAAATGATCATTCCTCATGAGATAACAGCAATGCGTCAAGATGAAATTTTAAACCCCTCCTTTATGCAGAGTTTTTGGGAGTCCTAGTGGCTTTGCAAGAAAAATGGAAGAAGCTTTTCTGATAATCCTGTGTATATGCTTGGGAAATAGGAATATCAAGGACCGAGTCCCACACCTGCAAGAAGTGATACTTGACCTTGGCTTCCTATGTCCTAACCAGGTGGCTGTTTTGTCAAGTGGCAGGGGAGGAAGGTGGTGTGAGTGACCCTCCTCTGTTCTTGACATAAAAAGTGTAGGCATTTCTCTTCAGGAGAGAAAGAGAGCCTGAGGATCACAAGATGAGGGAGATTTCTCCTTTCTTTACAGCAGAGAGAGCTTTAGGATGTGTCCCTGTCCTTGGTGTGTTTTTTAGGCTAACGCTGCCTGGATCCTTTGTCACTAAGTTGGTTTTTGGGACCCCATTTTGAAGCAGCTAATTCTCCCTGCTGGTTGCATTGAGACTTTAAGAGCCAAATCCCCAGTTCTGGAGTCCACTCTGAGAACCAGGTGCCTAAAGTGAAATCATTTGGCACATAAACACCTTGGAGTCAGGTGGGTCATGCTCCTCAGTCATGGATGATATACAAACCCAAATGGGCTTGGGGGTAAATATTTGAGAAGAGAACTGGCTCCTGTCATCATATCTCTTTCCCTAAGCATCCACTGCTGAGGGAGACTGCTATAGGTGGAGTTTACACCTGTTTCATGACAGCTGTTCCTATGGAAGAGTTTGGCAAAAGTGGCACTCAGTGGTAAAATTTGCATGCAGCAGTGACTGCTTTGTATTGATGGCCGATGTAAGAACTGGAGAAATCTTTGTGGAGGAAGGGTGTGCCAGGCTTTTAACTAAACCAGGCATCTGGGGATGTTTATCAGCGCATTGGCCCCTAAACTTCTCAATCAACAAAATGGTATTAATAGTTGCAACCCATGCAAGGGTATTCTGGAACTTACTTAACATTTCATCATTTAGATCCCTTGCTGAAGGCTAATTAGGGCTTTCGTAAAAAAATTGCCGCTTGATATGTTTGTGTATTTGTTTGCAATACAACCTAGTAATTTCATTTTTGTTTGTATTACACCCTTTTTGGGGGGGGGGGAGAAATAGCTCAAGTATAAAGTCTATTGTCTTTTATCCATCCAACCTTCAATGATGTGAGGTGTGTCCTATCTGCCTGCGATCCACACATGAAAACAGAACTGCTTTCAGTTACTAGGATTTACACCTTTTGCCTCGGTTAGTAGGTTACACGAGACTAATGCTGAGGGTCTTGAATTTGTCCTTGCTGACAACATATGATTAAACTGGCAGAATGGATGGTAGCATCTGCTGCCAAGACCCCTTCCAAATCCATGAACCTGACCGCCGTTATAAGACCTCCCCTCCTGTATATTGTTGACTTCTTTGTCCAGTTCAACAAAACATGACTCATGAGGGGAAAATCACTACTTCTCCCCAAGAGACTCCTTTGCAGGCTGACAGTTTGTCTCACCATTGAGAAACATTTCCTGATAATTCCACTGAAAGTTTCCTCTGCTTCTTTTCGGCTTATTCCTCCTAGATAACAATCTCACATTTATATATAGTATTGGAGCATTAAAATCCCACCTGACCAGCAGGGTGAGTGCCTCTGAATAGTACTGAGATCCTGTAGAAAGACCCCCTCCCTTCCTGCTGTATCAGAGGAAAGTTTAATACTCTAAGGACCTCAGCACCCCTTCTAAAAAGTAAGAAAATAAATCCTTTGCAAAATGGATGTACTTATGCCTTGCTTGCTGCTGTGCTCTGCTAACACTATGCAGGAATCTAGACTGAGAAGTAAAATAAAAGTATCTATATCCCACAGGAATTACTCAGGGAAGTGGGGGAAAATGTAACAATGATCCAAGGAAAAAGACCATGTTGAAGAAGGCCATTTCCTATAACTGGCACGGTATTTCATAGCATTGTCATCACTTTAGTTTTGGATTATATATGGGCTTTTTAATCCAGTGTAGCCTTTCTACTCTACTAATGTCAAGAGGATGAAGTTGGATGGAAGTTAACTGACCCCAGGAAAAGAACTATAGCCAAGTTGCCAACCTTCTGTAGAAGGCACGTGCCGGAGTAAAAGAGAGGAGGTGTAAAGACTGAAGGCTGTAAATCTGTGTGCTCTGTAGAGTGCATGAGAGCCACACAAGCTACACCGGGATGCTCTAAGGTGTATTGTGGGTCATTCACAGCTCTGCAGGGGCCATGATCAAACCCATTTTTATGTCCCTTGTTGTTTAGATGCTGCTTATCTGGGAGCACTTTCCTGGGATGTCCCATGAACATCTTCACCCCACCTGCCCTCTGTTAGGGTCAGAACCAGGAACAGCACGATCCAACCTTTCCATGCAGTAGAAGGAGCGATGCTTCGGGATACGTGCTAGTCATATAATGGCAACTGTCCTTCCATGCAGTACGGAGATTGTCCCGTGGGCATTCAGTGCATAAATGTGCCCTGTTCATACCTGGGGGCACAGGCAGAAACCCAGCCATGGTGTCCCACCCTGCCACTACGGAGGGCTGAAAGTGCCCATGCTGTGATGGTGGGCATGCCTTAATGCTTCGAATTAGATCACCTTGCTGCGAATGACTGCAATCTCCACCTGCTCTGCTATCCCTTCTGCTCCCGGTCATCATGTGGACCAGGAATATGCTCACTGCCTTTTAAATGTTATTCTTATAAGCCCATTCTTCTAAATTATCCATCTTCAATGGTTCCTCTTATTTGGTTTCACACCAGTTTCTCATCTTCCTTCTGGTATTGATTATGGATACATTTCTTTGATATCTTGTGTTCCTTCACTTGGAATGACCTTCATTTCTTTCACACTCCGTGGACAGGGAAACAAGAATAAATATGTGTTATAACCCCTGAACCCTTCAAGCCCCTCCCCTCATTGCAAAATCAGCTGAGCAAGCTCAAGACCATAAAATTTGTTTTGTTGGAGGTTGAAAGAGGGAGAGGATGGATTTGGTTTGGGTGGTTTTTGCATCCTGTCTACCCCTTGGCTTCTAAACAAAAGGCATTCAGAAGACTCTTCTATAGAACTTGAATCCGCCCTGGATTAAGCTGAAGTGCAAACTTTCATTTTGGTTCAATGAAGCAAAACAAAACTGTCTGATTCAGAAACGTCAAAATATTATGTTTTTCTCTGAAGTATTTCAGAGCCAATGTATTTTCTCTCTTTTCCGTGAAAAAGTTAAATATTTGCATATGGAGCATATTTCTGTGTAATCTCACATACAGGGGGAGCGAAAGTTTAAATTTCATCATAACAGAATTTCTTACAGGGCAGGAATTCCTGGTTCTGTCCCTGGTTGAAACAAAAATTATTATTTCCTTAATAATTAATCACCTTTCTTTAAGACAGGGAAACATGGCCCTAGAAGGGTGGAGTGACTTACCTGAAGTTCTCAAGATTGGACCCACTTTTTGGCAGTGTCGGGTATCTTGGGGCTTTGGTACACAGGCAAAGCCTTTAGCAACTAATACAATTCAAATACATCAATAATAGCTAAAAGCGGTAGAATCCCAGAACATGTAATTGTACTCATCCTCTCAAGCCTCTAGTCTAAAGTGATGCAGAGCTTCGTTACCCAGGTCTCACCACCTGTCGCTGCTGATTGTGCACTTAAAGGTATTTGGATCCCCAATCCAACAGCAAATGGCATCTCAACAGGAACGAAGGGTGTCATTAATGGGCCAAGTGTAGGATAGGGCTTTCAAAATTAGATTCTTCCGCACATTATCTTGAATATACATTCAGACAAGAATGACTAGTCTTTTCAATGCCGTGGGTTGAGACTATCAGTTTGCAGTTACTTGCTTGGGTTGTAGTACTTCCCAGCAAATTAAACTTCTATGCTGCCTCATGAAAAGGCCTATGAATAGTCTAGCTATTTTCCTTTCAAATGGGAACAGTGGTGGCGCCTTGACCATAATGCCTGGCCACGTGTTGGCAAAATAGGAAGCACCCAGCAGCTGTCAGATTTAGGTTTTTTTAATTTCCTGCCAGCAATGTCCATCTCTCCCTCCTCAGTTCAGTCCTGGAGCAAAGCCAGTGGAGAAGAGGGTGACATGTTGGATAGAAGCATTGTCATCTGGTGCTCTCAGGACCAAGAAGGAAGAATACATAAATCTGAGGGGGCTACCAGAGACATGGGCATTCAAGATAACATAGCAGAGTCATGGGGGTTCACAACAACGTAGCAGAAGCAGGAGTATAAAGTGACAGTGGCCAGTTTTGTTGTATGGTTTTCTAAATAAATTTTCATGATGTTAGATTGTTCTCCTTGTGAATTACTACATGTCTTGTTGTGTCTACGTGTTTTGGGCTCCTATTCTCTAACCAGTGGCAGTTTTGGAACATTTTAGACTCGGATCTGGCTCAGTGCCCAGGATAGATAGAAGCTATGACACCAGAACACAGCTGAGCCCCAGTGGAGTTGTCCTCCAAACAAGAGCAAACCATGACTTCATCTTGCATCTGTTGCCTTCTGTTTGAAAGCGACTCAGGCAGCCACCTCCTGCCTATACAGGCCTTGCTCAAACCAGAAAAGACCATAAATTTGCTCCCTGAGTTCCTACTGAGGCTTGGAGGAGTTTCATACCAGGGGTCATGGCCATTTGACCAGAATAGAGTCCCCTCCTCCAGGTCAAAGTTGTATCTCCTCTCCTGGCATACACCTGTTACAGTATCAAGAATTTTCAGAGTTACATCATCATCTGTCATTTAGAAATCAAAGAAAAATTTGTGTTGGAAGCCACCTCTGGAGGTTGTCCAGTTCATTTTCCTGCTCAGAGCTGAACTATCTTCAAAGTTAGAACTGGAGATCTCGATCCATTTTGACCTACCATTTTTAAAAGCTCTACCTCCTTGGCAATGGTGAATTTAAAGGAGGTATGTCTAAACTGGACTACGAGCTACTGCTGTGCTCCCCATGGCTGCTTTAGACTAAACAACATAAGCAATAAGTATTTTATCTCTTGTCTGGTGGAACAGTTCAGAAAATGCTATGCATTTTGCTCCCCCGCCCCGTGAAATATTATTCCATCAGTCCCCTCAGCACAGTAATTCAAAACCATGTTTTTAATTAACCCAATGTAAATCAGTATTTTCTTCCCTTTTTTTTTTTTTTTCCAAACAAAATATCTAACCAAGCATTTTACTCTAGGTCAAATACTGGAGCAATTGGCTTCAGTTTTGAATTTCTTTCAGTAAAATATCTGGGCAATTTAAAACAAAACAAACTTTTAATGAAACTTTTGAAAGTCCATAATTCATCTCCAAAGCTTTCAAAGAAGTATTTTCAGCTAGGTTAAAAAAAAAAAAAAAGTATAAGAAGACCGAAATATGCTACATTTAATTAAATTGTCTTCTGATATTTTATATTATATATGCAGCTATATCAGTTGGGATCCTCTAATGCACATATCATTAGGCTGGCTTCAAAAAGCTTATTTCCTTCTGCTCCTCCATCTCCCTTCCTTATTTTGAGGCTATCTGTTGAAACAGAAGTGATATTCTGTTGCCATCTTCACTGAGTCCACATCGGGTCCTTTTCTAACACTCCCAAAAATCTAGGCTTGGCTTCATTTCACCTTGATTCATCCTATATAACCATAGGCAGTTAGTGGAGGGTCTGGCATAAGAAGCCTCACTGACCTCATCTCCTTTGCCACTTTTGATGGAGGGAGATCTACAAAAGGCAGCTGAAGCCTGTGTAAAGTCTGAATTGCCTTTTGTGGTCTTCTCTCTTTCTTCATTGAGAGGAAATGGTGTCTGAATTAAGATGGACACTAGATACCTTGTTAAGTGTATCTGGACTTAAGACAAATGAATCTGGTTGAAATCCAGAAACTCTTCTTTAGGTTAAATTAGCTATGCCATATCCTTGCTAGTGTTATCTTGTCCTTTTCACTTGTTGCCAAGCTAGTTGGGATTCAACTCATTTATTGATACCTTTAGCCAAGTAGTTTAATTTGTCGGTTTAAAGTGCTTACACTGCATCCCAACGGTAGTTATTAGGGTTCATTGATGAACCACAGGAAATTAATATCAAAGTAGGTCACAACACCTTCTCCATACAAGCATGTTTTATCCAAACATGCGAAATTGGGAGAGTGGAGTATGGTGAGACTTGTGTCTGCACATGGTGCTGGAAATACTTTAACTGGCATTTGACCTATGTAGTGACATGGCTGTGATTCCTCAAGATCTGTCTTGAAAGATACGGTGACATTTCCTGACAATGAAATGAGGTCAGGAAATGGAAGAGATGGGTATATTTTTGGCCGTGTTCAGGACAGCAAGAAGAAAATGTAGTGATGGTAAATGATACACAGCTTCAGCACAGTTCCAGAGGGGTTGAATTGCCTGGGCTGTGTCCCAGACCATACCAATTTTGTGTATGTTGCATTTATGTACTTGGAGACCACTGCCATAGTCTGGCACCTTGACAGTCTCTACCTCTGTCTCATGGAGTCAAGATGCAGATGAAATGCTGAGGCTATGCTTGACATCTTCTAAAAGGCTCCCTCTATGACCAAATTTATACTGCATTTTGTACATGTCAGTTAGGAGTCACAATGATAAACCTGACAATTCTAGCATGTGCTCTGAATATGACCAACTGCTATTTGTTCATTCTTATGTGAAAGGATACCCCACTAATATCACAGTCGTTATGCATGACTAAGCCACCGCAAATCTAATTTTGACATAGCGGACCATGTCTTTAGCCAGTGCATTACAATTCTTGCGTAGCATCCCTTGACTTCAACTGGCCAACTCTAAGCGTCTGTGAAATGCACTTCCAATACCTCTTCAGGACACAGGTGGATATTGTAACGTTCTCAGATATTTGTTGCTCCAGTCAGTGCTCAGTGCTACTGTCCCTGGCCGGCTCTACGTGTTTGCATGGTGCTGAGCTGCACTCAGACGGCTGTTTTGCTCACCAGTCTCCCTCCTCACCTGTTCCTCTGCATGCAGCTGGGACCCTTTACCAATGCACTTGGTTGGAGGCCAGAAGCCCATTCAGTACAGAGCTACAGACTCCTGGGCACACTGGTTCCCAAGTGAGAGTTTTATTTGAAAAGCTCACGGCACTTCTGTGTTATTAGAAGCATTTTCCTGGCACGGTGCCCTCTATTCTTTATCCGCTAGTGCTACTGATGAGACGAACTGTTAGTATAATATTAGCAACAACTAACACCTATTTTTTTTTCACCACTGGGTCTCAAAACTGTTTCCAGATGATTTCGTCATTATCACTTTACAGTTTGGGAAACTGAGGCATGGAAAAGGGAGGGATTTATCAAAGGTCCAATGGCCCTCCTTGTCCTTCTGTGCACTGTTCTTGAATGCACAGTTGCATTCATCTCCCTGCTTCATGGCTGTAGCTCTCATCAGTATCTAGGTAGGCCTCATTACTTTGGAAGGTGCTTGAAGAGAGGCTCAGAGTTTAATCTTTGTGTTCTTGTTAAACTGTATGAGCTGCTTCTGCTCCCATAAATTTACTGGGGCATGGCTAAGACAAAGCCTGACCCACAAGGGCTTTCTCTTCCCTGCTTTCTAGATAACTGTAGTATCTAAGAGATACCTTCAGGCTTCTTGTTATGGTATTTAAGGCAGATTTGGGGATCTTCTATGACAAATGGGTCAAAAGAAGCCATTAGCAATTCAGGGATTATTCTGCCAGGGCTCTAGCTCTTTCCCAAGTCAACAGAGAAGGACTGGGTTGCATCAGGATCACTTTCTGTAGGCTGGGGATTCATCCCATCTCACCCAGTCCTTGTCTGTAATGCTTATATTGGTACTTAGTTCTCCTGGACTCTCCTGATGGTCAGAACAGGGGCTTGGCACCTCCAGAGAACAGTTTTGGTATTAGAAGACAGGGAGCACCCTGGGCTACCACAAAGCTATTTTGGAACCTCATCCACCATCTTAGACTTTTGCCAGAAGAAAGGTAGCCTGAATGTTTAGCTTCAGTTCAGCACAGGCCTGATCTAATCCCAGTACGCTACCATTTTCTGTTTCATCTGGGGAGCAATGTTAAGGGGCTGCTCAAGCCTTTAACACGCTGTAGAAGGAGTTTGGGGACACTTTTTGTGCTTCTGTACAGACTCTGCCATTGCCCTTCCTCAGGGCTGGATTGCATCCCGGCTAGCAGGCTGTGGTGAAAGAAAGACGCAGGAGGCAGAGCTTGTTCTGCTGGGTCCAGGAAAGCAGCGAGCAGAGTGTAGGAACACGCACGCTGTGTGTGGCCTCTGGCATCCTATCCTCCAGGAAGACCATGGCACAAGGTCCAAGCATGGGGGTCAGCACCAGGAAATTTGGAGTTCGCGTTGACCGTGCTTTGGCCTTGGGCGAGCAGCTACAACGTGATTCCTTTCCATTTCCCCATCTGCAAAAAAGTATGAAAAATACTTACCCCATATGGAGGATTAAATGTTTAGGAGGGAATCCAAACTCCACTGAAGTCAATGGCAAGTCTCCCAGCATTTCACCAGGAAAAAATTTTAAAGTGCTAAGTGTTCTGTAGCTTTGCATATGAAAGGGAAATTCTGGTTTGGAGAGTTTCAGCTACTGCCCAAAATACGAGAAGCCTGGTCACATCAGTCTATCTCCTGCTATCTCGAGAGCAATCGCTCTTCATCTTTCGTTTTAAAGTTTGATGTGGACTGAAACCAAAACCACAAATCAGAACATTCCTGAATGTTAGGACTGTTTGAACTTCAATCTGGATCTGCATTTGCAAATGTGCTTTATCTTTATAACTACAGGCCAAGCAAAATCCTCCATCTGGGTACTTTTGAAGCGGGGAGGGTCTGCACGTAAATTTTGCAGTGTGAGTCCTAATCTAATCTCATCTCATCGATGCATTCTCCTGTTTGGCTGCTTATCTCTCTATCTGCCCAGAACATCAGTTTTAAATGTGTGATCTTTGGTCCTCCGCAGGGGGAGAGGCAGGAAAAGTCTGTGGACTATTGCTAACTTTGAAAAATGTAACTAAGAATGTGAAGTCTTGCTAGACAGAGGCCTGGATTTACTATATGTGGGTTTGTCCTTCTACTGGGAAATTTTGGGGGAGCAGCAAACAATAAAAATAAAGGTTAAAAACCACTTGCCTAACACTTAAACATTTTGCCAGTATTTGACAGTATTTTAACTAGTCAACATCAGTAGCTTTCCCTAATTCCTATCTTGTTCGTGGGCATATAGTATCACCCAGTGGTAGAAACCAGCTTGGTCAAAAATACTGCTGATGCTATTGTATAAAAGACCAGTGACAGACTCTGACTGAGAAATGCTGAAACCTTCCAAGTCTCTCTTTCTGGCTGAAACAACTCTTTTTTAAAACTTTTTTTGAAAGTGGGGACAGGGGAGAGGGCAACAAAAGAGCAAGTTGCTTTTCTGCCTCCTTAGGCCGCTGTATTTCCAGCTATAGCTACTTGTGCATCTCTCTCCCATCTGTACCCTTTTGCACTCTCAAAAGCACACTCACACGTTTGTGTGTATACCCGCATGCACAAACACAGAGGTTATATTGTGTAATACGTGGGGTAGGTCAAGCAGGAGGATATTTTGGTAGCCAGGGATGGATGACAAGTTCTAACAAGCCCATCCACATGTGTTAAGATTAGAGTGCAGACATCAGCCATGACTCAACAGGATATGCTGGTCCAAAGCCAGGGCTAGAACGCTGTTACTGGCCTTCTGAATCATTAGTGGAAAAAAAAAAAAAAAAAAAAAAAAGACATCCCTCTGTCGCCAGCATACTCCATCTGTTTTTAACTTGGTGATGTCCTTTGGAAGGTAGGTGAACTATTTGGTTTGCTTTAACTACACAAACATCTTGGCAGACCGGCGTCTGAACATGCAAGGGGCTAGCGGCACTGCCCTGATGGGGAAGCCGGACTGGTTCTGCCATTTGGGATGACTGGTGCAGGAGGACTGCCAGAATGAGGGAAGGAGGCTGCTGATGAGGTCAGTGACCCCGTGCCTGCTGGGATGCGAGGTGGCTGGGAAGCAGGCGAGGACAGACTGCTTGATACCAGCTAGACTTAAAGGTGGTGCTGGTGGGAGAATCTGTATTTTCTAGCGTGGTGCAGTAGGAGCTGTTGTACCTGGGAGGGCTCTGTCTGAAAGGAAAAAGATGTTTCCTTTCTAAGCTGGCAGCTTTTTCAAGTTCATCTTGGGAATGCACGAGTCAAACTGGGGTCATTTCTTCTCCTGGGTCTCCACCAGCAATAACGCTTTTCCAACTTATCCTGTGCAGGCCGGTTCCCTACATGTTTTGCCCTGGGTGACTTCATGCGACCCCCTAATCTTGGATGGTATCATACAGGGGATCTCTTCAGCTTTTCCCTACCCACATCTGTTTATTTCCTGTACCCAGCCTAACGATTTGTAGCGGAGAATAGTTTGTCACCATGGATGTGCCTTTTGTTTGAAGCAGTGGTGATTTCTTGTAGGAAATTAGCCATTTGTTAGTGGTGGATGGAACATGCAGGAGTCGGAAAGCAAAGCTGTATTAATGTTTTTAGGGCAAAACCCATCCAGATACAGTGAAAGCAAGCTCGGTAGTGATGATGTTATTCTGCCTGAAATATCAGTCCTTCACAGGGACTTGATCATTAAGCTCATTTTGACACATAGCAGTTTCTTTAGGAGAGGCCATTGAACCGGGCAAATCTGTGTGCTGCCATCATAGCCTGCAGTTCTGACTCTCCTGGCCCAGGCAGCAAATTCATAGCCAAGCAGTAAAAGTCTAGATGTAAAAAGCAGACGATATTTAAAGGAGTCACATGCAAGGACTATATTTGAGCAAGATTCATTGCCTGGATAAATGTCAAATGGAGAATAACTGTGCAGGTCTTAGTTCTGCAGAGAAGCTTTGAGGGAGCTATGATGGATTACAAACTGATCACAAATCAAGAAATTCCAGCTGTTGTAAAAAAAAAGATTAGTATTGCAGTGAGTTGTACTAGCAGGAATATATCCTTCCAGTGGAATGAAACAGTTCTGCTGCAGTCAGTATTGGCTAATCCATTGCAAGAAAGATATGGATGATGTGGAGAGTCCATTTGGAGCATGAGGAGGATGATGAGAGAAATGACCTGGAAGTAAAGATCAAATGAGCTTAGTCCAAAGAAAAGGGTGAAGGAAGAACCCAATTGCAAACTTGAAATATGTAAGAAACTACATGGAGAAAGGAAATAATTTATGTGCAAAGATTGAATGCAAATTTAGGTTAGCCATTTTGACCACCTTCCTGAGGTTAAGGGTTCCAAAGCAAGCAATAGATTATTGGAAGAAGGGTTGGCATCTCCATCACTCCATCCTTTAAGAGGATGCTGGTGCCACATCTACCAAAAATGGCAGAGAGAAAATGGCATCAGAAGACAGACTGGAAGATCTCATAACATCCCTCCAGGACATCTGAGTCCTACGTCTAAAAAGGAATACTAGGGAAGGACTAAACAGAGAAACAAATTACTTAAGAAAGGAAAAGGAATTAGAAATAGGAGTCCCAGCATGAAATCAAGTAATGGAAAACGGGCAAAAGGAAAAGTGCCTTAACTTAAAGAGCTGTGGAACAGCTTGTGGAAGACAGCAGTGGAAGCCCTCAGACTTGAGTCATTCAGAAGAAAATCTGCAGGAATATATAGTAGGGAACAACTTTATGTTGGCCAAAGGTGAATAGACAAGATGATCTAATTAGTTGTTTCCAGATCTTCTTTTCATGACTCCAGAGAATGCCTTGATGAGGACAGTGGGATTTGGGCTTGCTAAAGGAAGCCAAGTCAAACATTACAAGCCACCACATGACCACAGCAGTCAGCATGAGAAAGGGCCACCTCCCTTGTCATTTGGTTTGCATTCCAAATAATCCCCTCAAATTCAGCTTTTTGCTGATGACTCCTGTAAAGAATTGGAAGAACAGTCACACTACTTCTCTGAAAATCACTTGTAATACAGGAGACACAGGAGTTACTCCCTTGAATCACACCAGCCAACCAATTAGTTTCACTGAGTACCACTTACTGTAACAGCTACTTCAGCCAAAAGAGCCAGAGTGTGGTATTGTAAGATGAAGTCTCTTTCTCAGAGATTGGCTTCAGTCATGAGTTGCAGCAGGGATGCTTCAGAAAATCAGCTTTGCTGCTGGCCGGTATTTTGACGTTTCTTGGTTCTGGTGTACCCAGGTCATCTGAAACCACAATGTGCAAGAATAAAATGAGAGAAACAGACTTTAATCTCTATGCCATTACTAGGAGCATCCAACCCTGTTTACATGAAAGAATGCCTGACAGTCAGCAATTAATAATGAAGCCAGGTTTTTCAGGCCCCAACACAACATTTTTATGTATATTTCTTCTCAGTTTTCAGATAAAGGTGTCAAGCTGACTGAATTTTTGTAGTTTCATGGATTTTTATGGCTGAAGGGCAAAAGCCTCTTAGTCTTCATTTAAAGCCCTGACTGATAAAGCATCTGAAGTTCCAGAAATGCTCTATTACCTGCCCTCCTTTTTGCCGGGGATGATGGAGCTCTTGACACTTGGAAAATACGAAACTCTTTTACAGCTTCTGCAATGTGCATGGAATCCAAACATGTACAGCATCTGCTGGCAGACCCCAGGACGAGTTTGACCCTAAGTCTAGGCTCATGCCAGAGATCTGCCATTCAACTTTTCAGTCCTGGCAAAGTCAGAGGAAGCCAGACATAATGTTAACTATGCTGTGTCCTGGTGGGACACCAGCTGTGGAAAATAGCATGCCTGGTTTACTACACTAACTCTGTATGTTCTCCATGCTAAAGCAGACTTTGATTACATGCATAACTGCGGGGTTTGGGAGAAATTATGGCTCAGGGCATGGAGAAATTTTAATTTGGGGGATGTGGGGGAAATGCACCAACATTAATCACCAATTCAGATTAACAGCCCCTCATAGCAGAGGTATGGTTCTTCTACATTTCTTCCAACTGTGGTTTCCTCTTGTCCATAGACCTCCGTGACTTTCTGGGCATGATAATGACAAACAGCGCAGAGATTCTTGAGTCCATCCAAAACACTAAAGTCAGAAAGACCAGCACACTGCTGTGCTGATATACCTGCCTGGTGTGCCAAAGGAAACTAGCTGCTTGTCCTGTGTGCAGTGTGGTGGGAGGACAGCTGTGCTGTTTCCAGCTGACACACATCTCAAGTACCAGGTAGAATGTAGCGGCAACAAACAATAAAGTAATGTAAGTGCCAATATAATACACTTCTACAGCATCTTTAGCTGTTTTAGTCCTTCTTGCTCAGTGTAGCTGGTCCCAGATGCCAAGACGTTGGATCCAGGCCTTCACATAAAACAAAGTTTGCATTTCCAGCTAGGGAGAGATGGTCTTTTCCAGGCTTGGTGTGACTAAATAAAGATAAATTTGCTTTATTTATTTAAGAAAAAAACAAACCAGGATTGAATGTGCTCTAACTAATATGCATGCTAACTCCACACCTCTGTTTGATTGATCTTCACTTTTCCTGAGTACTCCCATGTAGATATAGATTTATATAGATATAACTGAAGTGGTTTCAGAGCACAGCTCTCTTTCAGGTTGACTAGTATGCCTATGTCACTTGAAGCTGTGTTTGGCCTACCTCTTAAGAGACCACATTCATAAGAGTGAAGGGATTCAGACCACCTACTATCTGAGCCTAATTCTCTGTACAGCCAGTGGAGAGAGGTAAGGAATGAAAGCACCTCATTTATTACAGATGTTTCGAGCAAGGAACATGACCCTTTCTCTCCACTGACTGAGCAGGCAGGGAGCCAGACTCTGGCAAACCTGAGCAGGAGGTGCTCTGCGCTGCTTATTCTTCTCTTGAGCTTGGATATATTGGTAGGCATCTGAGCAACATGGGCGACTATATTGTAACTCTCTACAGCAGAACAAGGCACCTTGTGCTCCAACTAGTCAGTGGAGAAAAGTAGGCATTCCCAGCACAGAATCCTAAATTTTATCATCTGAATTGGGTGAAATGAACCATTTTTTTTAGAGCTACTTATTTGTCTCCATGTCCTAGATACAAAAGTTGTAGGTGACTGTCTCTGCTGAGATGTCTGGACTGTAGAAATCTGAACTTAGGTGAGCTGAGTCTCCCACACTTTAATCTAAATTCATTTTCAATACTGGAATAAGCAGTCTACATACAGCCCTTAGGCACTTTCTTAAGGTCTACTTCAGACCCTTAGCACTCTCTTAAGGTCTACTTCAGACCTCTTCCTGCTGCAAAATTAATGCAAACACATGGTTTTGTCAGGCAAACAGAAAGGGAGAAATGTGGTGTATGTACATCTTGTCTTATACAGGGCAAAAGTCTTTGTTTCCTACATGAAAAATGTCTCCTTTCCTAGTGACTGTCCCCCTCTCTCCTACAACAGGGCAAAGAACCAAACAAACCCTGCTCTGTTTTCTTTCTCACTGTGGATTGAATTTTTAGGGCTTGTGAGAGGTGCCAGAAAGACAGCCCTGCAGATTGAATTACTCTGTGTATCCACAGACCAGGTAATGTGCCAGCAGCCAGAGCGTTAGCTTTCTTTTTTTACTTGCCTGCCAAAGGGGTTTGGTTTTGACCTGGAGAAACCAGCTGAGAGGGACAGAAGGTAGCTTATTCCACTTGATTCCTTGGCCTCTCTGTTGAAGCTGGAAAGCAAGTTGCCAATGAAAGGTAGCTGTAGGTTTTCTCCAGACAAGCTCTGGCAACTCACATGGGGGTGATTTAAGAGGTTACCACCTCACACTCTCTGCTGCCGGAGGTTACCGATTATTTAGCAGGGTTGGCAGAAGTGAAGCACCTTCTCAGTGGTGGTTCGAGTTATGAAGTTGCTCTGTGAGGTCTACAGCTAAGGAGGCTGCTGACCCTGCTACAGGCAGGTATACCTTCTGCAGAGGGGTAGGGTGGGCAGCTGGTCTATTGAATCACACAAGTGTGAGCTGCTGGAAGCACCCTCAGGTGTTGTTGTGGTGTTAGGAGAATAAGACAGGGCAGGGATTATTACTGTTCAAACTCTGCTTTCTTCAGATAGCTTATGCATGTGCTCCTGCTTTCCCTGAATGGCTCTCCTCACATTTCCTCATCCCAGTCTCTCAAAGCAACCCAAACTGTTTATTCACCAGCAAAAAATATGATCAGTGACACCGCCTCACTTGCCTGGAAACAGCAACTCAAGCAAATCCCCCTTGACATAGCCCATTGGTCTCCAGCTTCCACTGGAGCATAGGCTTCCCAGAAGCTTCCACTGTCCCTACCAGTCCTGTGTGGGTACCTGGGGTATCCCACGGCTTCTTGGCTAACACTGGACATGGTACAGGCAATTGTATCGCACCCCTCATTATCGGAACACCCACATCTTGACATATCTTCCCATGCATAAACACAGAGACAGTGATTCATTAATCAAGCCCTTTCTCATCTAGGCTGGGAAGAAAGGACAAAAGAAAGAGTACCAGTCACTTTCTAAACTATACGTAGACGTGGTTACGACCCAGCTGGTTTCCCTCTGAAAGTTTTGCAGGGTTGGCCCTGATTTCTGATGTTGTGTGCTCAGAGGTGCTAAACCCACCACCCCAGTGAGTGGTGGTTGAGGAGGTGAAAACCACAGTCAGCGTGATTCCTAGATAAGCTGCCCATGGGTGACTTGCTGCTAATGGTACTGATTCACTGGTTTATGAAAGCAAAGTCTCGTCAGCTATCACAAACTTCTTCATGTGGTCCCTTTTTTGCCTGCGCGGTCCCTGGCTGATAAAAAGGTGTCTCTCCTTTGCTTTTTCATTCTCCTCCCATTCCCCCCAAGAGTATGGATCAAGGGTTGAGAGAATAAACCAGATCCCATTCAATCAATATTCTTATACTCCCCCTATTCCTTACTTCGTGTCTTCTCATTGCTCCTGTACCAAGATAGAGGTCATGGCTTCTTCTGCATTGGTGGGTGTGCTACACCAGGGAAAAACATACAGAGTGACCCAGAAGAGTTCTAGTAGATGCCCCTCATTCCCCAGGATTGTTTTCTGCATCTGTGTTTGCTGCATGAGAAAGCATCTCTGGGTCTCTGACCTTTGAATAACTGTCTCTACAGATGCTGCAGCCAACAAGGGTGTTCAGGGACACGATGACTCAAGCAGGTCCCAGGGCGCGTATGCATGAGTGTGTGCGCTTGTGTAGTTGTGTTGGGAGAATGAAGCAGGCACCACGTAGCTCCAGATGTTGGCTGAGAAAACTACATTTGGTGTCAGCCCTTGGAGGAAAAGATGAAAAAGGTATGGTGCAGTGGCTGAGTCAACCTGGGTGTCAACCTAGAAAGAAAATAAGTGTGCATCCAAGGCTGTTTGGTTTTGTTGTGATTATATGTGCATGCATACCCTTGCTTGTACAAATGCCTGGTAGTTCAACCCTTCAAATGGATGTAGTGTATCTTGGGAACTGCCTGTGGACATGGGCCTTTGGGCCAAAGCATATTGGTCGAGATGGTTGGTAACAATATTCCCTGGGTGTGCCGAGCTGGAAAAACTACAAAGATTTCCTCCCTTTTGCTCCCACCCTCCAATTTGTTCTGGGTGTGACTGGTTCAGCCGTGTTTCCTAAGCTCACCAGTGCCCTGTGCGTGAGGTATTTATAGCATGGATAGTTGCATGCCAAGGTGCCACTTTGCACTCATCTAGACTTGCCAGCATGGACCTGTGTGACCGACATCTGTTCCATTCCCCCAGTTTAATATAGCCTTATGGCAGAAGCATTCGTGTTAAGCTATGGTCACCAGTTCTCTCACTAATGAGTGACTCTTCCATGTGGTCTAAGGCCAGATTCATCCAGCTGAAGTTCCAGCCAGGACCCTGAGCCTGGTGTTCCTTTGGGCTAGGTGCCTCTAACGGCTTTGAGTGAGCCAGCAGGAAACTTTAGGCTCAAAGATCGAGGTGTGATTTAGTCCAGTTGACTCTGGGCCTGGGGCTGGAGTAAGGAAGAGGCCAAAAAACTTTGCAAAGACAACATGTAGTTTTTCTTTGATTTACTATATTTGCTTACATAGCAGCCACGATTCTTGCCCTGCCTCCTGCCAGATTTTGCCTCTGAAAACACAGGCACAGGCATTGTACACATGTATTCTGAGATAATGATGGTCTGGAGCCTGCTGCCATTTTCTGTCCCTCTGTTTCCCAACACCTTTCCCTTGCTCCACCCTTAAGCTGACTGCAAGGGCACCTACTCCTGGCACACCTTGGTCTTCCTTTCTTGGTCATCCTTCTCTAATCCTCAGTGCTATTATTGTGAAGCCAGCCAGACAACATAACCAGGCAGCGTAGGACTTAGTGTTCTAACTAGAGGCAATAAGCATAGTTGATATAACTTCTCAACTGGCTCAGACACTGTAATTTTCTCTCGTCTGAGAGCTGCTAAGGACCTTTTAGAAGATAAGACAAAGAATGCTAAAGTAACATCAAACAAGTTCTGTCCAGTCTAATGAGTTTAACCAGCTAGTTACGTAGTGGTATCTCAGCTCCTCAAAGCTGTGTCTATGGAACTGCATTTCAATGACATAAAATTAGCCCAATTTTGCTCTCTGCAAACTCAGCACTAAGAAAGAGGAGTTAAGAGCCAAAATTAGTAATCTGTCCTTGTTCTTTAACTGTAGAGAGAGTCTAGGCACTGTTAGGCTGTCAAATACAGCCTAGGTTATTAAATTCAGAAATTCCCTTGTATCTTGAGAACACATCACATATGGCCCTTAACAGTCAGCAATGAGAAATAAAATTCTTTGCCACGTATTTGGCAGACAGGGTAACTGATCACAGTGGTCTATTTTGGCTTTGCGGCCTGCAAGCCCATTGTCAAGGTAAGGTGCCAGTTCAGAGATGTCTGAAAGGCTTAAATGAATCCCTGGTTGAAAGAATATGTGATGGAGCTAATGGATGAATCAGACAAGCCCTACACGTCTCTTCCATTCTTATTTTCCACAGTTAAGTAAGTCATGTATTCTCTTCTGTAAATTCACTCCAGACAATTTTCCCTAAAATTATTTCAGTGTTTTTCTTACATTAATTTTCAAGGCAGGTCTCAGATATAATTGTTAGCAAACTTCTACTCACCTTCACTGTGTATTAGTCTAGCGTATCCTCTTGATCTTCATTACAGTATCCCATTTTAACTAAATCTTGCTATAGCCTCAAAATTCCTGAAGGGGTGAGGCAGTTGGACTAGAGGATCATTATAGGTCCATACCAACTGAACTATTCTGTTCTATTCTATTCTATTCTATAATTCAAGCAGCTCCCATATCCTCTTCTGCTTTTTCTCATCTGGCAGTGATGATGAGTTGGAAAGTAGTTTTTCAGATTATTTGATTTCTGTAGTGTAGTGTTTACCTGTCTCTCAGCTCTTGGCTACACCACCTTTAACTCACTGAAGACCACTTGCTAAATAGAAATGATGCTGCTTAGCTTCCAATGGCCAGCACAAGCACCCACATATTGCAAAGAGGTATATGCTGAGGCATTTTCCCAGTACTTCTTTCCAGGATGTTATGGATAACCTCTCGAAGGGTAAGCGATGCTCTTCTGCCTTCCCCAAGGATATTGCTCTCCAGAGCTCTGGTAACAGGTTGTCCTCTCTTTAATGTATTTTGCTGAGCAAGCCCAGTGTCTAGGCTCCTTCGCTCCCGATTTCTAGCTGATTTCCCCGGGCCTTCAGAAGAGAAATTTTCCTCTACTCAGTTCCTAGGATTCAGATCTTACAGTACATCAGGATTTTACTCAGAAACTCATCTATGTCTTTCTTAAATGGTGCTGAACATCTGAGATTCAGGAGACTCATGGCAGGTGTTGCAACAATTTGGAAGAAAGCTTGGGATAAAATCCTTATTGTGAAGAGTTTAGCTCCTACATGGATCTCAACACTAAGGAAATGCTTATGCCTGAGTTCAGTCAAGATACCTCCAAGTAGAAACTAGTGTTGGGAAGTTTTGCTATGATGCTGAACCAAATTCTAGTCTCTGAGGGTGCCAGGAACACAGTTTTTCTGTTGTTTTTGCATGAGTCACAGTGGATTCCTTTCACCATCCATTCTTGCCTGCAAGGCTGTGAAGAGTCAGGATGTTGTTTTTTGTCTCCACATCCCTCTGAGTTGGTTAGTCTAAGTGAGGCCAAGTCCCTGAGGTGAGAAAGTTGCTGGTTCACAGTCCATTTTCAGATATGGTGGAGGTATTGGCTAGTTCCTCTCATAAAGGGAGCGTCCTTTCCTGGAGAAGATGCAAAAGTGAAAACCTATGGAAATAAATGGGAGCTAAGTGCTGACATTTCTTTGGGCATCTGGCCTCCTACCTCTCTATGGCTTTGCAGCTCTGCAAGGATAACATTACGGGGCAATTGTTTTGCCTTTTGACTGGTAAGATCTCTGGAGCCCATCCTGTCTTCCCCTGTGTCAGGCTGAGGATCACACCTTGGTCTAGGTTTCTTGGGGCTGCGCAACTGCAATGAAGTCTTAGGCGATTGTCTGTTCCTGGATGTCCTCTTGGAAGAGCAATTTGAATGTCAGAGTGCCAGCTGCCAGTTTAAAAATAGAGGCACAGGACGTATAGAAAACAGTTCATGACCCTGCTGGGAGGTTTCCAACACTGGGCAGGTTTACTGAAATTGCAGGGAACAGACTGATTTTTTACTAGTTTTTATTGGCGTAAATGCAGCAAGTTATATTTAAAAAGGAAAAAAAAAAAAAAAGGAGGGAGGGAAAAGAAGAAAAAGAGAGAGATGTGGACCTTACTGACGTGTATTTGGTGGAATCTGTCAGTCACACGGTCACATACCGGCCCCACATTGGCCCCGGGTGGCAAGGACAGGCTGTGCTGAGGCTGACTGCCAAGGTCTCCTGGTGGAAATGTGCAGTTACCGGAGGTGGGAATAGCCAAGTCTCCAGGCTCTCGAATGCCTGCCAGGCAGTGTGGATCCCCATGTCCCCATGCTTCCAGATTCCCCTGCAGCAGTGGCAAACACCACTAACCACTCAATTCAAGAAGGGCACACTCCTCTGATCAACCCTGCTGTCAAACCCATTTTGGTCTCTGCTCCTCCTAATCAGTCAACTGGGAAAACCTCGTCCCCCAGGTCCTAGACTGTGTTTGTCCTGGTCACCCACAAGAACTCTTGTCTCCTCTCAGCTGCCAGTGACTAGCCGTGATGTCTGGGGTTGATTCAGTTGCCCCTACACAGGCATCCAGGGCTGCCTGTGATGCCCTGGGGTACAAAGGCATGGAGCAGAGCACCTGGTATATGCTTTAGGGTGAGGTGGATCACTCTTCAGGATCCACTTACTAGATTTCCATTGACTATAATGGGAGCTTAGATACCTTGTGCATGGGCAAAAAACATATCCTTCAATTTCTGAGAGTGGGGGTGTCTGCAAGCTAAACCCTACTCCAATGTAGGAAAATACTTCTTTCCACTGGTGTCTCTGCAGACACTTTCCAATCTCCCCATTTTGCTCCAGACCCTTTCCTGTTTCATAAGGCAGTGAAGACTTAGCTCTCCTTTTTGCTGACAGAGAAGCAGAGGAACGACTTGTTTCTCTTGTGATCTTGTGACTTTCTGCAAAAATGGGAGGCAGCTCTACCACTCTACTCTACATCTTGGATACAGTCTTCCTCAAGAGACAACAAGAGCAACCAAGGAGGACTCAACCATTCATGTGTTCCTGAAAGTGCAATTGTGCGCTAGCTGCTCTGCTCTGCACCAGAGCTGGCTGCATCCACTATGACCTGCCTTTGGCCCATGACTGTTTCTAGTGCCAGGCCAGCAAGAAGTTCATAAGATATTTGTCATTTCTTTCCATCTCTTTCAGCATTTGGTGGGATTTCCAGAGCCATGTGGCTCTGACTATGGAAAATGTTGCAGTGAGGAGCTGAGTTGTTTAGATGAAATGTTCTGCATCCTCTTGAGTCACTTGCAATTTCCTTGAGCTCCCTGTGTTATAGCCCTGATTGCCTATAGCCTCTCAAGCGAAGCATTAAAAAAAAAAAAGAAGAAAAGAGAAAGAAAAATTTGAAAGAAATATTTCTCATCCTGAGCCAAAGAGAGAGAGAGAAATTCCCCTGGTGGGCGTCAGATTTTGGGCTGCAAAATTAACAGCAAATGAGCATGTTCCCTTCAGAGAGTGCACCTTGCCCTTATTGTGACTTCTGCTTGGAAAATTTCTCCTAGGCAGGGTGGCAAGGACACCCGGTGGCACTTGGCTGCCTGGGAGGTCAGCTCTCATTTCACTCATGGGAGGCACACGTTGGGACTGACCCTCTGACTCAGCAGCACTAAGCATCCTCCTCCAGGGTTCTTAATGCCAAGAAGATATGACTAATAGCAACCTGCCCCATGAGGCATCGTTTCAAAGTGTCCACCACCTTGGGGAGCAGAGATTGCACTCCTGGTTTTGCCGGTGGCTCACTGGCAGACAATCATGTCAACCCCACCTGTGCCTCAGTTTGCCAATCGCTAAACTGGAGACATAAACCCGTATGGGTTGTCACTGTGCTGTGGACGCTGGTGGTTTGAGATTTGATGGTGGCAGCAGGCAGAACGGAGAAGTTCCTTCCATGTAAGTGGAAGGAAATTCCTTGCAGTGTCTTGAAATAGCGCCTGTAATGTCCTTTATGTGCCACTTCCTGATGAGAAATCCTGAGCCTGTCCAACATAGCTCTGGGGACGAGATTGAGAGAAAAGGAGCGGGAAAAGGTGGCAACTCTTCCTTCTTTACTCCTCATGCTCCGATGAGTCACTGGACTGAGTCACAGTAAATGGTTCAGCTGTAAAGACCATGGCATTTTATCCCCATCCCTGGGACTTGTGCCATGAACTCCTCCAGGCTTCTTGGACTTGGTTTCAGTTTTACTGAGAGGAGGAAACGGTATCTCCAAATTCCACCCATTTTCAGAATCATGTGAGATGTCTTCTGGTAGTGAAGGGAACTCTGAGATAATATTGTGCATCCCTATTGTCAAACTGGTTCCTTTCTCTTTTGCCCCAGTACCTTGTCCCCACACATCACCCACATCACATATTTTGCTCTGATATGGACTGAACTGCTTGGTTTCCTTTTTAAGGAAACCTAAGTGTGGAAAGCAAAATAGCTCGCTCCAGGGTTAACATACTTTAGATAGCATGTTAGATAGACCTGCTTGCAGCATGTGGATACGGGCTTAGGGCTCACTCCCTGAACTGCAGAAGAGGCAGTGTGGATGAAGAGCTGGAGTAACACAAGCAGAGTGGCCTTCGATATCAAAAGTGCAAGAGGAGCCAGCACTAAAAGTATATATTCCACAAACTGGGGCGGGGTGGGGGGGGAAGTTTCTTCATTTAGGTGATGGAGACAAAGATGCTGGATATTACTTGACCCCAGGATGACTATCATCAAACAGTGAGACCTCAGCATGACCAAACTGTGCATGCTTAGAGTGAAGGACTTCCCATAGTTTTAGGAAAAGACTGGGCCTATTTTGGCACAAGAAAAAAAGGTGTCTGCAAAGTCCAAGTGTGTGTAAGATAACAGTGGAGACCAGGCAGCAGTTTTTCTAATCAAGGTAGCAAGGGAAGGATTGCAACAGGCTTGAGATGGAGCTCGGTAGCTTTTAAAGGGAGTTCTCTGCATAAAGGACATCTCTAGCCTGGTGTTCCTATTAGTGGCATTGCACAAAGCTGCTGGACTCCAAGGTTCAATTTTAGTTCATCGTGTTTAAGGAAGATGAATTCAACCTGGAACAGGTGCAGAGAAGGGCAATGGCAAGCATCAGAGGAAGGGAGTGCCCTGTTTAGGAGACTCAAAGAGCTCGACTTGTTTAGCTCAGCAAAACACAAGCTTGGAGAAGATAAGATCATATTCTATAAATAGAATGGGAGCTAAACACCAGAGAGGGAGAAAAGCTATTTAAACTTAAAGACAGCGCTGGCATCGGAACAGATGGGGATAAACTGGTCATGAATAAATTTAGGTTGGAAAGTGGAAGATGTTTTTTAACCACTGGCGCAATGAGATTCTGGACCAGTCTTCCAGGGGGAGCAAATAAACGAATTCCTGGAACTTGCTAAGTTTATGAGGTGGTGAGTGCAACAGCAGAGAGCTGGCCTTGAAGATCCTGGACTTTAAAATTACCATCACTGGAATGAATGGCCCACCCAGATCTATAGGCTATTGTTCTGGGTTTTCTTACTGATATTCTTGTTCTGCTCCACTCTGCTTGCATTTTGAGGGATTCCTGACAATGCTAACAACAAACAATGCACTGTTGGCTTAGGAAGGAAACCTGAGTTGCTGGAAAGCATGGGGAGGTGGTCATTCCTACCTGTGGTAACTGAGGGTAAATAACATGAGGATACTTAGTCTTCTTGCAGCGAAGGGGACCTCACGTATACAGCATGGTAAGAGCATGCAGACAAAACTTACTGTGGATAGCTGATGTGCTGTAAATCAGAATGTGGTTTACCCCTACACAATGAGACCACCTTGTTTTGGGGGAAAGCCTGCTTAACTGAACGGACAGAAGCCATGCTGTGCCATGTTTCTTTAGGGACAGGCAGTGGTCTCTGGATTGCTTTGTTAGCTAGTATAGCTGTAAATCTTTCCCTTGGAGCATAGTCCTGAATTTTGGTGAGGACTCTGGTCCTGATTCACTGAAGAGCTCAGCTATTGGCTTCAACAGGCTTGAAGGTAGTCATGTCCTAGAATTTACTGGGGGCATTTGGTAGGAGTGAATTCTGAAACCAAAGTGACAGAAAATTAATTCAGCTAAAAAAAAAAATAATAAAATAAATAAAAAGATCACTCTTCATTCCAGGATCTTTGTGAAATAAGTCTCTGTTCCCTTCTGGTGCAGATCACATCTCTCCCACAAACAGAGAAATGGAAGCATAGAGATTTTTTTCCTTCAAGATGCATGAGGACAACAGGACCAGGAATCCTGGCTATACTCCAGTGGCTGAGAGCAGAGCAATATTCCCGACTTTTTTTCCTATGCCAAGTTGGTCAGTGAAACTACAGCCTAGCCAGCTGCATGAGACTTGGAAAACAAGAAGGAAAGCAAAGAAGGATTGGATTCCCAGGAAGAGCTGGGCTCCTGTGATTCATGGTCCTGAGTTAGGCACCTAAATTTCTTGTACAGGTAATGAGGAGAATATGTCTCCTACCTGCAGAGTTTATAATATCTATTCCATACCTCTCTCGTGTCACTTAGGGCAGTGTGTGCCCCATCTCTCCCAGGCAGTTGCAAAAATAAAATATGTTTCTAGAAATGGGTAGCTGTGGGTTTGATCTCCTTCAGATCAAGAAAAATCTTGAATCTACATCTTGTATTTCTTGGGCATAATGAGGTTGAGGTTATAATGCAAAGGGGATGTGTTGATGATTCTTTCATTACATAGTGAGCATAAGTTAACATTTTCCATTTAACTCCTGTTTTGCTCCAGAGTCCCTGTCCACTGATTGTCCACACTGCAGGCAACTTGCTGATTCTCAGGCTCCCTTGTGAAGGAAGCTAGTCATTTCACTAAGAGAAGAAATACAGTAATTCACTCATGGGTCCACACCAGGCAGACAGTGTGGACGTCTATTGCACCAAGTTGCTTTCCTGCCCCAAGGCAATCCTCCAAGACTATCCACCTGGAGTAACCCAGCCTGCCTCCTACTTTTCAGCTTTCTCTGTATGTTTATAGCTTGTTCCAGGATATGTGACACCCACAATGCTACAGAAACACTCTTTGGTAGAGTGCAAGACAGCCTCATGATTGTTTCGGACACTTTGAACCAAGTTGTCCCTCTCCCTCCAGGAAAACCACGAGTTATGAGTCAAGGTCACTAGGTTCCAGCAATGGCCCAGGCCAAGGTCTTTGCGGTGGAGATACTGTTGGTCCACCTCCAAGTGTGAGACCTGAGCACTGCGGTTATGGGCCAGTCTGCACCAGACAGTCCGGGGATGAGTCTTCTTCCCCTCCTGAAACCCACAAAGGCTCAACCCAAGTTTTGAGCTTCACTCCCAGAGCCAGTCACTGCTGAACTGCTAGGGCCACCACTGAGTGCAGCAAAAACGCATTTCTCTTGGTGAATCTTGCCTCTGTCACTTAGCCAGAGTTGCTCAACAAGCCTTTAGCAAGCCTGTGGCTTTAATCCAAGGTATCCATGTCCTAAACCACCATAAAAATGGCTGGACTAGATTTCCTCTTGCAACTAGCCACTCCTCAGATATTTCACAGCTGGGCCAGTGAATCTCACACTTGTCATGCAAGGTGAAACAAAGATGAGGCAACTTCAGTGAAAGAAAGTGTCCAGAGAGCCACAAAGAAGCTCTTTCTGGGGTGGCTCATGTCATCCAAAGAGGGTCCAGGGTACAGGGGCTAGGCTGTCAGGAGTTAGCCCTAAAGCCAGCAATGCTGGTGCACAAAGTGTTCAGAAAACCAGTATGGCCATGCTAATGCAGATCAGCCTTGGAAGCAAATGGGCCACACGTTAACAGTGCTGCACTCTCTCAACAAGCTTTGCTCTTCCTAGGCTCAGGTTGTTGCATGAGCTCAGGGCTGCACCACGTTTCTTGTCTGTGCTAGATCAGAAGATTCAAACACACCTTGCACTGTGTGAAGGACCCTGGTCCGAAGGGAGAGGGCTCCCAGGCTCTGCTCTCCGGAGGCTGTTCCTCGGTTGATGGGCTTGCAGAGGTAGGGAATACTTCCCACTTTTTGCGTGTTCTGCATTTTCTTTCCATGACATTATGCCTCTCTTCCCATGCCGTTAGATCAAGCTCCTTCACTGGTGTTTAAAACCCTCACATTCTTGTGGATAATTAGCATATCCCCATCTCTGCCATCTGATCCTCTCCTTAGGTCTGCCCAGGGCCTCTTCAATCAAGGGCCATCCTGGTAGTATTGTGATGTCTCAAGCTGGCCTCTTAAGAACCCAATCCCTCAGTAAACACAGAACAAATGAGGTAATTAGGAAAATGTAAACAGGATGAGAGAGGCCCTTTCCCCCTCATGAGAGCAGGACTTGGAGAAATTAGCAGGAGTTTAGATTTACATTGTGTAGAGACGCAGATACCAGCGGTCCCCCTGTAAAGCTAAATTCCTCATCTAATTTCATTATGGAATAATTTCTTCTGTCAGGAATATAAGCCTGCCACCAAGCTGCTCCTGGGATACATCAAGTTTCATTTGATGACAGCAACTGGGACGGCAGCACAGCCTCTCTTCAAACTACCTTGGATAAGCTTCATAATTTAAAACACATAGGAAAGGGAGATAGACAGACGGTCAGAGCTTCAGGATACATCACGCAATAACCTTCTGTCTCACTCTATATTCTCAAAATATTCTGCGTGTCCACCATAAGGTTGCCTCCTTTTTCTTTTCTCTGTTTCAGGCACTAAGGTTAAGTCGATGCTAATAAATTAAATGTAGCTGGGACCATTTGCTGGCCTGGATCCACTGTCACAGAATGATCACATCTGTGTGATTAAACTCTCTTGCTTTCTAAGACAGGGTGGCTGCCTCCAGACTGCCTGACAGGCATGGCCCCTGGTCTGTGCTAGCTTCCAAAACGTGCCCAAGAACAGTCTGGGAATGAGCTGGTTGGCTTGGGCTGGAGGTGACCGGGGACTCCTCGAGCCATGTAAGAGACCCAATGACCCAGTTCTTGTGCCCTGGCCCTGTTTAATTTACTATAATAGATGCAGCATAAGGGGTACAGAAAAATGAAGCTTTGTCCTCCCGGTGAAGAAAATAATTACATGAGAGGGAGTTCAGGGTAATTTGGTTTCATTTAGTTCCTATACTTGAGCCCTGGTCTTGAAAAAGTGATCATCTTGATCAGCCTGCTACTCTGGAAATGTCCAGCCTGCACACCGAACTTGTTCTTTTCAAGAATTTACTTTCAACAACTAAAACGCAGAACAAATTCTGTGCTGCCTGCCATAGCCTCTCTCTAAAGAATGCCGCACAACGAACTCTGGTGCAAAACAGTATTTCTTCATCATAAAACCAAAACAAAACACAACCTGCATGTGCTGGCCAAAATATCTTGCCCTGGTGAGCGTGGGTAACATTGCCATCTAGTGACTCCTCCCATAACAGTTAATTAGCCATACTCTAGATTTACCCAAATTCAACAAAGGATTTCAATGGGAGCTGCAAGTAGGGATTGGAGACAAAGAATGGTTGAGACCAAGTTTTTCTAATATATCCCAATTGCCACAAGAATTGAGCGCTGCATTTGTCCTTGGAAGTCAATGAGTTGCAAGCCCAGCCTTTCAGGAAATCAGACTGTCCATTTTGATGGCAGAATAAGAATGTGGGGATTTAAATTAATTATGTTTTTCAGGAAATCTTGGCTGATTTTCATGCTGTGCTTAACTCTGTGGTTCCTGGTTCAGAGAGCTGGAGAGGCATGCAGATTTTGAGAGCACAACTGAATCCCAAGCTCCAACATAAAGGGCAAATGGGATGCAGTCAGCAGACTTTCCACCTGCACTAAAAGCCTCTTCTCTGATGATGAGACTCCCCTTATAAGCATGACTGGTCCTCATGTCAGGTCTACTTGTGAGGGCCTCTTGTTCTAAACAAGCGTATCTGTCCTCTGCTGTGATGCTTTCTCTTCACTTATCGTTCATTCTGCTAGTAGTTTCTCTGGTCAGTCTTTAACTTATTCCCTCTATTCTGCAAAGATTTTTGGGGTGCACTTGAAGTGATCAGTGAATCAGTCTCCTTTGAAAACAAAGATCACGCAGGGGTGTTATTTCTGTTGTCTTTGAAGCCCCCGCAAGATCGAAGTCTCCTATCTCTATTTTGCAAGTCAGCTAACACCATGTCAGAAGGTTTGGACTGCCGAGCCTCCCTGGTGCATTAGGGTGTTACCAGAGACGTTCACACAGCCAAGCTGCAAGACAGCTATATGCGTGCATTGGCAAGGATGACCAACAGATGCTGACATCTCTAAAGACTTACTCTTTCAGTACAATACACATATAGTCAATATTATTCCTTTCCTATGGCTCCTTTGGAATAATTTCAGCTCTTCTCCCTCCAAGCTTCCCCGGCAACAGTGAACGGCTCCTGTTTTTCAGCCAAAAATGAGCTGTGAGTAGTTAATAGGACACGAATTAACAGAAATAGCTTAAGCAGTATTCCGTGTACTTGCTGAGTGCCGCATTCCTGAAGTCACAGTATCTGACAGGTCACACATTGTTTCCATCCCTTCCCATTTTTTCCAAAACAGGTAATTCACATTCAGACTCTATTTGTGCTTGGTGCTCCATTCCTGGTTGAAGCTGGCAAACCTCATCTTGGTTGCACCATGTGCCAAGAATGTAACTTAGACTTGGGTTATCTTTGGACAGTCCTTGAAATCTAATTATTATTAGTAAACAGGACAATCTGCTTGCATTCTGTTCTGTGTTTGGTTGCTGCCCTGAGAATAACCTTGCATGTAAATAGCAGCATTCATACAGGGACTTCAAATATGTTGGAAGAACAAGGATTCAGTCTCTAGTCCCCAATCAAGGTGGTAGGAGTCTGCCCTGCTCATTTACAGACACGTGTTTTGGGGGATGCTAATGTTCCCCTCACTTGCTCTCAGTGCCTTAGTCATTATTGCTGTGATGCTCAGGCCCACGAAAAGGGTGAGTGTTCCAAGCAATGTCTCAGAGACTGTGTTCAAACCATGTACTCAAGGCGGATAACCCGATGTCATGGCACATCTCTTCCTTAATGGTACAGGGAGACAACTCTAGTGAACTGATGTTTTGCATTGGTCATAATCTGTTAGGGCATATGTGCTATGACAAATGAGAGTGTCATAAATAGGTGGTCTTAGCAGTCAGGTCTGACTGTGACTCCAACTAACTCTCCTAAATGCTCTTTGGGTGATAATTTAGGCAACAATCACACTGGTTATATATTTGTTTTCTGGTCACCCTGTATTTATACAGCTGATCATCAGAGAACACTATTATTTGATTTTAAGACCAGAAAAAAATCATTACCATCGTGCTCAAATGGTGGACTCTGATGCACACCATAAGCCAATTTTCCCTGGATTTTGGGGAAGTCCAAGCAAAGAAGAGGGACACTGATCACAGGTTGTGCTTTGCTCCATAGCCTGATTCATTAACTTCAGTGGGAAGAGCCTTGCTCTTCAGGGGCTGGGCATGAACCTCCCTCCCTCCTGCCCCGCTCCCAAGAGCCCTGCTGCTACAGCAGCCCCTGGAATTAGAAGCCCACGGACCTGCATCCTTGCCCCATGCCCTCCCATTCCCTTTGTGCAGCAGAAGAGGGAAAGTAGAACTTGGCAGAAGTTTGCCCGGCGCTTAGCTGACCTGCCAGTCACCCTGGGAGAGTGGTCCCTCTCCTCTTCATCATGTACACCCTGCCCTCCACCATGCAGGTGGCTCATCCCACAGAGCTTCAGATGCCTAGAATGAATCTGAAATTGGGACTTCTTTTCCCTATTTAAGAAAGGGGTTGGGGCTTGGGTTTTTTTCAATTTTATTTTATTTTATTTTACTTTCTCCTTTACTAGGTGTCAACATGTTTGGTTAAAAATGCCTCACAGAGGAGTGTTTAGCATGGAGTGAGAATGTGGATGGGAGTACCAGGAAGAAAAATCTAAAGTTTCAGTGTACTGTCTGATTTTTGAGTGATGAGAGGAGGAAGCTCTACTTGCCACTATTTAAAGAAAGTCAGGCAGACAAACCGAAGGAAAGTTAATATCTGTCTATCACAGCAGTGTATGTTCATAGGATAATTTGGATTGGAATGAATGTCAGGAATATGACTGCTTTTCCAGGTAGGTGTGTATGGGGGTAGATAGACAAATGTGTGCATGTAGAAAAAGGAGAGAGAGAAGGTAACTTTGGTGGAAAGCATGGCCATTAGAACCTTGAAAATCAATGTGCTTTAGCTATGAGACTGCTAAATGGGTTGCCAATTGGCTTTTCACCAGGCTGCCTTCTGATACACTTTAATGTCTTGCAGACCTCACTACCTCTTCTCTAGTCACACATGATCACTGCAGAAACACCAGCCTTCAACAGCTTCCACCCAAAGCTTCCAACCGTGGTGGTAGAGCTCTCATCCTTTGTCTTCACATCCCATGACTGAATAGGCTCTGTGGCCTGGGTGGTGAGACATGGACACAACATTCAGAGACCGTGTCCAACCTCTGCAAGAAAACGAGTCTTGTCTCACCATGGGGTGGCTAAGATCCTACAAGCTGGGGTTACCCCTGCCTAAAGTCCCTTTTGGAACTGGGGAGAAAATGTCTCCCTGAGAAACCGAAGACTCAGACTGGTAGGGAGAGAAGCGATGTAGGGGTAGGGGAGAGGGATGCAGCCAAGTCATTAGGACCATGCAAAATAAATGGAAGCCACATTGTACAGGGCTGCTAAATGGGGTCTGGCTCCCTGGTGCTCATTTTCACTAAAGAGAAACAATTGAAATGATTTAAAAAGATGCTTGGTCTTGCCAGAGACATTTCTCCTGCCCCTCCATAGCAGCACGGCTGTTTGAATAGTTAATTTGGCATTCATTACAAAATCAAGCAGGGAAGGGGGGGAGGAAGGAAAAACTGGGCAGAATCTGGCACTTCCAAAAGCAGGTGAGCTGCCAAGGGAAACCAACCGTCTCATCGGCAGCAGAGCAGATTCCCAGCGCCTGCTGTTCATTCCCAGCTCCTGATGAAGGTCTCCATCTCCCCCTGTTACCCTAAATGCTGAATCATTTCTTTGTGTTGCTGTGTAGGAAACCTCTGGTTCCCCCCCTTCTGGGGAAGGGTTACGGGAGAAAAGGGGAATAATTTTCAAAAAGATTACCGGTTGTGCTTACAGGACTTAAAATCTTTGTCTTGAATGGACTAAAACTGGCTACTTGATAGATCTCAGAAAATACCTATGCTCAGGGACTCATAATCTCCTGAAATACACCTAGAATGGCGTCCCACAGCAATCCACTCCAATCCAATGCTATCCAACACCTTTATCAACATCTTTTATTGATCCAAGAAAAGTGGAAAATTATTGCTGGCACAATCCACAAATGTTGCAGTCTACAGTAAAGTGATGAAAATCATCAGAAACAGGTCTGTTACACCCAAGCGGTCTGGATTGCTTGCTTGGGCAGCTCATTTGCGCAGCCTACGATTTTAATGCAGCCAAAGTCATGGCCAATAATTGGGAAACGAAGAATGCAAGTCACATGAGATTGGAGACAGCGTCCTGGAAAGCAGCAGCCCTGACCAGCTTGGGATTGTGGTGTTGGAACGGCTCTGCAGCACTGCGGGTGAGGGCTAATGAAGCCCTTGGATGTGTAAGCATGGACCTGATGGATACAGCACTCATATTCTCTCCGGTATTTCAGAGACCACTGCTAAAATATTGGACCACAGTTGTGATGTCCACATATGAGATGTTAAAAACCTAAATGGATTGATTTTTGTCCCAGGGTGAACTTGTGGGCTGAAATCTTTTCCTCTAAAGTTGCTTTGAGCCAAACGGGGGAAGTTTGGTGTGAAGATTATTAGAGGAAATTCTTAGTTTTAACTGGGATTCCTGTAAAAGGGAGATGTTGTAACAGCAGGGGATTTTCACTCAGAAACGATGGGGCATGAGGTAATTTTCCCTCAGTCAAGTAAAGGGTGACTAGGAGTTCATTCGCTGCTAATTATATAGGGAAGGGAAAGTTAAAACAGTTTGCAAAAGTATTTACCTATGGCTTGCACACTCCATAGAAGGAAAGAGAGAACAAATTAACAACAAAAATAAAAGTCAACCAGTGTTCTGGGCTATCACTTCAGCGGTGGAAAGAGACTTACTGGTTTAGGCTACAGGTCTCAGTTTTATCTCTTCCCTAGGGCTAAATAAAGGATTTCTAGGAAAGCAGACACTGGAACAAGGTCAAGTAGCTATGCCCAGCCTCAGAGAAATCATTGTCAGAATACATGGAATAGTCCTGGCACATGCTATATGTAAAAAGCCTTTAGAGAAGGTACCAGATCACTAATTCCCAAACTTTTTGGAATAACCCTGCCAACCCTCAAATTTTCTTGCAAACCACTGCACACCCAATCAAGCTTAGGAAATGCAGACTTGGTAGCTCATATGTCTTTAGGCTTAATATGCTTCTATGGCCCAGATGCAGCCCACTCACCACAGGCACATGGACCACCAGCAGTTTTTAAACCACAGCTGGAGTCCTCCTGGGCTCAGAGGATAAAACTGAGCCCGCTGAGGTCAACGGGAGTCTTTTTACTAACTTCAACAGGCTTTAGATCATGGCCTTCCCACGCTAGCTGAGGAGCACTACTGCTGACAAGGTTTTAACAGAGGATTGCAAACAGCATCGTTCTGGTAGCCGGATGGGTCCCAAGCTGTTTGCTTGGGTTTTTGGGTTATTTTTCCCCAGATAAATGCCTTCCTCTGCGTTTTTCAGCATCTCTGGAAATCCACATGCTGAGCTGGGTGAGTATATTCAGGCATTCAAGGTTGCAGAGTTTGTCCTCAGCCTCTTTGTGGTAGGAGTGTTGGTTGATACTTGTACAAGGAAAGGGTCTTGAGGACCTCTGGAGCTTGTGGGGTGCAGTGTGGCAGCCAGCAGACCTGGTCATCATTTGCTTCTCTTTCTTCCTTGCAAGAAGGAGTGATTTTATCATGTCTTTCCACTGATGAAAAGATAAAGAGGAGGGGATTACAACCATCCTCCAATGGAATGGACTGCCTCACTGTTCATCAAGGATCACTCTCTCCCACCAGCCACCTTACAATTGAAAGCAAGTTAGTTTCTCTACATCAAAATATCCATTTTTAGATCTATCTCCCATCTTTAAGACTGTTTTATTGTCTGACTAAATGGAAATGTTTGCAGCACAGAGGTGGCATTGAGTCCTCATACATGTTGTTGTTTTAATTTGAATGTAAAGCTTACCCCTGCAGTTTGAAGAGATTAATTTCCCTTAGATAACCACAGTGTAGACACATACATTCAGCCTAGTCGCCTCAATCTCTCTTGACAAGGATGTGAGGGTTTGAGTCATCTGACCAAACATGAATATCTATTTTACGAGGAGATGAGTTATGTGCTAGAGAATCTCTTTTTCTCCATGGATATGGAGGAATCTGAAAAAACTATCTCAGAAGTTAAATATCTGGTTTGGACAAAAAAAAAAAAGGCAGCAGCGCTGTCTCATCTTTGCATCTTGGTGTCCTATGTTCTATATGAAGATGAGGATCTTTACTTTACTTTATGCTACCGCTAGTAGCTTTGACTAAAGAGCCTTCTGGTTAAGGTATAAGGATGTGACCTGTTTTTCAAAATATTCAATGTATCATTTTGCAAATATAGCTTCAATCTCCCATTGGGCTGTTCTTGCTGCAGATGACTTTATGCTGGTTTTGCTTTCTTGGATGATTTGTAGGATTATATATACTGTGACTTCTGTGCTCTGGTGCCAGGCTTTTTCTGAAATTAATCTTAATCTTGAATCTGAAATCTGGGAGCTTTTTCAATGCCATGTTCTCATTTCTTGCACTAGAAATTTGAGATGAAATCTTCCCTGCTACCTTGCCATGGAGTGGAAAAATCTGTTCCTTATAGCCAGGAAAAGGAAGGCACCAAGGAGTCATCGTATCAGCGATATCTGGTAGAACCCTTTTTCCTGGAAGCTGCTAATAGGAACAATCCATCAGCTGAATGGTAACAGCTGCCCCTATTGTTGCTCCTCTTGCCATTGCTTTTACAAGCATGTTTGCATTTAGTCTATGTGTTCAAAATCCATGTTTGTTTTCTCTTATGATAAGAAAAATAATTCTGAGCAATAAAAAAGATGAATAGCGCATCTGAAGGAGATCTACTATTAAAAAAATCTGCCTTACAAATACTGCAGATTTCCACTAGTGTGAACAATAGTCTTCAGGTCAATATTTCCAAGGTCGTTTTTTTAGTCAGAATTTCCAGTCATAGGCAATAATGAAGGAAAGAATTTTATTTTCTTAGTCAGAATAAAAGCAAATTTCCAAATGCCAAAATTTCCCATGAATTAGAAATCCTGAAATTTGGCTGGTATAATTTCCTAGCCCCGGTATCTGCAGTTGTGCCAGAACTACAGAATAAATATGATTTCTACAGTCTGACTCACAGTAAATAAAGGAGCTAGTGTGTGCAAGCCAAAAGTGATGAGGTCTGGCCTTTACTGATAAATTGGTAAGGAAGATTACCTGGGAGGAGTTTGATTTTTCAATTCTTTTTGCTAAAGGTTGCTTTACAGTACCTTCCCTTTATATCTTGTATTCACACCTTCTAATGAGGTATTAATGAGCTGTTTGTGGTTTCTTTAATTTAGGGCAAGACCGTTAAGGGAACATGAAGTCTTTACTAGGTTACAGATTCTTAATAAAAAGAAGTGATGCATTATTAGATAGGTCATGCCTGAAAGCTTCCAGCACAGAGCAGTTACTCTATCACCGTTGGGGCTGTCGTGTAGCTGTGGGCTGTTGTTGGTGTTAAGATTTCCTGCACTAAGTTATACCTGTGGAGCAGCCTGGTTTGTTTTCTGGCTACTCAGAGCAAAATGCCTCTTTCTGAGTAGTTTTACTTGAGCTATTTTTCCTCTCATGAGTAATGGTATAGGCATGGGTAGGAAAAGGGGAACTGGATAATGGCAAAATAGACATGTATTTAAATTACTAGCAGCAAGTGTGCAGCTTTTTACTCTGACCACCCAGATTTGTTTCCTAGGTTCATTGGGATCCATGCATAGCCTTGAGAACACCATTTCATCTTCCCAAGCTCTAGGCTCCATCTGTGTAAAAAGGTGGTAGCATGACCTTCAGTCTCCTAAAGTTTCTGCTTTGTTGTTTCTCCAGGGCGTCGACAGCAATTTGGTAGCTCTATTAAATGGTTTACCAACAAGGGGGCTCTTTTGGAAATGCAGGATGGGAAAAAAACAGTCTTTGAACTGATTTTGAATTTGGATCTGACTTCAAAGCTAGACCAGCTTTGAGTTGGGGGTGTGACCAGAGAGCTCTGGAAATACCAGAAACACCTTCCAGTCTTAATTATTCTGTGATTAGAACAAGCATGCCTATATGTAGCCATATAGTCCCGGTCACCAAAGTACCAAGCTCCATCCTGGAACCACATAGATTTCTAATAGCCACTCTGCCAGCTCCTTATCTTGGCAGAAATTTTGTGTGTATAAATAAGTAACAACAGTAGAAAAGATTTCACAGAGAGGTATAGTGGAGGGACTGCAAAAGACTAGCTGCCTTCCAGTTTTCTAGTTTAATCCCTATCATGTTTTGTATCTAGGCAGCTCCAGTCCTCTCTCACTCTGCCAGCTGCTGTGGGGGCCCCTGGTCCCCCACAGTTTGTTTTTTCTGGTTTTAGCTTTGCTGTGATCTTATCCGTATCAATAAAGTGTGAAAGCTTAATGCTGGTGAAAGACGTGGACTTCTGCGTCTTGTACAACTTATCTAGCCTGGACTCCCTGCCTACATTTTCTCCCCACCAGCACCGCTCATGATGTGAGGGAAGGCTGTGGCATCATCCAAACCATCAAACCATTCAAATGCAAAATCTCTATTGGAGGAACCAGGAAAAAAGACATCCCAGAAAAGCTTTTCACAGAGTTCTGCTGTTGTTTTGGGGTCCTAGAAGCATCTATGGAACAGGTAGACATACAGAGGGAGATAAAGTCTTTTCTCATGTTTCTGGCTTGAAGTTGACTTTGACTGATCATTTGATCAGTCAAATGAGAAAATAAATTGCATATACTGTTGGGTTTTACAGTAGAGACCTTCTTTGCAGTCTTGAGGTAGGATGTCTCAAGCTCTCTTGCCTACACTGTGAATGATATTAACCTCTTTAATCACTTTAAAGGGTCTAAATGGACTGAACTTCTGCTCAGAATGAGGTCACTGCCATTCCTTTTTATTTTTTATTTGTAGTGAGTCCTTAAGAAAATGACAGACCAATGGGATTTTTCTCTCAAATTTACAGCTTTGGTTCCCTTGGTGCAGAGACTATGGGTATGCTTTGCTTTCCCATTTAACTGCTGCAAGGCAAACAGCAAGGTCACTAAGGTCTTGGCCTCTCTTATCTCTGTTTGCTCATGGAGAATCAGGCTTTAAATAACTGTAAAATGGAGACAATCATTGACTAGCAGTGGTTTACTCTGGGTTTGGACAGATAACTTTGGGAAGAGCATTGACCCTGATCAGCCTAGAAGAAAGCCTACCAGCACATGTAGCAGACCAAGCCTTGTGAGCTTATGCATTAAGGACTGTGATGAGACACTTCACATTTCTGCCTCTACAAAACTGAGTGGCACAGCTGGTCTTTTGCAAATCCTGTAACGTTGTTCTTTTTCCTACTTCTCTGTGTCAGTCGTGGAGCCAAGAAGCTGTGATAGCCAAAGATGATCCAATCCCAGATGAACTGCAGCCATTTAAACATGACCTGGTGTTCGCTTTGTTGATAAGCAATTTACAGTATTGGTGGATGGGACCAAAGGATAGAGGCAAAATGGGGCTAAGCTACAGAAATTGAATATAAAGAACAAAAAGGACAAAAACCAGCCTTGAGGAGCCACAGAGAAAGGTGTGGTATCCAACATCTATAAAAATGCGGTTTTCCAGTGTAGGCAGCTAAATATAAAAACCCTACAGAGAACTATAAATTCCTAATAAATATGATTGAACTACTGGAGAAAATCAGGCAGGCTATGCTCAAGAAAACAGAAGCAAAGCTGAGAGAGAGCTGAGGCCAGGGACACGTCTATTTATGATGTGTATTTTACGTTACTCCGGAACTTGAGGATTTGTGACCTGGGTCAGGATCTGGTGAGTGCTGTTTGAGGGCACGCACCTCAGGGAGCCGTGAAAATTGAAGGTAGTTCTGTGGCACTGAGAGGTAACGGTGTCGACAGCACATCTCCCAGAGGATAGCCAAGGCTTGTGTGCCTCAGAGGGACACGTACCAACCGCCTTTCTCATCCAGTGCTATCTGGAATAAGTATTTATAGCTGGCCTAGACCAGCTGAAAATGGATTTCGGCTAGGCTGGTCAATGAGTCATGGGTGTGAAAACCAGTTTTTGATTCTTCCTGCTTAGATTTCAAGGGCAGGATAAACACTTACACATCTAGTTCTCGCAATGCTCCTGAACTTGAGATTAAAGTAGTTATCAGCACAGCAGACAGAGAACTACCCTCATTTCAGGCTTTAGCGTATCATGCAAGCCCAGATCCACAATTACCACAGCCTGTATCTTTCTCTTTTGTTTTTTATTTGTACTTTTTTCAAGAAGTGTTAATAGTTATTTGCCGAACAAGGAGATCTTCAGACCGTGTTGGAGAGTGTGGGCTGAACTCACACTTCAGTAAAGATTGCCAAAACTTGCAGACATAATTGTCTCTGCAGAGGGGCTGGAAGCAGCAACCGGCTGCAGAGTGGACTGGCATGGAAAATGGGAGCTGGAATCAGCACGATCTTCTCTTTACCTGAGTACGGCACCAGGCGTCCAAGGCAGCTGTGTAGGTTTGCATTGAAGTCACATAGTAAACAGGAGTGATGATGGTGGGTGGAGGGAGGAGGGATGGTTCTGCATCTTTTTTCTCCAACATGAAGCTTCAAAATGCTGAGGCCAAAGAAAACAAAGCAGGGAATATGCATGGTTGGAAACGCTAAGCTGCTGGAGAGAGTGCAGCCAAGGTGCTGAGGGCAACCTCAGCCCCTTTCCACTGCTGTAAAAGCATGTACAGGAAAGCTCTACACAAAACTGATAACAGGGAAGCTATCTTTTATGGTACAGCTTTTTGGGGGTGGGTAACGGTGAGGTTCTTGCTTGAGTTTTGGGATGTTCTTAGTGCAGCTCACACTTACAGAGTAATTCAGGTCTGACCTCTGGGACTGGAGTTGAAAGCTTCCTCAAACCTTCTCCTGGCTCAGTTTTTTTTTGGACAACTCTTGTTCCTGCCAATGACTCAACAAACCCTTCCTTGTCTTTCCTGAACAGGATGGCTGTGTGGGAACAGCTCGGTTTTATTTGGTAGGAAATGCCATGATTCTGAAATCTGGTTTTGTTCTGAAGTGGAAGAACACACAAACAAACACAAAATTATTTTGTGCCCAAAGTTTCCTGCAAATCACAATAAAAATTATCTGTTCTTTTAAAAACTGAGCCATTTCATCCTGACTGTGACCTTTCCAAATTTGATAGGAACATTTTTAAAGTTGGTAAACAGAAGCTAATGCATGCCATTTGAACAAGGTCAAAATATTTTGTTCTGATTTTTTTTGTCTGCAAATAAGAAGGTGTCAAAGTTGACAGTTGCCCAGGTCAAGTTTTGATGTTGAAAAAAAGGACGCTTTGGGCTAAAAACCATTCTCCTTTTTCTTTTCTTTTTTTTTTTTTTCCACTGTGCCTTATGGACAATTATGAATCATCTTTGTATATACAGCATAGTTTATTTAAATGTTGCAGCACTGTTATCTCGAAACCTCCTAAAATGCTTTAGAAGACACAGGTAAAACATGAAATATTAGGCAACCTGGAGCCACATTTAACAGGTCATGTGCAAAGCCCAGTAATACTTTGTGATGCCAGGGGAGACAGATTGCAGCAAGCTCTTCTGCATAACAGAAATTGCAGGGGAAGTTTAGGGGAAGAAGGAGAACGAGAGGGTGATTTGGCACATAAAAGACAAAGTTTTAGCCTGCTGCTCTGCCAGGCCAGTGATTCAATGGCTGTTAATAAAATGCATTTCAACCCACCGAGTTACAACCACAGCTGGGCAACATTGCCTAATGGATAAACCACTGTGCTAGGACTTGCAAGCCTTTGACTCTGCTCCGAGCTCTGCCCCTGGACTCCTGTGTTACACTGGGTGAGTCGTGCTGTGCCCCCAAGTCCTCTTTTTCTCTCCGTTGGCCTCTGTTAAGATGAAATACTCTCTTGTACGTTTTACAGCATATTGACTGCAGTTTCCCCTTTGGCTCTTGACTCAGCCCTGCCTGATCCACCAGTAGGATTTTAAGGATGCAGACAAGACTTTGTAGCCTTGCTGCCTTTCAGCTAATGGAGCCATTGAATTTCAAGTCTAAGCCTGGGCAGACCAGGCTCCCTTATCAGCTATCCCTGCTGATGAGCCTGTCTGCAGGACCTGGGTGAGAAGTGCTGGCTCCTTCTCCCTGTGCTTTCTGAAGTCACAGCAAGTAAACAAGGCTGAAGCAGGGAGCTGTGATTAACAGGGGTTTCTATCTGCCAAGAATTCATTAAAAAAATAATAATTGTTAGCTTCCCACCCTCCTGCTGCCCCAGCTTTGCGCAAACATGACTGGTATGGAAGAAAGGAAGGGGACAGCACGGCGCGTTTGTCACGTACATGCCCCCAGTTTTTGTAGGGCAGCTTTGTTGTTGGTGATGAGACCAGCCTGACTCCTCCTGAGGACAACTGCTCGGGTACATTCAGCGAGACATGACATCATGTGCCCTGGCCATTACGAGGCTGAGGTTTTGTCCTTGTTTGACATCAAAATAGTAAGGGCAGTCATTATCATGAGGGGGCAGGGGTCTAATGGACTCTCATTCCCATGTTTCCCAAAGGAAGGCTGGCAGTCCCACCACCCAAGACTCACACCATCTGGAAGTCTCCATCCCCAAAATCTGGATCAGAGATCCAAAAAAAGGGGAGAGCGGCTTGCTTAGCATCCCTGGGTGCACTTGGTCCTGCTATCTGTGGTCAGTCTTGCAAATATAGTGGGATTTCTTATCAGTCATTTTTTTAATTGATTACTCATTTCCTTCTCTGGGGGAGAAACTCTACCGTAGCTTGTTCTCCTTGCCATAAAGCAGCCCACAGTGCCCTGCTGGGGTACTCAGAGGTCTCTACTCAGAAATTCCTGGCTGGTGCAGAATCAGGACAGCAGGAGCAGATAGGGCTGGAGCAGCAATAGGCTGAGCTGGCTGGAGCTGCCCAGGGAGGGAGGGAAACTTAATTTGTACGGAGGGGGAGGACCCTGATGATACTGAAGACAGGGTGAGGAATAACTCCAGGGTGGTGAGGTTGTTATATGCGATCGTGGGATTGTATCAATAGCTGCTTTTAGCCATTTCTCCTATTCAGTTACTGGTGTGGTCACAAGCCCTAATTAACAATTCATTCTACTAGCTTCTAGTGATCTAGTTTTCACTGCGGATTATTGCAACCCTCTAAAAACATATATATATATATATTTGTGGCATATATTTCTGTCAGGCACATCAGAGAATGCCTGGAAAGCTATGAAGAGGAGAGAGTAAATGTCTTGGCACAGGTGCTAGCTCCATGCAACGTCTTGTAAGCGGCTCTGCAAACGTCTGTTCGCAGCCTTTTTTTTTGTTTCCTATGGAGAATGGAGATAGCTCAGCTAGTGAGATATATACCCTTGTGTGATGGGTATATATTCAGTTCTGCAAGGTGTCTGTGCACACCCATCATATAAAGCAATAAGCACCAAGTGCTCAATACTAGCTCTCATGCTTTGCTTATGTGGGTGGGCAAGAGGGACAAACTCTAACCGTGACTCACTGTAACAACAGGTCTAAGGAAAGGTGAACACGAGCCCAAGTTGTGGGCTGAGTAATTTTTCCAGCATGCCAAACGCAATCCATGGGCTGTAGGTAAGATGTGCTGGGTCTGCACAATCATCATCCACCATCAGCAGAGGAAAGCTGATGGGACCTGGGCTTGGAGCCCATGAAACCAAAGGGGGAGGTTGTAGGAGCTGCAAGCATCAGCAGTTGGCAGCTGGTCTGTGCAAAGACAGGGCCTGCCTCTGTCTTGGCAGTGATTTTTCAGGCTGGAGTGAATATAAATACCAACACAGCTGTTGTTCTTGTGTGGGGCTGGAACGGGGCTTTGAGGTGGCAGGGGGGGCAAAGGGGAAGGTGGATGCAAGCAGGCACATCATCATTGGTTCATTTTCACAGCAAGCTAAGATCATGTCTGAGAGCCTGTGAAACTCGTATTTCCCCAGTTAATTATAGCACTGATGCTGAGGACAAGAGCTCCCACTGACATTTGTCACATTGGTTGAACTCTGCTGCTCTGTTTTGAGCTGGGCAGATGAGGCTGGAGTTGATGAACATCGCAGAGCGGACTCTGGGGATGGGCTCTCTCTTCCTATCTTCTTTTCCTATTTTCTATGTCTTCTCTTTCTTACTTCCTCTCCTGTCCTTCTTACTGCGTTTCTTTCTCTGTCTTTTCTTTCTAGCCATCTCAATCGCTTGCTTGCTGTGGGTGATTAATTGCCGGCTTTGGAAGGTAGCTTGGCAATGCAGACCATTCAGCTGGTGACTTAGCAAGCTGTCTGGGTGGTATTTAGTGGAAACACAGCCCCATCAGCCACACACCCAAACCATGAGTGCTGATGCCTTGTGCTGATGGCCAGAGCTGGAAAGGGAGTGGAGGAAGAGGGACAGGGTCAGTTCCAGAAAATGAGCAGCTACTGGGAGATTCATGGCCTGGTCTGTATTTCAGAAGATCAACAGTTACTCATCTCCCATTTCCACCTGTAAAATGAAGGCTATTTGCAGTAAGTCCAGAGAGTTATATACTGCTAAGGGTTTGACACATCTTATTGCCCAATGCTAATGAGTGCAATCTTAGGAGGTCACAAGAATGAGCCATTTTGCTAGGAGTGGATCCTTTGATCACTAGGAGTGGAAAAAAAAGTCCATGTGTGGTGATATGGCTATGGTATGAGATGAAGCACTGCACCCATTGATCTTTGGAGGCCAAATGCCCTTAGAGTTTCACACAGGCTGCTGCTTTTTTAGCTTTCAAGGTCCTTGCTGAGCATCAATGAACTGCAGGTCTAACATACTGGTGCATCGATAAATGAGACATCAATTTGTGCAGTGTAGAGGGGCCTTAGACTGCAAATCCTCTGTGAGAAGAGCAGGGAACCAGTCTGACTCTGCCACTGAATGGCAATGTGTTGGCTTTTGCTTTCTCCCCCTCTCCATATGAATGGGAAGCCATTAGGTGAGAGTCTTTTCTGCTATTCTGCATGTGCCTGGCAACATGGACTCAGATTTCAATGGAAGTTGGGGGCACTGCTGTTAAATAAGGGCAAGAAATATCCCCCTGTGACGTGGAACTGTTCTTGCATGGAAGACCAGAAACACAAGAGCAGCAAGAGAAGAGGGACTCCGTTGTGCTCCTGCTCTGACATGTCTGGACTTCAGACATTCACTATCTGGGGCTGTAAATCCTCTGCTTTCAGTAGGCTCTGAATTTACCAGTGAAAAAAAATACTGTCTTCAAGATGTTATGGTAGAAAGCTAAAACATAAAAAACTCAGCTCGAGACATTAATAGAAAAGATATTATTTGACTATATAAATGAGCTTTACCTGAGTTATGGATTAATGGAATATAACTGGCACTACTGGACACCACATTAAAGGCTACATCTCCTCTGCTACATAGTCCAGGGACCAGTCGCTGACCCTGAGGGAAAGTGGCACAACTCAGTCCCTGTGGTCATGTCAAAATGCTTTCCACTCCCTCAGGCTGCCTGGTGGGAAGGGTCCTTCATACATCTCCCAGGCATTGCCTGTGATAGTGTTGCTGCCAAGGGCCAAAACCATGCCAGGAAATGTCCTGACAACTAAACAGTCTGGATGACCAAGACTGGTGCTTGAATCTACATCCCAGCCTGTTTAGTTTAGTAGAGACATTGCTGCTCTACCTCCAGACCCTCAGGGACCTTCTGTGATCTGTGTCAGCTTAACCTCGAAAGGGTTTTTTTTCTATGTAGTTCTTTTGGTGACTATTTCTCCATCCACCTTCTTCTGGTTTCTGGTTTCTCCTTTCCTGCTTTTCTGTAAGATCATTAGTTCCCCTGTTCCCCTGTTAATGGCTCATCTTGGGCATCATAACTCTTAAGATGCCTAAGGCTCTGGGAGGTGAGTCTCACCAATGTCTTCAGGCCAAGCTGAAGTCCAGTACTTTTTATAACACATTGTGTCAATGGCCAAGAAGCGGAAAACTGCATGATTTTTGCTCAATCACAGGACAAGCCCAGAGATGACACAGCTATTTCACAACTAGCCCCCTGGTTATGCTATAACTGACTCAGAAAGCCCAGTTACAACACAATTACTTTTCTTGGGCTGGTGACAACATGAAGGGAATTGGCCCATGGGCAGAACTCACCCAGATCCCTTCGATTTCATAGCAGCATTGAAATATCGGTTGGAAGAGGTCTGGAGATAATCTAGTCCAGGCTATGCTTGAAGCAAGATGTTTGCCAGCACTACATCAGGTTAGCTGAGACTGTTTAGCCAAGTCTTGGAAACCCCGAGGATGGAGATGCCACCACCTTTCTCACCTTTCTGAGGAACCTGCCCCAGTGCTGCTCTATCCCCTGAGTGAAAAAAACCTTTTTCTTTATGTCTAGGCTGAACATCTTCAGCCACAATTTGTGGCCTTTTCCATCTATTTCCAGGTGATTAGGAAGATTACCTCCCAGACATGTTGAAAATTTAACAAGTGGTGACAATGCAGCTCAAAAGCTGGGGAAAAAACAGAGACAGGATTTGACTCTGGTGTTACTCTGGAGGTGACAGGAGGGTTAGGAAGAAGGGCTTTGAGATTATGAACAAATAAATTGAGCAACACAACTGATGCAACAGAAAAAGAAATACCAAGGGAAAGATGCACAGAGACAGGCAAGGGGAATGATCTTGTAGCAACAGCAGAGGAAATTCATAGTGGTCAAAGCCAGGGAGAAGGATCTAGTAAGAAGAGATATCCAAGATGATGAGAGTTTTAGAAACCTTATATTAATTTCCTGACTAAATTTATTCCCAGCTCATTTTTACCCATTTGTTCTTGTTCTAGCACTGTCCTTTAATTTAAATAGCTCTTCTCTCTCTGTGATTTTTACCTCCGCAATGTATTTATAGAGAGCAACGCATCTTTGTGCTAGGCTAAACATACCAAACTCTCCTAGTCTCCTCACATTTGATTTCCACCTGATCACCGCAGGAGACCCTTACTATGTCTGCTCCAGTTCAAATTCACCTTTTTTGGACATGTAGCGCAAGAACAGACTATGGTGTGCCAAGGGAGATCTTCTCCCGTGCTATTAACACTTCACTAACTTCACTGTAAATAGCTTTTGTACTGCGTACAGCTATTGCGTTCTGCTTTTCCGTAACTGCACCACACCAACAGTGTCTAATAGTGCTATGATGAACACATGCATCCACATCCTTCTCCTGCAACTTTATTGTTTCCAGTGGATGAGCCCACAGCTTAAAGCAGCTATTCTTGTTATCAGTCTCTAAGTGCTTGACTTCATACTATTAAATTTCATTCTATTTCTATTACTCCTAGGCTTAAGGTCATCCAACTTTTCTTGTGTATTTATACCAAGGGCCTTATAAATATGCAGATTGATAGACTGAATAACTTTTAGCCTCTGGATTATGGGATAGTCTTCTTGTATCCCAGCCCCCTCCATCTAAGGCAGAGTTGTAGCAGAGTAAAGATCAGACGTGCAGCATGATTTTCCTCCCCTTCTTCGGAAATGTCTGGCATTAGCTGGTAGAGGATAAGAAACAACAGGTGAGAGGCCTTTTTGCTCTGAAGCAACAGTTCTCCCGCTCCAAACTTGGATATAAGCAGGATGGAACAAATTCAGAAAGGCCTGTGGTGGCCACTGGATAAGGGCAGAACTAAGACCAGTCTCAATGGAAAGTACATATTTCTTAACTGGGACCCAAACACATCACATTGGGAAAATCACTAGATCTGCATCTAGCCATCCTGTTAAATGTGCTTTCCACAGAGTACACATGGAGCCAAGCAAACCAGCAGTCTTTGCTCTTTTAAATCTAGTTCCCAATCTTAATTCTTCATCTTTTATTCCAGTGAGTTTTGGTTTATCCTTATTTTGCTGTCCTTCTCCTCATGTTCCCCCATTGCTTCAGTGTCCTTTAGCTTCTTTAGTTAAAGAAATCTACTGTTCTCCTACTTCACCATTTTGCCTGCCAGGCAGGGCTCAGACAAAGCATTTACGCTCTATTTCAGTGGTTTCAGTGACCCCAGGACAGGATGATTTTCCTAGCTGATCAGTGACATCTGCCACTTAGAAAAATGGGACAGCTGGAGATACAGGCCCCTCTGAAGTGGAGGCAATGATATCCCAGAGATGCTCAAAGTATGAAGCACGCCTAAGTTTGCCACCAGGCGATCCATGCAGGGGTTTTGAAGCTGTTCTCAGTGGCATTTCTGCAAATGGCCAAGTTGGTGCCCTTGGAATGCCATGGGATGGTAGGCTACAACAGAAAGTAGACTCAAGGAGAGCTCTGTAGATGTGTATACACATCTGTATACAACCAGTGTGAAAAAATCTGTTTAATGTCCAAATTCCATCTTTTCTAAACTCTCCTGTGCATCAGCTGGAGCAATTATTCCACCTTACTTCCCCAGACTGACAATGCACCTGCACCTGATGGGAAATTGCTACCATATGCCTCTCCAGAGGTAGCTGCATTTCAGCTGTGGCAAATGATTATTCTTTGTGATCTTTCAGAATGGAAAAAAACCCTCCTTCCAGCCACTTTTCTGACAGACTGTGTGAGTAACAAGTTAATGGGGTTGGGCAAAGCTGCTGGCAATTCTCAGCTCTGCAGCTTTCCACTTGAATGCTCTGCAGCTGAGCTAATAGTCAGCAAAGCCCTTTGATGGGTACAGAAACTATTTGCACTTTTGATGGGAAGAGAGAATGGAAAAGAGAATGCCACTGCTTTTTCTCCCCATTCTTTCCTTCTTTCTTTCCTGCTGCTGCTTTGCTGTTTTTAAAATGGGGGTTGGAATGTGGTGAGTCCTTCCTGTTGGTCTCTGCCATGTCCTGGGCATGCTTCAATCTTGTGAAAACTACCTTGCTTCTCTGTCTGCTTAGACTTCCCTCAAGAAAAAAAAGAAAGGAGAAAAAGAGGCTCAATAAATTTTGTGAGCTCTAACTATTTAGGGATTTTCAGGTGAAACAGTTTAAACAGAGAACACCCATTTTTTCTGCAGTGCAAGTATTTCAGTGATGAATATTTGGACAAGCTGCTGTTGAAACACTGGAAGAGGGTTTTCCACCTGATTTCCTACCAGTTCAACTCATGGTTGGTCAGATGGCAGAGCCTCCAAAACCTTGAGAGGCTCCACTGGGCTATTTAAACTGCCCTGATGCTCCAGAATCCAAGTTTTCCAGCCTCCAGGACATGCTGCTGAGATCCTGGAGCCTCTTGAGAACACTGGCCTCCCTATAGCACTGGGGGTTCTCCATTTCCAGGTAAGGAGCCTGAGGTTTTCCCCTCGGAGATCTCCGAGACATTAGACTTCCCACCCCAGGGGGTCTCCATTTTGTTTATCTACCAAAATTCTGAAAGGAAAGCAACTCCAACATCAAATGAAAGTGTTTTGATTTTTTTTTTTTTTCTCCCCAGTGAAATATTTTCAGAGTGGAAAATGAAGTACTAATTTTTTTATTTCATTTAGGAACAAAGAATTTTGTTTCCATTCATCCTGATGAATGGAAATTTGGAGCTCTGTTGCCTGCCTTAAGGTGCTGTTATTACACAGGTCTTTACTCTGTTACTACATAAATTAGGGTAACACCAAGAAATTTTAGCTGAAAATGAGATTTTAATATGTTAGATCAATACAAATACAATAATGATGGACAGTCTTTTCCCCACAGAGCTTAAGATATAAACAGATTACACGTCTGAGTGGCTGCAGTGGTGTTGGAATTAAAAAAGCACCCTGAAAAACAGTTTCAAAGGTTAGGATCCTCTTACCTGATTACATGTACAACTGTAACAACCAAATAACAGGAGTTATTTGGAAAATATAGGTAGTAGTGATTGAATCACTGCACATCTGGCCTTGATCTCATTGACTGCCCACTTCATTCAGTGCAGTTTTCCTAGTTTTAGTGAAAATAAACAAAACCAAAATTAAAGTAAATTGAGGCAGAGAAATATTTCCTGGTAGCTCTGTGAAGAAGCTGTTGATCCTTTAAAAATTTTATGATGAGTGAGTCAAAATTGTCCCATCTCAGGGCAAGCTTATGCCATTTGCATCTCCGTCCCTCTCCAGTCAGTCCCTGTCTATGGGTTATGATGGTGCTACTAGTTCGGCGTGAGGGACTTGGCTGTTTCTTGGAGGCAGGAGAGGCTTTAAGCAGCAAGACTCATGAGTTCAGTGTCCACCAGCTCAGCCAGTGGTGACATATTAATGTTTACAATGGCCATTGGACATGCGACTGGGGTTCTGGCCTGCCCTTTGGGTTAAGCTTTGATTACCTGTCAAACCAGGGCTTTCGACAAGTTATCAGCTAGTGTCAGTGAGAGGTTCAGCACATTCCCGCTGTGACAGTGACCCTGTGAGGTTACACGTGAAGTAGCAATGGACTCAAGATAAGACCCTGTTACTTTTTTCCACTGTTTTCTTAAAAGAAAGATATTAATATATTATGAAACGTTGACTTATTCCACTTTTTGCCGAGTTCTTTCCAATCACAAGATTTGCCTCAGTTCTCTTTGGTTTTGGTTTCTTCCCATCCAGCTCCTTTTTTCCTTTTTTTTTTTTTTTAAATTTTAACTATCACTCTTCCTTGCTCCTCTCTCATTTCCTCTCCCAAACAGAAAGGGAATTTAAATTGCAACTGGTCGCAGATGTAAAACCGGCAAGAGCGTGCTCCAAAGACACTCTCTTTTATTGGGTTCATCCAGAGGTCAAAGAGGTTGGCTGCGGGACAAGACAGAGCAAAAAACCTACCCGAGCCCTACTGTGTCATCATCATCCCACTTGGCTGGGAGCGGGATGGGACAGGAGAGGTGGAGGATCGCTGTCTCACAGCCGCACTTGCAAAGACTCGCGATGAAGAGGCACCTCCAAGCCTTGGCTTTGCCCGCTGCAGTTTTGGGGTGGCCCAGGAGGAGAGGCTGGCAACCAGGCTGGCGAGGGAATGGGAAGGGCAGCCGGGGAGGGTGGAAGGGGGGGACGTGGAGGAGACACCAGCCAGCTGTCTTGCAGGCACTCAGTGGTTGCAGCTGTGCCGGGTGCTGGGGTGGGAGAAGGGCAAAAGCAGGACAGAAGGAGAGGCGAGATGGGTGCCAAGATGCTCTCTGGTCCCCAGGGTGGGGTGGTGGAGGGGAAGCTCGTGGGACTGAGACACTGATAGTCAGAAGTACGTGCAGATCTAAGCAATTCCTTGCCTGCTCCTATCAAAGGCAGCCCTGCCTGTCCCACAGCACTATAAGCCATAGGTCAAAGACTGGGATGTCCCCAGTCTCCGTTGGCTTACCCATGGCTTGAATAGGTAGGTGGCACAACTGCAGCTCAGCAAGGAGCCTGGAACCCTCACTGAGGAGCAGAAAACACAGAGAGATGATCTGGAAAAAGTCAACTGCTCATGCAAGGTTTGCAATGTCTCACCCAAAAGCAGCACTCATGAAATACAAACACCCAGTCACAAAGTCACATCTGGAAATGAATACGAGGATGGTCACCTGCCTGAGCAGCTTGGTGACACCAAGGAAAGATGGCAGCAGGGTTGGGAGGAGCATCTCCACCACTCACTCATTGCAAGAGTATCAGATATACATGAGGAAGAACATCCAGCTCAGATTTGTTCTCAGTGCCCTCTTAAGAGAGCGGGAGAGCTTGCAGAGCATCATGTGGGAAATGAATACCCTTGGGAACAGATGCCTACGGGGGATCTTGGGCTTTCAGTGGAAATACACTGTCACCAGGGAAAAATGGAAAACCACTCCCTGGCAACCTGTCTTCAGTCTGGAAGACTTCCCCTGTGAGGCCATCAGATAAAAACTGACCGGAGCGAGGAAGTGCTAGTGTCCACGTGGAACCCCAGGGAAAGCAGATGAGGCTGGAGCAAGGGAACCGCAGAGCAATAAAATTAGAAGTCAGGAAGAATCAGAAGCAAGAGAAATGACTCAGAAGAGAAGTGATGATACACCAGTGTTGGCACACAAAGAGTGAAAGAATAAAGGTCATAACTAGAGCCCATCATAAAGAGGAGGTTATTAGTCTGTAAATCTCATGGTGAGACCCTCAGGTTGCTCTATAAAACTGATAAAAGCTCATGAATGCTGTCTGATCACTGCGCTTGTCATGCTGTCACCTCTTAAATTCAGAAAACATCCTAAACCATCTGCCCAGGCTGACAAAAAGCTGTGGTGCTGCCCCTGCAATTCAACGGCACTTTCTCTTTCAGTATTTCCAGGAAAAGCAAAGCACCATGGTGCTCCTGGGGTGCTCCTCACAGGGGGATCTCAGCTCAGTTCCTGCTTCTTTTCATTAAATGAACAGATCAGAAAAATCTACTCTCAGCAGACAAACCCCAGCAACCTTCAATGTCATCAAATCAATTCCTCCATCTCCAGATGGTTCCAAAGTAAGCGTTGACTGCCTTGCCCAAGCTAGCCTTGAATAGCTCACCTCTTGGAGCTTCCTTTGAAAAGACTGTCCTACAAGCTGGTGGTACTTGGTTGTGAGATGCTTGCCTTCATAATCACATTTTCCACAACCTCCTCATTTACAAAAAATAAAGCTATCTAACGTTCATGAAGTTATCTACAGCAAGAGTCTATGAAAGTCAGTGAAATAGGACTCCAAGACCCAAGGTCTATTGAGACCTCCAGGGTAAGGACACTGGCTTTTGCTGTTTGTGTAGCGCTGAGATATTTGTGCTAGATAAGATCACCATACAAGCAATAAATGATAATATGTCTCTTCTGGAAACAAAGCATTTATTAGAACTGCATGGAATTTGTTTCATTTGAAATAAAATGGAATTAACAGTTCAAACAATATTAACAATTTTGAAAGGCTCATACAGTTTTTGAAAGCTATCTCTCTGTTTTGCTAGCTGAAGTTCTGCTTGGAATTTTCCAGTTTAAAAAAAACACCACCAAAATATGCTGTTCTCCCCACTCTTCAAAAATTGTCAATTACAGAATATTTTTTCTGAAATTTGTTACTGTGTTTTCAATGCGTTCTCATTCTACCCCAATTCTTTTGTTAGCCTGAATACAAATTTATTTTCTACAGGATCTTTTCACAGAGCTGTGATGCCCAGGCTGGGTGATCTATCTCCAGCTAGTGGTGATAAGAAGTGAGCTACTCCCATCAGGACTCAGCTTTGCATATTTTTGGTAAAACAAGTGTCTTAGATTTCCAGAAAGTAGTAAGCACTAGTGAGAAACTTAGAAACCAAAACAGGCTACACCTAGCCAAGCAGTTCTTCCACAAGCTAAATCATTTAAAAGATGATGTTTATGTGACATAAAGAACACATGAAGCAGGTAAGGTAATGGTATTCACTATTGGAAATACGAATAGGTGCTGATCTCAAGCCACTAAATAAAACAGGTTTCTATATGCACAAAAAGCCACGAGGGGAAAGGAATTCAGTTTAACTGAAGGTGTAAATGAAGACTGGGTTTTATCAAGCTCCAAAATTAATAAAGCTAACTTAGACTAAGGCATGTGCAATCCTGAACAAGATCCTCTTCACTGAGATTTCATGGACTTTGGATAATCCATTTCAAAAATGAACTTGGATGGTTTTGCTTGATTGTCCTCCTAATTGACAAGCCCTGTGTGAGTCAGGGGAAGACAGAAGAGGTGGTTTTCAAGAGAAAGAAGACAAAAAATAATCTGCACCAGATACTGCAAAGAAAAATGCAAAAACCCTTCAGTAGGCAACAACAATGTCAAAGCAGCAAGGCACATGTGGGTAGGATAAACTGTCCCACACTGTTGAATCTGGGGCTGGGAACTAAAGTCAAGCAGAGAGACCAGTTTTCTGTGGAGATGGCCCTCTGGTACAGGTGTTGCCAAAGGGTTTGCCAACATTTTGGTCCTGCAGAAAGCATGGAGCAAACCTTTTTCCTGATTCGGAGGAATCAAGTGAAATAGAGGTGTCAGACCCTGGTATTGGGAGAGTGGTGTTGGAGTGGGAACACATCCCGATGGAGGCACTCTGGGTTTTCTATGTAATGTCAAATCTCAATGTATGTGCCTGGGAAAAACGATGCTGTTGACCTCCAGACAATTACTATTGCCATTATTGCAATTTTTCTTCTTCAGGTAAGGTATCTCCTTCCTCGGTTCACCATCATGATGCACGAGGCATATCAGGCCCAAAGGCATGAGAGGAGAAAGGAAAAAAATCATGCATAAAGCAGCACACTTCCCAGATACCCCAAGGTGCAGTGTCTGTATTAGTAAGCCTGGAATTGCAACCACAAGGTCTGCAATCTGTGAGTCCTTCACTGTCTTTCGGAAATGAGGTTGTGGAGAAACTGGGATTCACCCCTGCTAGATGTATCTGCTCCTCCTGATGACATTTCAAACGCTGCTGAGCAGCAATATCCAAAATATGCCTCATCACGCCTGCTCTGAGAAAGGACAGTGACTGATGGATAATGAAATCCCAGAACTGCTCATCCTGGCTGCCAGGAGGGAGACACTGGGTTTGAGGGAAGAAAGCTGTGTCCTTTCAGTGGCCTTCAGGTGGCCTTTGCTCTGCGGCAGGATGCAGGGGTTTTTCGGCAGAGCTGGGCTGAGGAGTCACTGCTGGGACACAGCTTGGGTGGATGGCTGTGTGCTTGATGCACTAAAGCAGTCAAGAGGAGGAAGAAGGAGGAAATGTTGAAGGGGGAGGACGACTTCTAGGAAATGCTCATGTCATCCATCATGCTGCTTTCCAGCCCTAAGAGCCAAAGAACAGATACAGGAGGATCTTTTCTGTCTGTTTTTCCTGTTGTTGATTTTCCATAGTGCAGGTGCAGAGGAGGCAGAAGCATTGCTCTTCAAGACAAACTATCCGGGTCCTTCTCCCCTTGCTTGGCCTCACTTCCCCAATTTCTGTGTAAAAGGAACAAAAACGAGCACAGAAACACCAGTTTGTCTCCTTGTTCCCTCGCTGTACAGCAGCAACAGCACAAACCCCTGATTCAGAAAAGATTAGCCAGCGATCCACGCCCTTGGTTTGCAACGGGACTTTGATTCCTAAGTGTTTATCCTGCCTCTGCAGAAGATGAACATTATTTCCACTTTAGAGAAGAGGCCACTGCTCCACAGAAAAGGGGACTTATTCCCTCAAAGGTTTTGGCAGAGCCGGGAAGAACCAAGGCAATTGTGCCTCCCACTCCAGATCTGTTTTTCTTTATTTGAACATCCTTTTTTCAGCCTGTGAACTTTTTTCTGTTTGGCTGGATTAGGCCAGTATTAGCCTGGGTGACAGCCTATAAACCTATAATTTTCCTATCCTCTGCTACCCAGCATTCACCCACCATCCATCCCCTGACTTGTTCTCTGGCTGAGAAAAGTGGAGTCAGCATCAGATGCTGAAAGGACTTGGCTTTGAGGAAGATTTTGAAAGAAGAGATATATCTTGCACAAAAAAAAAAAAAAAAAAAAAAAAAAGACAGCAAGATAATTCCAGGCATTCTTATCAGCACTGGGGAGGCCTACAAAGGGAGTACAAATGGAAGGAGAACAGCCAGGGTGCAGGGCCAGGGAGAGGGCTGGGATTTCTCTTCTCTGTCACCTCTGGAGGTGGTGTGCAGCACAAAACATGTCTTCCACACATCCACCCCTCCCTCATATTCTAGCAGAAAGTACGCAGCCACTTCTCTTCTTCCCCCAAAGCATCACTTTCCATAGAAAGCCATAAAGAACAGAGCATTACTGGAGGTGGAGAACCATAGATGGTCCTAACAGGGGGACCTGAGACATCTCGTTGTGTTCTTTGGTACTCAAGTGGATGCAGGAAAACTTTCAGTTCCTCTACACAAAAGACAGAGTGGTGAATGCCTCTCACATTAAACATTCATTCTTGGGACAGACTGCACTTTGGCCGTGCAACAAACCCCTGCTCTCCAGTGGCTTTGATATCTCCCCCACTACTCTAAGTTCAGATGACAACAGTATACCCTGAACACAATCAATAAGCAAAATTCACCTTGACAGCATTGTGCTGTCTGATGTGCAGCCCAGCTTCTTAATACCACTCTGCTCCTTGTTTCCTCAGCTGCAGCCAAGTCATCTGACTGGTTTCCCCACTTCTTGTCCTTTTGATACACTCGTTTCTGTGCTTTCTTTCACAATGACTCTCCCATCTGATATCCTCTGTTGGCTCCATCTAATGAAATTTCAGACTGTGTTTTTTAAAAGACATTGCCATTGACGTAGACACAGGCTTATATATACATACACACCTACAGGTGCATCTGCATAGGTGCGTATGTGTAGAGATGACTCCACAGACAAATTCACCCACCCTGGTGATCCAAACTGGTCTTGTTATCTCCTGACTCCTCAGTTTCTCTCCCTCTCACATCTCCTCCCATACTGCTTGTTGTAATATATGGCTCATTCTACCCTTGCCTCTGTACAACGCCACTCATACCTGGTTAGTACCATATCCAAGGAAAATATCACTTTTGCATACTGTGTCTTCTTTCAAACTCATTGCACTTTATATTTGTGGATGACACGAGCTATTCCTTATTTATCCAAGAGCATGCATTCTCTTTACAGACACTCCCTTCCCCAACTGCTAATTTAAACAAGACGATCTACGTGGCCATCACATCTAGCACTCTAAGCTCTGCTAACAATTTCTCTGTGTTTTTCCATCCAGATTTTTCATGGTTGCTCAAGACACCTGTTAGTTTCATCAAGAGATGTTTGTCTGGCTGACAATGCTCATCCTCCTAAAACGCCAGCTTGAGGACACTCTTTTGAAAGTTCAGACTGTTTATCTTTCAAGGGAACTGCTTATTCAGAGCAAACTAAGAGAGGTGATCCAAACTTGGGTCTGGTATGAATTTAGTAAAGCAGGATGCCTCTGTTTGGGCTATCTGAAATTGAAGATCTGCTCAGTCTTGAACCTATGACTGTTTGTCCTCCAGAAGTAGATTTAAGTCTAGACTGCTTGATCACCTCAGAATGGTAGGTGATCACATCACTGGTTTTTTGATCTGATCCTCGTTGAAGAGGTCTGCACATGGGAACAGCTTATAAATCAAGAACAAACAGGGATAATGAGACGCACACACTTTGTCATTCCTCCCTAAATCCACTCTCCTTATTAAGCATGGAAAAGTTCTTGGACTTCTCGCAACACATGAGGGAAGCTCCGTGGAGACTCTTGGATTTGTACTGAAAGAGCAAGAAGGGAAAGTCCTGAAGTTTTGGAATTTTTCTGCATGCTATTAATAATAATAATTCATAAATCAACAATGGCCGAAGGGTCACGCAGAAAGAGTCTGCTGCCTGGCTATATAAGAGACTCCTGTGTGGGTGTGAGAACCTCTTGAAATGGCAAAGGACTCTGGAAACAATGAAGGAGAAATGAATTACATTTTTTTGGCAGAAACAAATCAACAGTTCCATCCCCCCTTCTTTTTTTTTTTTTTAAACAGAAATAGATACTTGAAAAAAATAAAACCAACAACATTTTTCTTTTGACTCCAAAAATAAAGCATCTGAATATCCAGAACTTGCTTTTTAAATTTTTTTCCTCCCCCAGCTCCCCCCCCCCCCATTTAAACATCAGAGTTCTGGCAGTTCTCGTTAAAAAAATGTCCTGCTTTGTCCAAGCACACTCATGTTAAAATGCAGACAGAAGACTAGATGACTCCAGGGATTGGTAATGGGATATACAGCCTTTCACCTCAACATCATCACCTCAGCTAGCCCAGCTCAGTAGTGGCTTCACACGGCTACCGGCCGCTGGTGGCCGGTTGGTGGGGTGGTCCCAGCATGTGTCCCTTAGAAAGATTCCCCTGGAAAGACCTTGGACAGGAACATTGGGCAGCTTCACTCCAGCTGTGCCCAGCAGAACCGTTTGTGGATCATTTGTTCTCCTGGTGCTTTGGCCCCGCATCTGAAAACTGAGACTGTTTCCTTTTCCCCAACAATTTTGTTGTGGTGAGTAGTTGGAGTACAAGCAGCAGGGCAGAACTTCTTTTACTGGGCTTGTACACCTCTTTCTACAACCATAGTTCAGTTGAATAACAAGGTTCAGAGGCTCTCCAGTGGTCGAAGAGTTCGTCCTACAAAATTAGCGGAGATCAATTCAAACAGATCTCTGTGCTTAAAACCCCTCAGCGATGCAGACTCTGCAAGCGCTCCCTGCCAGGATATCATTGCTCTTGCTTTGGGACCCTTTTCACATGTCCACCCTGAGTCTTCCTAATTTGAATTTAAGCTCATCCGACAGGACCCTGTCTCTGTAAATGCCTCCAGAGGTCACTTGTGCAATAAACCTTTTCTACACTTGTCTGTGTTATTCAGCAGTGACGTTTTGTGGTGAAAAACTGATTTGATTACAGATGAGCATGTAGTACTCGATGAGGATCGAAAGCCCAGCCACTGAGGGTTTATGTAAGTACCAGTGAGGTTTATTCCCAAGCAAGGCAGCCCTTCTCCTTTCAAAAGTGCAAAATAGCGACTTTGCCAGCATCTGGTTTGTGCAGACTGAGTCTCACCCTCGGCTGTTAATACTAGCAGGCAGCGCTCTGGAAAAAGCTGTCCTCACTAGCCACCAAGAGCTTAATAAATGTACACCCCCATTTTTTCTGCAGGGCTATCCACCAAAAATGTGTACTGCTTTACACTGTCAGTCACTTGGATGCTGGCCCATACAAACAGATAACCCTCCTGCTACCAGGGTAACACCACCCATGTGCAGGTCAAAGTCCTAAAGAACTTTTTTTTTTTTTTTTAAGGAGCAGGAGGAAGGAATGTGACATTCAAATAAAACTACGGGGGGGAAATTTTCAGATAGACAAAATGTAAGTGATTACACAAGTTAGGAATTTTTGCTGGGGCTCAACAGTCTTGCCAGTGATGGTGAGGACCCTCTGAGGGCCAAGATCAGCTGAGGTGCTGTCTGCACGTGCAAGGCCAGATTTTTCGGTGGGTGTAAAGGGAACCTGTTTCTTTTGAGTACAGTTGAGTGATACCAAATTAAACTTCTTTCATGCCAAACCCAAATCATGCTGCGCCAGTGGTTTAACAGTGGCTTTAAAGGAAGACTGCAACCTAAAAGGCATTCCTTGGTGGGCTCCTTCTGCTCTGCCCACTCCTGCTGCAGCTCTGTTTATAAAAGTTGAGGCCACAGTGTCAGGACCAACATGCCTACATCTCACTTTCCTTGGAAAAGCAAAAAGACATGCTGGTAGAAAGGGATTGCTCAACTGCAGCATCGTTTTCCCATATGTACGTGAGAGCTCACTAAGTAATGTTTCATGCTACGCTTCCACATCTGTATTGGTCTCATTTTTCTCTTGTTCTCAGGGGTACAATCTGCATTTACTTCCATCTGCCTGCCTACCCCAGCAGAGGACCTGGTAGGAGATCTCCTTCTTCTCCCTAAGGTGGAAGGATTGATTCAAGGCATTTGGGAATCCTTTTAACTCTTGTACAGACTCCTGATGCCCTTAGGCATTCAAGATTTCCTATTTACTGAACTTGATTTAGCTGCAAAGGCGTAGATGCCCAGAGCCATTTGGGATACAGGGTGGTATCTGAGACACCTGCCTGGGGCTGGCAGTATGGCATTGGACCTATGGGACCAGGAGTCTAAGTGGGATACCTATGCTCAGGCAACTGAATTCAACCTATTTATTTATTTCATAGGCTCACGCTGGATGCTGGTTCTTGAGTTCAGCTCATTTTGCACTGATGAGCCATAGGATAAGCTTATAGAGTTGGGAGCAGGGAGTAAGACGTTTAGGTGGTATCTGAGCACCAGCCTCCTGAGCCAGGACTGCGATTCCCTGGTGGGATCTCCCTGAGCGTGGACTGGAGCAGGAGGAGACGTGGACTGAAGCGGTGGTTCAGCCTATTGAGATGGTGGCTCCTCTGGCAAGTCACAATAGTGGAAACCAGTCAAAGTTGTGTATCCAAAACTAATGCACATATGAATGTGCCTTAAGTAGGTAGATGGGGATTTTATGAACTGTTTCTTTAGGGGTCCAAAGTCTGTCTTAAATGAAATATAAGTGTCTAAGTCCTTTTGTGAGCCTGGGCCTCTCTGGTCCTTTTCTGCTTCTGTAATCTGAGGATCAGCACACTTGCCTGCCTTAGAGGATGTGGTAAAGATAAATATATTAAAGACAGTGGGGTGCTTGATATTGTAACGATTGAGGCCAGATATCTGTAGCAGAAGCAGAAGTAAAAAGAAATAAGATAATAATTGATGAGGAACCTTGCCAGCGTATGTCTTGGCAGCCACTTCCACAGTAACCTATCATTTAAGATGGCGGGGTTCCCCTCACCTTCTAAAATCTAGTGGCACTGGGGGATTTGTGAATGTGAAACAAGCTCTCTCCAGTTCTCCGACTCTTTTATATTTCCTCATGCTGCTCTTGAGTCGTTCTTAGGCATGCTTCCCGATGGCTTGGAAATCTCCGGGCACGCATTGAAGCTTCTATATTTGCTCTCAGCCTCTGCCAAGATTAGCATTACCACTCTATGGAAAAATATCCGTCAACCGGATATAAAAGAATGGTGCGAGGAAGTAGAGCTATGTCAAGGCAGCACAAATATAGCTTATACGTTGTAGCGGGAAGCTGGCATATTTTATTTTTCCATCTGGCACTCTTTTTTTCAGATTATCGTAGCTACAGCATAATGCTCAGCATCCTTCTAAGACTCCTGATTTTGGTTCAAATTATTTCCACAGGCTGCTTTTGATAGGGATGGGCCAACTTCAAAAAGATATGCAGTTTGTGTTCACTCCAGATAAACTTCTAAGGGTTCAGATGCTTATCTGTTCATCTCCATCTGATCCAAGCTCCTAGGACTATACCCTGAGCGGGTAGGGAAGGTTATTTTGCTCATGCTGACACAAGGCCTGACCCTGTGAAGTGCTGAGCACTGGAACAACTCTCTACATTGGATGGAGCTGAAGGAACACAGAACATTTCAGTGAATGCCTTTAATCCCTCTTACATCGAGCTGTCTTTCTACCCGCTTGCTGATACAGGAGAGCGAACTAGTGCAACTTGCATTCCAAGAAGCCGTAAAAAGGTTTTAAGGTTTTAAGGAAGAGTTAGTTAAAGCAGGAGATTAAAACATGTTCCTCTGCCCTGGCCCCTCTTGAAAGCAGCTTAGATTCCCTTAGAGTCAGCAGGACAAGTCAGCAGTGACACGTAAAAGTGAGGGATACAGGATTAGGTGGTCTGAGTCTACCTGCAAGCCATGCCAGTGTGACACACATAAGGGGACAAAGATGTTAACTCCCCCAGGTTAGGCTCTCCCAAAGCTCACTGGGGCTATAGGTTCGTTATGGGGGGACTTTGCAGTGGGTCAGCACTGCTGCAATCACTGTCTTCACTTAGTATCCCACAGTAATTGCAAAGAAGCCCGCCTTTCTCCCTGTCACATCCTTGTTTAGACTTTCCTCTTAACTTGGCCCCTATTCTCACACAAAATGGCCTAGTAAATACATGTGGCTTCTGATATTCCAACCACTTAACTTTGATACCTGGTTAATTCCTGCTGTGGGTCATGGAGAGCCACGTACTTCCAGGAAGTGAGCTAGAGATAGGAGATTAAGATTTCAGGTGGAAAAAATTGCCCCCATCGCTGCTGCCAATATAGGCAGCCTTGTGTAAGTACATCCCTGGCACAGGGATTTGGTTCAGTGACCTTGGACCAAGCTATTATTCCCAATCCCTTCTTGACTATGTGGAAACCACATGCAACGGGAGGAGAGCTCTCTGAGCCCATTGTAGAGGGATTTGTTTTTATTTCTGCAGTCGTATGAAGAAAAGGATTAATAGAGGAAAGACTGTTATTTCCTCCAACTCCCTCAATCTCATTGCCTTCCTTCTGCAACGATAGGAGCGACAAGTGTCATGTTTGAAGATTTTGCTTTGTTTTCCCCTGATCCCATGCCCAAAGTGATAAGGCCACCATCTTTGAAAGTTCCTTGGGGATTTCTTCATCTAATTCTTGAACTAGTGCAGTTCCCAATTGAAACTGTCACAGAATCGCTTCCAAGAATTTGTTTTACACTGAAATTTGATGAAGGATTTGGATTAAGCCAAACAGTAAACACTGATGAGGTTTAGCACCACTGCCATTGCCTAAGAACTGGCATTTTGAAAAAGTGAAGTCATTATTATTATGGCATTAGTAGGATGTGATTGAGATTCCTCTGTGCCCAGTGCTGTACAAATACACTAAACAAGCTATAGAGCACTCACAGCACTGATCTAAGGCAGAGAAACCTAAGGTAAGTTTCAGATTAGCAAGCCTGGTTACTTCTTGGATAGCTTTTGTGGTCTTGCTGCTTCTTGCAAAGTGACAGCAAAATGGCTGCAAGTCTTCGAGCTGCTTGTATATCTGTGTGCTACACTTAGTCCATTCTGTATGCAAACCTACTTTAAATTAGTATAACCAAAGGAAGGAAAAAGGAAGCAAAAACAATGAGAAGGGAAACAGACTACCAAACCCCACAGTTTCTTAGACAGAAGTTCTGGAGGTTCCTGCTCTCCTGAGGAGCATGTCTTCCATAAGGACACACAACCCGTGGTAATACATCAGATAAGCCAGAAATGGCCTGTGAGATTGTATGTTTGAACTCTGAATGAAGGCAGGCTTGGCTTCCTTGGTAACTCCATGAAAACTACAGCAAGGAGGTGAACTGAGGATCTGGGAGAAGAAGAAGCATCTAGGTAGACTTGCTGTTTCATCCTCCCTGGAAAAGGGGAATGAGTAGTCCCATATGCTGAGCCAGTGGTCTGAGCCAATCCATCTAACCGTGAGCATTGACCCGGGGCTGCTGTACAGAAGCACTCTCCTGAAAACCTGGCCCGGCTACTAAGTAAGCTATTTTCTTTCTTTCTGGGAGAATCTTAATGGGCAAAGATGTTCCAGATGGCAGGCAGCCACCTGCCACCAGGATTAACAGTCAACACAGAATGCAAAGCCTTGGGAAGAGTGCGCAGTGATTGTTCCTGCACACACGGAAACAAACAGACTCAGAGCAGTGTTCGGTGTAGCTAAATCTTCACCTTATTACCTTACTGGGAATTTGGATAGTATTACCCAGAATCCTCCTTGCTGCAACTCTGCCTTGAAAAACAATCTGTTTTGGAGCTCAGTGTACCCTAAAGTGACTGTATTATTAGGATTTAACTTTGAACTGCAACATTTGGAACCCATTATTCAATCATTAATTTCCTCTGGTTTTCCCCCAGCTTTAATGCTTCATGCTGGATCCCTGGGCTCTGCGGTCCAAGCAACACTTCAGTACAACAGTTTGTAGTTCAGCGAATGCCGTGCTCCATCATTCTTTCCTACTACAGAAGCCTATGTTTTTTTTAACCACTGATCCAACAGTTTGCCCTGGCTTGAAAGTGCAAGAACAAGACATGATCCTCCTACCCTAGGCTGGCCTCTGCCTCTGATTATTCATGGTCAAAAACCCCGGGCACTTCTAAGAAAGATACTACCAGAAGAGCATAGAGGGGAGCTGCAGCCCTTAAAGGCTTGTCCCCTTCAGAAGGAGAGAGCGGATTTATTTCTAGTGTTTCTTGATCACCCATCAGTGTGGAAACCAACCTGGGGGCTGAGAATCAAGTTGTGCTCACACAGGCTGTGGTGGTCATCAAGATAACGTGCTCAGGTTTGATCTCTCAGTTCGGTTTGGAGACCTAAGGTTCTTCTAACTGGATAAACTCCAAAACTTTAAGGAGAATAAAAACGTGCTTTCTCCATAAAGTAAGCAGTTGGAACTTACAGCTATCAAGGGAACAGTATTGTATAAGAAGGTGACAGTTTAACATAGTGGCTTTAAGAACATAACTCTTTCTCCAGGGCTAGGGTAGGCAACCGATCCAAACATGGTATCACCCCGTATTCCAGGAGCGGTTGCACTAAAGTCAGTAAGCTGGAACCTCAGCTAGTGCAAATTGGTGTAGATTCACTGAAAGCCATTATTATGGTGTTGTACAAAATCTGAAAATAGATAGGGGTTATAGCCATTTGTATCCGCAGAGGGTCTGGCACAATAAGGCCACTTGTGGATTATGTGTACTCAGTCTAGGCTCAGATAGCAAAATTTGGCCCTAAGAAGAGGTAGCACAGAAATATTAACTCCTAATGGCCCTGTTTATAGAGACGTAATGCTGCACAAATGCTGTTCTTAAAGGAGATAGCTTATGAAAAAGAGGGAAGGAATATGAATGGTAACCCAGTTCTGGAAGCCAACTGAATGGGATTTTCGGGAAAGCACGCTTCATCCAACAAATCCACATCAATAGCATGGTGGATTTGAAGAGAGAACGCAGAAGCTAAATTGCTTCCCAGGTGAAACAAAGAGAAGAGGAGAGGGATGTAGAGAAAATATAACCATCTCTATATAGCTGTTAAACCAGACTTGCAGACCATAGATGAAGTACCTTAGGAACTTCAGTTAAATCTCATCCAAAGTCTGTTGAGACATATGGACGAGTTTTCCCCATTTAAAATTTGCAAAGATTTTGACATGACGGCCCTTGGAAGTTTAACTGAGATGCAAATCTTAACTTGGTCTGAACTTTATGAGGCATTGACAGCTTGTGCATTTTGAGGAACAGAAAGCAAAGGCATCATGGTTTTATGGTAAAAATGGGAGTGTGGGATGCAGGTGACTTGAGTTGTCTTCTTGGCTCTGCTACAGGGTTGCTGCAAAGCCTTTGACTGGTTCCTTCCCCTTGCAGAACATCTGTGAAAGAAGAATATTACGTCTTCTTTTATCTCAGTGCCGCAAAAGAGGGTGGCAAAGGATTTGTTAATTTTTCTCCTCTTTGTTGTTCTATGACTGAGGTGTTAGGCTATTTGGACTGCAAAATTTTGGAGACTTTCTGGTTGGTGGGATGAATGGGGAGAAGTCCTATGGAATTATGTGTCCCTGGGCTGTGTGGTGACCACTTGGAGAGGTAGACTGAAGGTCTGAAAGGGAAGACACTGAAGCTAAAAAAGTTTTCCACTTCTAACGTCATGCAAGGGGATCTGCACAACCTCCTTCAGGACCTGCCCTCTCCCAGAGTATTTGTCACACATACAGTAATTGGCTTGCCTAGAGTGCCTGAGCAAAGCAACAACAATTATCCACACACAATATCTCATAATAACATGATGAAACATCTCTCCAGGCAAAGTTAAAATGAGCAGGAGTAAAAGCTACAGTTTGCTGCTCAGGCAAATGGTGTAGCTATAACAAAACTGAATGTCAAAGTTTTAGGGCCACTGGAAATTAAGCTTCAAATGCATGGAGAAAGTACATCTGAGAGGTCATGAAATAAAGGTTTGATATACTACTGTCAGTAGGTAAATAGTACAGATGAATTTAAATCATGTTTAGATTAAAGAAGACTGAGCATAAAAAATATTTTCATTTGAGCTTTACAGTACAATTAAGAACAGTTTAAGCTTTCAATTCTAGTGGCTCTCACTCAGGTCTGTGGTTAACCAAATGCTGAAGATATATTCCTATTAACTTCTACTGGGAATGCCATCTCTGTTTAGATGTAGAATTATACCTTCCTCTAAACAGCCCCCTTATCTTACAATCTGCAAATTGCAGGGTCTCCCACAGAAGGAAATCTTTTATTAAGCATTTTATTTTTCTTTGCTGCAGGCAGGCAGACTAAATAAACTCCAGCTTAGACTTTGCACGGTGTCTCTACGTTGGCCATATCCAAGAAACACAGACAATGCTGGTTTGCAAGAATGAAAGAATTTTAATAAAAACAAGCCATTCAAAACCCTTGTCAACTCCTTCTGCTGGATTGTTATAAAGAATTTATTTCATTACTATAAGTGCTGTTGACTTAGTGTTAGTTTCAGCACTTGAATTCTTGGATAGCCTGAATAAAATTATGTTTTCCAAGATAAATATATTATGCAAAGTATGACCTTCATTCTTTCACTGATATGTCTGCTGACTCCAACTGCTTCCTCCTTCAGAGGGGCTTTCTGCGTTAGGATGGGGAGAAGCTTTATTTTGGTTTTACTTGCTTAAAGCACTGCAAACAAGGAAGACCATGTGAAAAATAAAAATAGAAAAGCTGGAGCCCATTTCTGTTGAAGTCAGAGACAGTGAAATGTCAGCTCTGATGGAGTGGAAGTGGTGAACTGCTTCCATGTATGCGAATGGACATTCATGTCTCCAAACGGCAAAGATTTTCCCCTCTCATGGGGAAGTTTGCTGCACAGTAATCAGGCTCCACTCTGCTAATTCCTTCAGAATGGAGCAGTTATGACCTACCAGGGAGGTGATAATTTCAAGAGGATTATCCTTTCTGCTGAATTAGCAGAGGGCAAGAGCGAGAGAAGAGGGGGAGCTGCCATTTCTGCATGCAGGGAAATGAAAGAAAGAATCTGGCCTTCTGATTCTGCCCTTGGTGGGACCAAAGATAACGTTGTGTTGGGTGTCTTCTCATCCCTGGAACTGCTTTTCACAGCTGGAGTCATTGAATATGCATAGCACTGGACATTATAGGGCCACAAAGATCTGTGGTCTGCCCCATGTGATATCACATAAGGCCAGGAAATTACAGCTGTTGTCTTACCACTTCTCCAGGGACAAAACTATGCCTTCTATCAGAGAACATTCTTGGATTTTTCTTAGCAAATACTACCCTTGCCTGATACAAACCACTGCCTATTCCTGATTAGCTTGCAATTTCTTTCATCACAGCCGCCTTCTGCTTAGTACTAAGAACTTCTAAGCAATCCGGTGGCAGCTTCTGTCATCATACCCAGTCTGTTGCAGGTTCAGGCAAACTCCAAGAGGTTCGGTTTCTCCTAATGAGCCTAAGGCTCAATGAACCTCTAACTTGATATTACTGTTAAATAAAAGAAGATGGCAGAAAAGAAGGAAAGAATTAGGAGTGCTTCTCAGTATGCCATGTTTAAAAGGAGGAACTTGAGTCCCAGAATTTCTTAGAGTTTCCAATAGTGACCACTTTTGATCCTTTTTGTTAAGGTCAAGCAGCTGAGAGATGTGACTCCAGATGACTTGCCCAAATCTATGTGAGGAGGTCCAGGACTGGAGCATAGCCTATTGGACCATGACAGTCTTTCCTCCTACTTATCTTCACGTCCCTGATCCTGTGTGACTCACTGCTTCCACCTGCCCACTCCATCCCATCATCAGTACTTTCTCATCAGGCTCTTTCTCATCAGTACTTGCTCTTTCAAAACCAGCTTTCTTTATTTCCCAGAAAACAGAGTCTGTTCTCTAGATTTTTGTCTCTCACCATCAGCTGAGCTCAGCTTCTGGAACCTCAGCTTATTACAGCCAGGACACAGCTTAAGGAAGGAATAGTCAAGTTAGCCTCACAGAAGCCTCCTTTCCCTGAGTTAATTTCTAGACAGAAATTCAAATGATGTTGCCTCCTTTGGGTGTTTCCCATGAAGAAGAGAAAGATTAATAGATCTTTTCAGAGGTGATTGTTGCTTAGTCCTGCATCTTAGCTCTACACGTTTCCTGCACATAGTGTTTTCCATGCTATTGTTTCTGAACTCATAGTATATCCACTGAACGTAAGGGTTACATTACCCCACTTTAAAATGCAGCTGCCTCTAAGCTGGAAAGTTCGCAACCCTAACCAAACATCATTTTAGCACAGGAAGGGAAGAGGATGATTGTATCAAACAGAAGAACTGTGTCCAGTTAAAATTACAGTAAAAATAAGTGTGGGTAGGCAGAATATGAATCAGAATTTGGCCTGGAAACCAGCTTGCACCTAATTTTATTTAAGGAAAGAGAGACTTTGGAGAACTTGGATAACTGGGAGTGGCCACTGAGATTTTGGTTTATGTATCACCAAAAGAAAGACCCTCACATTAATTCTGGTGAACAAATGTAGTACAAGCGGAGAAGAGAAGTTTATATTGCATCATACACCACTTTCTGCAAAACTTAATTTGTGCATAGAGCTTTCCCACCCTAAAATACCACCCATTTGATACTCCTTTGCTTAATTCCTCTGAATTAAGAGCAATAGATGATTGTTCTGGTAGCCATTTTTTTCCAGTAAAATTTTTCAAGGAGTGGGTTAGTGTCATCCTAGCATGGAAGACCTTCCATTTCTTTGAACTCCTCACCTACTTGGTACTGCTCTCTTAGGTTATATGCAACTACCTTCACAACAGGATGTCAAGAGAGGAAAACATGGCGCAGAAAGGCCACAAAGACAGTTTTCATGTAGTAACAGTGAATAGCAACATAATTGGCTCTGAAAAAGCATGCAAAATCAGATGACTGAGTAGAGTGACCCATTTCTCCATCCCATGAGCAGTGCTAATGACCTCCAATGGAGGATAATGACGGTGTACTTTGTTGATGTCTCATGCTCCAAAGTTTGGCAGATCATTGTCATTGATGCCAGCCCAAAACTAGTGCTAGAGACAGTTATTTCCCATGAACGATGCAGGTCCGTATAGCGTGCTTTTAAAGAAACCGTACAGTAGGTCACCCATCGCTTTCTGTCAGAATATATTCTATTGCCTAGTAGTGTTGAAATATTTTCCTCATCTTTCCATTACAAAGTGTAATCCCTCTAATCCTGGGTTTAACCTCCTTGGACCATGCTAAGAAATTCCATCCTGAGAGTGTTTTAAAACTCTGTATATGACTATTACTTCGACACATCCAGGGCTCATTTCTGTCTGGGCAATTCTTCCTTCCTCTGCCAATCTTGACGCATTTTCTGAACTGAGTGAATCGTGCAGAAGCAGATGCCTCAAGCAGCCAGGCTGTGCCCAAAGCTCTTTGCCACTGTATTCATTCTGAGGGAAAGTTATTTTGGGAAGTGATATGCAAGGCTGACAAAGATATTCAGAAATGATCAACAGTTTTTAGGTACTTTTGATTACAAATTCCCAGTTCCCTTCAATTTAAAAGATTCATCTCAAACACACATGAAAACTTAGGGCCTTTTCTATGCAGTTTGGCTCCCCAAAATTACAACATCTAAACCACTAGAAACTTTTGAAAATATTGACTAAGCTTGACATGAGATGGCCAAAACCAAGAAGCCTTAAAAAACTCTAATCTTAGCAGATCAGGCTTACTTTATAGTAGGTCTCTGCCTGCTATAAAGGAGCCTTGTGCCTGCTGGAATTATCATTATGTGGATGGGATGTAAAATCAAAACTGTATCAACTTGTCATTTCAGTCTTATGGCACTTAGATTTCCTCATGAGAGCAACAAACAAATCCTGTTATGAACAGTACTTTTCCAACACTGAGTCCTCAGCTATTTTCACACCTTTGCTCCACTAAATACTTTTCAGTTTCCAAAGGAATTTGCCCAGGTCTCCACTAAAAAGAACAGCAGAAGAGAAGGTAAAATCAGTTTGTTGTTCACACCCATTGCACTAAAATCCTGCCATTGTTGCATGAAGCATGCCATGAATACGTACAATAGCCAAACAGACTTGTCTCCACTGTAAGGAAGGTGGGGATGGAGACCATTCTGCATTCAGATATGAAACGAAACAGGTATGGAATTTTTATTACTGTTTCTCTTCACACTTTATGGTTTGATCCGCCCTAGCACAATAGCAGAAATGTCTGGATTAGGACTTACATTTAGAGCTCTTAAAGCCACCAAAGAAGATGCTGGAGGGAATCCCAGGTCCATTGGTTAGCTCTGCCAAAGGGACCAAAGGTCTGGCAATGACATTAACATCTTGGTATGTGAGCTATATTCATGGGTCTTTGGTTTCATGGTTCCCACTAAGTCTTAAGGGTTCTCAGAGACTCACTGGAATCAGGGATGGAAAAGACCTATTACACTAGGTCATTTGGTCCATCCGCTGACCCTAGACATGGCAGGATTTTCCATACTGTGCAGTCTCAAGGGCTTTGTCCTGTCCACTTTGAAATGACTCAAGTCAAGGGGCTTCCACCCTTCCACCACTCCCACTGGGAGACCATTCCATAGCTCGACACATATTCACTTACAAATATTTTCCTGAGAGCACATCCAAATTTTTCTTCACTTCATTTCATATTGTGACCCTCCTCCTGAAAATCCTTCTGCTCCCTCCTCCATTGGTCTGAGCGTAGAATGTGTATATGTATGTGTGAATGTCTATATATGGTTTCATCACATCCCTCATTATCAACGACCTTGGGGCAGCCAAAGGGTGCAGAGGGACTTCCTTGCCTACAAGATGCCTTGCAGCTCCTAGCGAGTTGGCCACAGTTACTAAAAACAGTGGCTTCCACGAAGAAGGGCTCTTTGGGACTGGTGTTCACGTGAGTGGTATGGTCTCCTAAAGAGATCATACCAAAAGGACCGCAGTCCTATTCGCCTCTTTGTCCAGCAAAGCCCTATGGCCAGAAAGGGCATAAAACCCAGGACGTGGAGGGAACTACATTACAGTGGTGACATTTTGTTGCCTTTGAGCAATCTGAATTTAACCTTTAACTATCCTACATGCTTCTAGCATGGCTTTAGCAACCTGCATTTCTTTCTGTGCCTCATTTCCTTGTGGTAAAAAGACGGTAATGGTAATTACCTTGACACCTCTTTCCACTAGACTCTGCAGGAAAGGGATTGCTGCTATCTGGATATGCTGGGACAAAGAAGCATCTTAGCTCGAACACGTATCAAACACCATACTGTTTCCAGCGGGTTGTCAGGAGAGCAATACTTTCCCTTACAGGGCTGGGAGAGGAAGAGTCTGTTGAAAAATGTTATCAGTGGAAATATTCAGAGCCATCAGAGATATGTGTACACCTAATTTCAAAGTATTTCCTTGGGAGCTGAGGAACCAAATTCCTTTGGCATCTTTGAAAGCAATCTTAGCTTCGGTATGTAAAATTGCTATCCAAGAAAGACTCGGGACACAGAGTGGGGACTTTCAGGCTGGGGCAGGGGAGTGTGGAATAGCCTGACATGGCTGTTTTCTTTTCAAATAAAAGTCATCTCCTGCAGTTTTCGGATAACGATGCAGAGTCCTGGGGTGCTAAGGGACTGCATGGAGCCCTGGCCTGTGTGTTTGCTAGCTGTGCATATGAGTGGGCTGAAACAAAAATACACAAGTGCTCAGGAGGAGTAAACTATAAACAATGCTTAAAAAAACACTCCAAACAGAGCCATCCCCATGCTTTCCCCAGGCCAGGCCGCTGCAGGGAGCTGGATGAGAAGGAACCTGCTGCGACTCAGCCCGGAGAAGGCAGGAGTGACACTGGTTAGCAGGGAGAAGGAACTTGAGGAATGGGCAAAAACTGTGACTGATGCATCCATCGAAAGAGAATGTCATTCTCCAGCCAAGTTCACTGCCAGGGCCGGCTGCACAGCTTCGAACAAAGTATCTCCCTCTTGGAGAAGGAGGATTTTTTTTTTTTTTTAATGGAATTTTTCTGCCTGGCTTATTGACCTAATGAATTCCCCACAGCTGGGGCATCTCTGGCATGGCTCTGGATGCCAATTGTGTCCTACCTGTTCCACATTTTACCTTGTAAGGCTGCTGATATTTTGGAGCCAGGGTTGTACGTGCATTATGGAGGAGCATCCAGGCGTCTGGCATGTGAGAATTGCACCCTGGACAACGTATGGGCATAGTTTCTGGCCTGAGTGCTGACCACAAGGGACCAGCTTTGTCTTCCTCTCCGACCAGCATCAAAGACAGCCTTCATCTCCCTCTCTGTCTTCCAGAGCTCCCTTTTCCTCAATAGCTCTGCTTCTTTCTGAGATTTTCCCTCCTGTGATGTACCATCCCCTCCCCTGTAGGTAAGCCACTGCTATGCCCATGGGAGTTTCCTTTCTATTTGCTGTCTTTTCTCACTCTGGGATCTGCTCCTCAGCTTTATTTCCCCATCAACATTGAGCTCATGTGCTGAAGCATCATGTGAGAGGAAAGAGGTGGCTGAGCTGGGGCAGGACATCAGGGAGCAGAGTTTGAGATATGGACCCTTGTGGTTTCTACCAGAGCACAGAACGACAGAGAGACAGGTATCAATAGGAAGGGATACAATAAAATTTTCCCAACTCAGTTCTTTTAGAAAACTTGTTGCAAAAATAAAGAAAAATGGAGGTTACTATTTCAATTGCCCTCAAAATGCAGGAACTATCTGGATTGTCTGGAGATACATCAGCACTCCAATTTGCAATGTTCTTATTTTCTAAGTGTGCATTCCTTCAAGATACCAATAATGCATCTTTGCTATCTAGAAGCGCTGCAGTCATCCAGGCTGTCTCCTTCCCAGTTCAGGCCTCTTCCTTGCATTTCTGCTCTACATCGCGTGTAGATGTAAATATTCCCAGCTAAGAGGATGTCACATCTTCTTTATGAGATGGTTATTCCATAGGTTAACATTTCTTATTTCCAGGAAGATTTTCTTGATGCTCAGCCTCAGTTTTCAGGCTCCACCTTCAGGATTACTCCCAAGTCCTTTCCCTTCATACTTATTCAATTATTGTACTTGAGTCAGAGGTTACGTTACCAGAATGGTAATTACCAGGAGTGCAATTCTTTTGATTGTTTGAAGGTCTGGCACAACCTTCACTTTTTCCAGGTCTTCTGCTCACAACCTGTTTCTGCAGGGTGGTACATAAAATTTACTAACTTGTAACTATAGTATTCCCAGATTCATACCACCTGACACCGGCCAGTTTGCTTCTTATCCAATTTTCCACATATTTCTCTACTTCTTTTGTACCAAGAGCTATTTTTACAGGTTGGTTCCCAATTGTTCAAACATATTTTCCTTTTTTTTTTTTTCTTCTTGTTTTTGTTTGCTTCTTTTCCTTGCTGATGGAAGGTTATAAAAAGGACATGGTATTTCAGCTGTCTGAGTCACTTGTGCCCTGTCCCTCCTTTTCTCCTAATACATTGGTAAAAGCACATTTTTATGCTGCTTATCCATTAATTCAGACTGGGTTTTGGCTGCCCTTATCTTTTCCCTCAAAGCCTCGGCTTCCTCTGAGTGTTTTTATTTGTTTGCTTCTCACTTACACTGCTTCCCACCTTCTTTTTCCTCCCTGACCTACAGTGTTCTGGCATCACCTTTTGGTACCCTGTCAGCTACTTCAACCTGAGGAAAATCGCTGCCTGTGCCTCCTCAAGAATGGATTTTCCCAGTGTTTTACCACATCAGTCCTCATTACCATATCTCTGTCTAGCACTTCACTTGCTAGATTTCCTCCTATGCCAAACTGCTTGCTTTCAGTTGATTATTGCTATATTCTGCGAACCTGCTATGCTGAAATCCTGCCAGGTTGCTTGATATTTCATTTTTTTTGACCATGTCTTTTTTATTACACAGTGCCTTGCTTCTTTCTTTTTCCTTCTCTCACCTTCTGTTTTTACAATGCCGTGTATCACATTCCCCTAACTGGATGTCTTCCAAACTATAGAAATTAAACCATAAATGTTCCATTGCCTGATTTTCCGTCTTTTTATCCCCAAGGAGATTAGCAGGGAGAGGGGAAGTTTGGTCAGTTTTCCCAAGGTTCCTCTAGATGTTTTCCACCAAATACTGATGGCAGCTGTTATGCGATGGTTACTCCTGACTACTACTGCAGCAGCTAACAGCCAGACATGAAAAGGAATCACCTAACCGCATAGAAACACAGAGAAATAGATGTTTATCTACCTGAAAAGATTAACACTGAACTGCTTTTATGATAGAATTTGTCAAAGGTATTAATGAGGTTATACAATGTTGGTTGCAACAGTGCAGAAGTGAGCACCGTTATTAGTGGCATTATTATAATACTGTTAGTTAAGAAGGATGGAAGAAGATCCAAGAAAGGTTTTATTTCTTTTTTTTTTCCTTTAGGAGATCACAGAAAAGAAAAGAAAAGAAAAGAAAAGAAAAGAAAAGAAAAGAAAAGAAAAGAAAAGAAAAGAAAAGAAAAGAAAAGAAAAGAAAAGAAAAGAAAAGAGAAAAGAAAAGAAAAGAAAAGAAAAGAGAAAAGAAAAGAAAAGAAAAGAAAAGAAAAGAAAAGAAAAGAAAAGAAAAGAAAAGAAAAGAAAAGAAAAGAAAAGAAAAGAAAAGAAAAGAAAAGAAAAGAAAAGAAAAGAAAAAGCCATTGAGCAGGAGTGGAGTTGAGAGCAGGAAGCTAAGAGGGCAGGCATGGCACAGGAGGGGTTGAGGAGTGAAGGGAGCACAGCGAGACTGTTGGTGCAAACCTCTCAAGCTGCTCCTGCTACTGCCCAGGTTTGCTCTGCCCTCCCCTGAAATTTCCTCTCTGTCCTGTATTGGGGAGGCTCCTGCTGTTCCTTCCCAATATGTCTGATATCAGTAGACCTTAATCCTGGACTTGTCAGGAGCTATACTGGCCTGTGCCCAAAACATTTGAGGAGCAGTGGCTGTGGGATGGACAAAGGAGTCTATAACCACAGATTTCACAGTACCTTTGCATTTCTTAGTGATACTGGTTGAGCAAGGGACTCCTGTTTCCTCTGACTTTTGGGCTGAATTATACCATATTCACATCTGCTCTGCTACACCAGACAAATCAGGACATCAGAGCTGAATGCATCAATCTCAGAGCAAATGCTGTGGTGGCACTGCAGAAGCAGATCTTCTGGGTGTGCCACTTCCCTTGTTGCCAAAGAATTGATATCAAATCCAAATAATCCATACACTTCTGCCTCACATGCCCCACTATGGTAGAGCATGCTTCCCTACACAACCTTCACACTGTAGGTCAAAGCTGAAATCTAAAAAGGTGACGTGGCAGCAGCAGAGATGTAACAGTGTCTGGGACGTGGACTCCTGCAGCTGCCATGGACCACAGAGGTGATGTTCTTAGGCCGGAGGGGGCTAGTAGAGCATTTCTAATCGCAACCCAGGTGGTGTATGCATGTGCAAGGCTGGAGGTTTTCCTCTCCTCATGTTTTAATCCAGCAAATGTCATGTGAAGTGATCCCAAAGAACTGCCTGTTCTCACCATCATTCCCAGCTTCACTAGAGGCTGTGGTTTGTTCCCCAAGTATGAACATAAGTACGAACAGAGCTGCCTGTGAGAGGAGCAGAGCGTGCATGCAGACGCAATCAGGAATGTTCTCAAAATTACCACGCTGCTCTGTTTGCTTCCTCTCATGAGCTCTGGAGGAGACTCCAGAGAATTGCTTTTTGTTCATTCATTGAAGTCTAAAGAGGTTATGGCACACATAAAGAGCCCGCAACATGCACACATGTATACCCAACACAACACTAACTGGTCATTGAAAACAGGAAAGGTCAACATGTTTTTGCACAGAAAATTTTAGCATCAAGGTAAACCATTGCACCCAGAAATGTTTACAGCAGTTGCAGTTGCATAAACAAAAAGAACCTGTGGTTGCAGCAAAGGCCCCTGGCATGAACTGGAAAGTCTTCACTGTGCAAGTAGAATAACTAGTGTTTCCACAAGGCCAACTCAGGAGAAATAACCAGGGTTGCACAGCGACCCACTGCAGGACTTTACCTCGCAGTCACCCCGCCTGCAAATGGCTGTTCTTAATTGCTCCTGTTGAACTCTGTCCAGCTTCAGTCTTTGTTGCCTTTATTTCCCTTAAAGTACTTGTATGTGGCTCACTATTAATTTGCTCCTTTTCCAAAATCAAAGGGTTATTTGCAGCAGTGAAGAATTAATTTGGCAATAAATTTATGCCCCATTAGGAATGCCTTTTACCTTTGCTGAGCAGAACAGCATGGCCTGTGAAAGACCAAGGGTCTACAGTCAAAACTAACAATAGAGGATGGAGTGCGGTCTGGTGGCCATGGATTAGGGGACAGCAGCCCTGAAGCTAATTCCTATTTCTCCTGCTTGACCTGTTGTATGGTTTTGGCTCAGTCGCTTCTTCCTCGTACGCCTCAGAGGGGTGTCTTTTTAGCGTGTAAATCCTTTGGGGTAGTGATTACCTCTTCAGTGTCTGCGTTACTTCTTCCACAAGGGAACCTGACCTGTCGGTGGTTCTGCAAGAAGGAATATGAACCCAAATAATCAAAGAGAAAAAAGGCCCGGAAGGCTCCTCAGGGGTTATCTTGTTCATGCACCTTGCCCTGAGGTAGGATTGACTTTTTCTGACCCACACTGGCAGATAAGTGTGGTTAATCTGCCTCCTTCCTAAAATCCTCCAGTGAGAGACTTCACAGCTTTGCCAGGCAGCGAATTGCATTACTTTCTCTACTTCTTGTTAGAAAGTGTTTCTTAATGTCCAACCCAAGCACTCTTCACAGTAGTCCAACTTACAACCTTCTGACCTGTTCCTAGTAGGGAGAACAATTTAATCCCTTCCTCTTGGCCAAAACCCTACATTATTTTGAAGATGACCAAGCAATTTGATTCCACACAGTTAAGGGCAGTTGTAAGCATACATAGAAATTGCCTGACGGTGTCATTTAGCTCTCAGAGTAAAGCAAATACGACTTGATTCCCAAAACACAGACACTGAGCATTACTTTAGATACCCTGGGGGCATCCTATGTGACCTCCAGCTGCCACTCCAGAAAGGCATGGCTGCTCTGCAAGTCTTATCCCTGCCAGCTGTCTGCAGGCATCTCCTGGGCACTGGGGCACTTCCACTGTCTGCAACACTCATTTGAAGGAAATTGGGTCGCAAGTTAATGACCACTCATACTGTCACGGGAACATTTCTGCAAAAAGCTCCCATCCGAGTGTCAGGTCTAGAGCTGGCGTCCCACATAGGACGTGATGGGGACACCATCCTTCCTCCCTGCCTCGTCCCCAAAATGGGGCCTGATTCTTCGCACCTCCAGCCTTGAGGGGCAATGCTGTTACACACAGCTGCTCAGCAAAGATCACGAAAGCAACAGCAGCTGGAAGCCAGCCATGATTTACAACTGGTGCCGTTCCCAGCGTTCGCTGTGTGTTGTGCTGTTACGCAGACCAGAAGATGTGGATTTATGTCTTCTCTGCAGAGAACAAGTGCAGTCATAGCATGCCTCCACTTTCCCGCTGCTCAAATTACTGCTGTAACAAGAGTCATTATTTATAAGCAATACACAGTCCTATAGCTCAGTTTTCAATGGATTTATGCCTGGAGGGTGAACTCCTCTGTGGACTCTCTGGTGACGAATAAGGGGCATGTTTACATTGCAGCCCTTCCTTCAAGGGTACTTTGCCTCCATCTGGCTGCCTATTTGCACAACATTTGATAAACTCATGTAAGTTTTTGAGGTGTCGTCCTCCTTAGCAAGTCAGATTGACTTTGGTTAATAAGTAAGGGAATTATTAGGGAATACACAGAATTAGGGAATGAAGAGAAAGATGCTCTCAGCATGCCTATGCAGACACCCACCTGGTATAATCTCTTGTCCTTGCACACAGAAGGGTTTACCCTCCCACCATTTATGCTTCAATATCAATACAGGAGACAGAGAAATAGACCTTTCCCACTGCTGACCATGCCTTAACCCTCCTCCGAACCCTCCTCCTCCCATGGCTCCTTCCCTCATGATACAGGCATGGTGTGGTCAATTCCTTCTCCAAAGATGAACTGTGAATCCACCTGATCCCTCACTGAGCTACACTCTTTTTTTTTTTTACATTCTCTATCTGATCTATCATCTCTGGTTAAAGGCTGGAGAATAAGTTGTCCTAAACCACAGACAGAGACCTGTGCAGGGTTTGCACTTGGACCTGCATAGGGCGACCGAGCCTGTGAAGTGTGTACGTGCACCCCAAATCAGCCAAGTCCTGGTTTCTTTCTGGAAACTTTCAATTACGAGCTGGAAAATGCCTCAGAACACTTAGCAGGTCAGATCATGAGAAGCTCCAAATGACTGAAAGCAGTTGGTTCAAATGCTCTCTTCAGATGTTTGTTTTGACAAAGCAGTGATTTTCATCACAGCGAAAATTTCCACCAACACATTAAACTTTGACAGTTTTTTAAGATTCCATTGAAAAATTATAGATGCAAAAAGCTGACTTTTTTACTGTTACTGAAAGTTTTAGTTTTCTTCCCCCTAACATTTTTCTGTTGCCAAAAATGGGAAAGGTTTGTTTTTCTTTTTTTCACCAAAACCTCTCAAACACTTGAAGTTTTGACATAAACTAAATATTTTGATGAAAACTGAAATTCTTTGCTTTTAATGACATTCATGGGATAAAAGACATGTCCCAACCAGCTCAACTGCTCTGTAAGAAAGGTTTATCTTATATCATCACTATTCTGATCAAAAGCATATTTCTAGAATGTGTCTACTTAACGTGTTTAACATGCCAGTAACAACAAAGAGGAATCTCTCCATAGAAATGAATGATTCTGCTTCTGCTAGGTTGCGAGTCAACAAGTGGGTATTTTTTATTTGCATTTTAAAAAATACTATTACTTCAGCTATGTTCAGAATCCAAAAAGGTTTTGGAGATTGTTCATGGAGAGAATAATTAATCATTTAAAATTGCTTCTCGAGGGATATGCCGCCTTCTCTGTAAGCTGCTGTCTTTACATTAAAGTTTGATGTATTTCCAAAATACATGATAAACAAAGATATGGAAAAGATCCAGTATCATCTGTGCTATGATAAGGTCATCCCATCTGGCCTTAATCTACAGGGACAATGGATGAAACATTTATATATCTATTAATGGGTTAGTAAATAAATAAATGGAAAATGCCTAAATAAAATAAAAATAAATAAATAAATAAATAAATAGAGGCACTTAGAATGATAGTATGACTTGGCTAACTACCAAGTACTAAATCTTGAGGAGCATTGCAAATGCAATTCATAATAATAGCTCCCTTTGAAGACAGCAGAATGTTGGAAAGGTAGAATAATGAATGAAGGATCCTGTTTTCCTCCACGGTTCCTCTCTGTGTGGCGGGGGGAACCCTTAAACACCCACAGAGCTGCTGCCTTTGAACACCTTTCTGCTACAACACCTACAGCAGTCCTTATCTGTGGTCCGGCCGCTGGTGTGGACGACCACTGGCTTTCATGCTGGGTGGGTCAGTCTCATCCTTGGATTGTGCTGTCCTGTCTGCTACAGGCACTTGTTGTCTAGACCTGGGCACCAAAATCATCAGCTGCTTAGGTGGGCTTTCTGCAGTCTCTTGCAATGGTGCCCTGATTTCGTGTTTCACTATTATGAGAGTCAGAGTTCACAAGAAGAGCGTTAGTGATTCCCCCACGGGCTCACGGAGAATGTCCACAGCAAGAAGTGAAGTCCGTCTCCAAACTTCATTCACTCACCTGCAAATCACGATCCTTTGGCTCTTTGGGCAGAAGACATCTTTCTTGAACCACAGTTAACGCTGAAAGGATCTGCCAAGAGCAATGAGCCAAACAGCCTAACTCACCAGCATTGTGCATGGTGAGTTACTGTTTGCGTCTGTGCAAACTAGAAATAAAACATGGCTTTCCAGGCCCAGGATGGGTCAGAATAACAACTGAAATAAATCCATCATTATTTTGTATGTAGGACTGATGCTGCAATCCAGAACAAAAACAATTAAGTGCTTTGCAATGGTATAAACCATTTTGTGTAGCAAAGTTGGAGAGACAGTTTGAAGCTGGAAACCTGTAATTTACCCATTCTGTTGAGAGAAGAAATGAAACCTGGAGAGGTGAAGTGTTGACTCAAGGGCATACTCAAGGGCTTATCGGTGGCTACGGCAGATGCAGACCTTGGGTCCTGGTCACTCACTGCACCCTGTAAAGCAGAAGATGTGCCTTCCCTCCAGCACAGGGCACAGGGTACTTGCTCAGAATTTAAAAGAAAATCTGTGTCTTTCTGTTCCTTCTTTCCCCTATCATCCCCGCTCAAATCTCTTGCTCTGAAATAGTCCTCCACTATTATCGTCAAATTTAACATCTCTGATAACATCAAATTTAACATCTTTGATAAAGGACCCAAAGCCGACAAGTGTCTCAGAAGACCTGTATTTGGTGGCACGGAAGAAAGGGAATAGAAATAGAAGCACTTGGTGTGGCTGCTGGGGGGGATCGTATTTGGGGAGAGATGTTTTCAGAAAGCAAGGGGTGATTTGTGGGGGGACAGTAAGAATAGAAGCCACGTTTTCTTGACGTCTAATTCCAGACAGCAGCACCCTTAGGAAGAGTAAATCAAGGGCTGGAAAACAATAGCACCTTGTATGTTAGGAATGTGAGCGGTGATGAGGCGAGGGGGGAGAGAAAGCCTTGCCCCGTGTGGTAACGTCTTTTTTGCTGAGTGTTGCTAGATTTTGGACCTGTGGGCTACCTCCATCTGTTTGCGGACCAGCCTTTTCTCCTGGACACATTCCTTCCTTACTGTCATCATGCTCCCAGCGCTGGAGTGACCACAGCCCAGCTCATGTATCTCTATAAATACATGTCAGGGAGACGTCCCCAACGCCTCTTCCTTTTAGCATCGCCGTCAGATTGGACTGGCAGGCACCATCGTGATGGGAAGAGTCTGAGCAGAATAGTTTGTGGGGAGGATATAAGAGTGACTTCACCAGTCAGCCCAGTCCCGGGGGCTGAATTCACGACAGCTCTTGAATTTGGGCCAAGCTGTGAAGGTGATGGTCTTTGACAGGAGAGCATCTAATCTCCCCCAGCTTTATTTTTCTCAGCCACATAACTGGATGATGTTCATAACCTGCTCTGAAAATGTTAGAGCCTAAATGTTAACATGGACTATCTCAACTAGGAGCTGACGAATAATAAAAAGAAACATTTCCTCCTGCGCTTATCTGAATTGCTTTATTAGTTCAGCTAATTCGCTTTGCCCCTATGCTGTTCTCTTTCAGCAGGAGATCCAGAGTGAAGACCAGAGCCGGATGAATGAAAAATACCATTTGTGCGTGTGAGCGCGAGAGCTTGAAAACTGAACTTTGTTTTTTCTCCAGTAAAAATTTCCAGCTAAATGTTTCAGGTTTCTCGTAAAATAACAGCTATGTCACACATCAAAAACTGTATAAAAAAATAGTCTTTTGAATAAGGAATGTGGTGTTTCAACACATCCAAATTAAAAATTCTTGCTAAAAACAAGGAAAAATATATATACTGAAAGATTTTATTTTGGGGGGGGGGTTCTTTTATTTTTCTCTTTTAAACACTATAAAGTTTTGCCCAAAAATGAAAGGAAAAAATTATTCTAGCATTTTCTCTTTGGTCAAAAGGTCATTTTTAAAGCAATTGTAAAGAAATCTCGACACTAAAAAAACATCAAAACAGCTTCAGTGAACATATATTTTAAAATATAATTCTACTATTAAACGTGAAGGCAGCCCAGTATTAATATTGGCAGTGATCCAAATACCAGGAATTAATCTGAAAATACATTAGTAAATGCTTTTAAATAATGAATATTTGGGGATATATGTTCAGTTATACAAATGTTAAAATATATTTATATTTGTATCTGAATATATGTGCCCTTTGTTAACGGCCAATTGAGAGAAAGGAATTCATGAAATAAACTGTTCATCAGAAATGTGACCTAAACCCAGCCAAGATGTTAGGCAGATGCTTAACTTTAAGCAGACCAACATCCCTGCTATATGTGGGTGATTCATAGTCTTCTGAGTGAACGCAGATTTTCTCAATCCAAAGCTGTCCTTTGCTTTTCATGCCTGGTATAAGCTTGCAACACATGATGCTACTGGCAGGCTGCTAATGAGCATCGTCAGATTTAGGGAAAACAAACCTTGTGTCATTAGAAGAACAGAAGAGGGGCAGATAACATCTCACCACTGAGATTCAGTTGCCAGAATATCTAGGAATTGCCCCAAAGATCTAGCAATGGGTAGAGCTCTAGGTGCTCCAGTTCTTGAACATCTCTGAAAGGTTTTGTAGTACTTATTCATATGATACCAAGACCTTGTGGCAGTCAGCACATCTGAGGCCCAGGACTAACCATGTCAAGAGGATGAATGAGTTCTTGGTTGGTCATTCAAGCGCAGGGGTAGCTGCTGCATCTGCTGGGAGTTATGGCCTTGCTCCTCAGCCATCAGTGATTGCCAGTTCATCACCCTCCAGCACCAGAGAGGCCTCAGGGCAGGGACCTTACACAGGACCATCCAATTGCCTCCCAATTCTGCAAGCTGTCTGGATGTAGGGTTTCTGCTGAAAGGAACTCAGAGATGCACTGGAGGGTATTTCAAGTAATTATCATTACAATCCCACTCTTAGGCTCTTTCCTTGGCATGTTCTGTGGGTTAGGGTCACAGACAGAATGCTGGGATAGATAAGCAATTGGTCTGATCCGGTATAACTAGACTTAAGCTCTTAAACTCATGTTCTTTTATCAGTGAAAGAAGTATCAGGACCTTATTTCCACTTCACAGTCTCACTACCTGCTTTGCTAATTTAGAAATCTCCTAGGTTAATTACAGAGCTCTCTCTCTAACTGAGTCTTTGGTGAGTGTCCCTGCTTGGGGGGGGGGCAGCATACAAAGGACGTGTGCTGCCTTGCAAAAATTTGGCAAGATACTGACCCTGCTTTTGAGAACCTGCAGCTTCAGGCTTGAACTGTTCATTTTAGTGAGGTTATGCCTGAAGGGAAAGGTCAAACATAGCCTTCAAGATTTCCAGAATCAGAACCAAAGTGAAAACACTTTTGCTGTTTGGAAGCTATCTAGCACCAGTACTTTCTCATCCACCTCTGAGGTGAAAATCCGGCAATGGCAGGAGTGGGGGGGGGGGTGCATGCTTTTTTTCTTTTGTTCCTCCAGGAAAGGGTTTTGCAGAAGAAGCGGACTCTACAAAGTGGAGGAATAGGAAGTGATTTGAGCTCAGTCATTGTTTTGAAAGGAATTCAGACTTTTCCTTTTGCCCAGGAGATTTCCAAAACGCTTTAGAACCTGGAGGAGACAGACAGATGTTATCCACTCTCCAAGGCAACCAAGACCAATATGAACACAGTTACTGTCAAGCAACCTGCCCTAACACTATATACTTATTTAGAAGACAAAGCATCTCAGAGCTCCATAACCCACTAAAGGAAGAAGGAGAATTGCAGTTGAGAGGAATTAGGCTCCATGAGCAAAGGGAGCATTTTCTTCTTTAATAGTAGCTATTCCCTAAATCCATGACCCTGGGTTTAAGTACCTCTAATCCATAAATGTCAAGGAATATCTTTCTAAAAGGGAAAGAAGGATGGCATCTTTGATTCCTGTGTTTGTCCACCTCACGAGGGTACAGTAAAATGCCCAGCTGGTTTTGGATGAGTTACAGGCAGAGAGCTACAGGCAAGAGCAGAAAGCCTCTGTGGTCCTGGCAGCATGTCCCAGCAGCATGCCGCATCACTCCAGTGTATTATGGGACCTCTCGGTGTACTCAGTATTTCTGAGAAAAGCCTGCTGGCCTCGGGCTCCTGCTTGCCTTGCTCCTTCCCGCAGGCCACAGAAATGTGCCATCTGGTATCTTCTGCCTGACCCAGCCTGGAGATGACTGCTGTTGTCCAGCATAAATTCACATCCTCCTAAGGCAGTCTTTCATCTTGGCTGGTTATAGCACCAGTGCTGAGGGCACAGGCACACAAAGAGCTGTTCACCACAGTGTCTGGGACCCCTCTGCCAGCAGGTGAGATATTTCAGTTCCTACCAGAGACCACCAGCACCATGAAATGGGAGCTCTGACTTTGCCCTAGTTGCCTTGATGCATGAAATCTTGCTGCAAGCATGACTCACCCTGCCTCTACCGCCTTCCCAAAGCATCTCTGCTCCCCACTCCTGCCTCATCCAGAGCTGACCATGAGGTCTGAAGCCATTCCCTGGCATCAGGAAAAGCCCTTGACCTGACGTTGCATCCCTACTTTTCCTGGCAAACACCCCAGGCTGGGATGTCCTCTCTGTCCTTTACCCAAGCTGATTGTCTTTCCTCCCAGTCAGAGATCTTGGGAACGGATTTGCCCCGCTCATATGTCGTGAAGATGTCCACATGACACCATTTCTAGAACTCTAGCTGTTTCCAAACCACCCTCCAGCCAGGCCTGTGCTTTGCATAACCTCCAGCAATGATCATGATCCAGAGGGGTATAGCTGGTAGGAGAGAAAGCAATATCTTAGCAGACAATGCATGATGGTTTATTGCTTTGGACAGAGATCAGTAACGTTTTCAACCTGCTTTGCCCCTTTTAACTCTGTGCTTAATTTATTCTGTATTATTTATAGGCAGGTAGGTTTGCACATTCATAAAACGTTCAGTTTCCTGTTATGTCTAGAGAACTGGTAGGAGGTATGGCAAATATATTCGTAGCAACTCAAATCCCCTGTGTAGTTTCCATTGAGTGAAATATTCATCACTTCCTGTCCTAAACTCAGTGAAGCACTGCCAATGTTTTAACAAGAGGCTCCCGCAGAAATGTCTCCCTCTTCTCTCTTTTTACCTCTGCATGTACCTTTCTTTCTTTCCTTCCATCCATCCATCCACCCATCCATTCATCCATCCATCCATAAATCTCTGAAAAGGTTAGTCAGCACTTATCCCCACTAAACCCAGGTAAGTCATGTTACTCAAGAGAGATCCAGTCTACATTTACGCACTTGCAGGTGGAAGAAAGGGAAAGCGAGTCCCCTCTCTTCAGGAGAATCTTAGCAAGAACCTCACTTTCAACTGCCTCCTTATGCACTTGTTGAAACTGCAGAGGAACATTGCTGGGACGTGCTCAAGAGCGCTGTCGTGTGCTTTGGAGGTACCTTCAGACCCAAAAGGTCCAGGAGCTGGGAGCTGTCCCAGCTAGCGGGTTGGCCATCAAGAAGGTCATCACTGGAGTGGTCAGGAATAGATGCTGGTTTCACCAAGCTTTCACAGTGCCTAACCTGTTGGGCTGCATGGCCTCCTGTGACACTCTGTAATTGAATCCTACTTGAGCTATTTTCTCTGCTCAGTGTGGGAAAATTCCGTACCATAATGAGGGTTAATAATAGAAAGTTCTTATTTTATTTGAGAGTTTGCCGAAGAACAACAGAACCATTTCCGATCCTCTTCTCTGAGAATATGATTCCCTCAATCATGTATTATTATTCTGGGAGGGGGAGGCAGTGGGGGAACGGGGGGCGGGGGGGCATGGGCCTTCTGAGATGAATGGTTGGGCTTCTGAAATAAATGATTGTCACCTCCTTGTTCATATGTATGAATCAGCGGCGCCTGTCCAGATGCGAATGGGAGCCAACACACCCCACACGCCATCCCTTGCAGAGCTTCGAGCTGCTTAAATTTAATTTAGTTTCCTTTTCCTTGCACAGTTGAACTAAGAAGCCACAAAAGAAGCAGAGAGGAAATCAAATCTGGAAAATATGCATTCATCTTGAAAGGGATCAGAAATGTGTTGACATTACAATAAAACATGTATGTGAAAAAGCAACATTGATAGACCTCCTCAAATTCTTCTGCTTGGTAGTCCCAGCTTAGGTCAGATTGTCTTGCAACCTTTTTGAAGGTCATAATACTTCCCCCATGAATACAATTATAGGGCATGGCTTAGATGCCAGTTCCCTGCATGGTGAGATTTCCTTCTTTTTCTTCGTGATTTCAAACAGAATTGTGGTGCTCTGTTTATGGAACTGGATACCTAAGGCTGAGAAAGTAGTTGAAACTCTTTAAGATTTGACTAATGCAAAGAGGAATGGACAGGTGGAATGACACATAAATATTGTGAAAGCATGAATGACTTAGTGATTAGATGAAGTATACACATTGAGGAGAAATGGATGCTCTGGCTAGAAGAACAGTTGGCTAGAATGAAAGGGGGAAGGAGAGTTCTATAAATCTGTCTGTGTAGAAAGCTGTAGGAAGATGAAATTTCTGGTAGAGAAGTGCTGTGTCTTGGAATCAATAAGACAATAATAACAGAAAAGCTTGCATCAGTGTATTTTCTGTCCCCACAGTCAGGTGGCTCCTCACAAAATACTTTCTGTGTTGACTTCAACTTTATCCATATATTTTTGATCTACTCAGTGTCCTCATAAATAACATGAGGTAAAGAAAATGTATTTGCACAAAACTTTGAGCTTACCAGAGACTCCCTAGTGTCTAGTCTGGTAGGTACTCTCCATTAATATTGTTTTTATTATTAGTTAGTATTTCTGCCCATGCTGTTCCAAGGAAGTTGTTGAGATATGGAAATAGTCACTTTTGTTCTGAAATGGATTTGAAGGTGTCCCCTTTATCAATTCCAGGGCTGAAGAAAGAATGAGGATTACCTCAGGTATCTTTAAGCAGAGGGTAAGCAAGGGAATTTAATTCTGCAAAATTCATCATGGAGCTTGAATTGGACTGGAACATTTGGCTTTCAAGCTGCAGTTTAAAGACCTGTGGTGATCCATGGACTTTTCCTACTTGATCTGTGAAAAGCAACTAAGAAAAGCCAATTCAGCCATGTGCTGTCTCCAGAAGGTGTGTCAGAGTGATGCTGTGTTTTCTACATTCTCAACGGGTTGACATTTCTGTGGACGTGTTCGTAGAAACCTGAAATGGCAAAAGGCTGAAAAGCATGGACCTAGAGCATACTCTAAGCCTGCATCTACAGTAGAAGTTAGGGTTAGTGTCAGCTTCCTCCAGCCCAGACCATTTACACCACCAATCTTCATGCCAGGACAATGCCTACTCCCCAGCTCAGACCTAGGGAACTTGTGAGGCAGGTAAGCTCCTCTTGTTCTCTTCTTCACCACAGAAAGGATAAATGAAGACATTTCTCCTGAATGCAGCAGTCAGGAGCTGAAAATCCTCTGCCTTAGGACTCATGCTAGGAGGGGACAACTGAACAACTTTAGAGAAGCCAGGTCTTACAGACTCACACAGAAACACTGAATAGTTGACTTTGGAGGGACCTCTGGAGGTAATCTTGTTCAATCTTCCTGCTCAGGCAGGACCACCTAGATCAGGTTGCTCACGTCCGTATGGCTTTTTAATATCTCCAGGGACAAGGACTCCAAAAAAATCTATCTAGGCAACCTCTTCCAAAGTTTGATCACTCTCAGTGCACACTTTTTTCCCCCTTGTGTTCAGATGGGATTTTATGTACTTTAATTTGAGCCCTTTGCCTCTTGTCTTGCCACTGGGTACCACTGAGAAGAGTCGTGCTCCCTCTTCTTCATTTCCTGACTTGCTGACAATGCCCGTCCTACTTCAGCCCAGGATACCATCAGCCTTCTTTTTTGCAAGGGAACGTGACTGGGTCATGGTCAGTTTGCTGGCCACTAGGACCCCCAGGTGCTTTTCAGCAAAGTAGCTGGCCAGGCAGTTGGCCACCAGCATGTAGTGGTGCATGGGGCTGTTCCTCCCCAGGGACAGGACTTTACACTTTCCTGTGACAAACTTCATGAGGTTCCTGTTGGTCCATTTCTCTACACTGCCTAGGTTCCTCTGAATGGCAGAGCAACTATCTGGTGCAGCAAGCACTCATCCCAGTTTTGTAGCATCTGCAAACTTGCTGAGGATGCACTTTTCATATGTTTGGAACTGGTTTCTGGGAGGACTTGCTCCATCAGCTTCCTGGAGTCAATGAGAAGCTCACAAGTTTGTTGGTCCCCAAATCCTCCTTCTTGCCCTTCTTGAGGAGTGATATCTGCTTCCTTCAATTCCTCAGGAACCTCTCCCTGTTACCATGACTTTTTAAAGATAATCAAGAGTGGCTTTGCAATGCCACCAGCCAGCTCCCTCAGCAGGCATGGGTGCAGCCTATCAGGTCCCACAGACTTGCAGCTGTCTAGTTTAAGCATTCCCTGACCTGATCCTCCTCCACTGAAGGTAAGTCTTCTTTGCTCCAGGTTTCCCCTCTGCTGATGTACCTCTAGAAGCCCATCCTGTTGCCCTTCATGTCCGTCACCGGATTCAACTCCAAGCGGGCTTTGGCTTTCCTCACCCAATCACTGCATACTCAGACAGCATCTTTACATTTCTCTGGGAGCATTTGTCCCTGCTTCTACTTCTTGCATACTTCCTTTTTACATTTGAGTTTTGTTAGGAGCTCCTTGTTGATCCATGCAGGCTTTTTGCCTCTCTTGGGGTAAGCCCTCTTCAGGTGTGTTTTGTTATTATGAGGTCCCTTTTGCTCACAACACCCTTTGCTTGCCAAACTAGTCCACCACTTCCTCACCTGATTGTATTTTCATTGCCTTCCATCATTATTTCTAGTTCAAAGCTCTCCTCACCAGGTTGGCTGGCCTTTTTGCTAAGATGCTTTTGCCCCCCTTGGTCAGGTGTATCTCGTCATTCCCTAGCAGCCCTCCATCCTCAAAGAGGGTCCTATGGTCATAAAAGCCTAATCCCTGTTGTCAACACCAGCTGCACAGTCGGTTGTTGACCTGCAGAATCTTTCCACTCCTTAAGCCCTTCTTCTTCACCTGGCCCCCATGCCCTTGACCATCACCCATGGAGCTGGGTAGTCCAACTTGATCTGCTTCAGGTCTCTATGACCATATTGTTGTTGCCTATGTGGAAAAGCATCAGGGAGTAACAGTCCAAGAGCCAGACAAGCCTCAGCAGCCTCCCTGCAAAGTCCCAGATCGAAGCCCTGGCAATAAGCTAACCTCCCTGGGCAACAGGGCCAGTGGGCAGGTGGGCCCCTCCATCCCCTGCAGCAGGGAGTCCCATCACTTCGCCCAATGCTCCTGTGGGGCTCAAGCTACCAGCTCGGATGCTATTTTGGGCAGAGCTCCCAGCCCCTTGTCTGCTACCAGGGCACTGAACTTATTCTCTAGTTGCACATCTGCAGGCAGAGCAGGGAGAACAAGGTTCACCACTGGACTGGGGTGTATTTCCATTATCCTCTTCCTTTCACCTCTTCAGATCTCAGCTATGGGCAGAAGGAATTGCAAAGCAAGGAAAGAGGAGCCCCTGGCAGTATCTGTGCTGCAGGAGTAACAGACAAAAATCTGCTTTTTGCTGGTGTTTGGCCAGCTGCAGCATGATCTGATGGCTCACAGCATAGGCAAGTGACTTGGAGAGAAGGCTTATGTGACAAAAAACCCACAGGCTCTTTGAGAGCTGGTACATCGTGATCTCACTCTTTCCCAGCCTTGCCCAACATCCCATGCTTTCTCAGCAAAACCTCAGCACCCCACTTTTAACTCTTTCCCTACTGCCATATCCTTCAGTCCCTAGGACAGAGCTCGGACATTTCCCTGGCACTGATACCCCAATTTCAGGCATGTATATTCCCAGGAGCTGCTGGAAGTGACCCTGTACTGTTCCCCTTCCACGCTGCACTTCTCATGTGCCAGGAGCAGTCACAGAGTGGTGGTGGCCCTTGCACAATATGAGCAGCTTGATCTCTCCTTTACAGCTGTCCCCAGGCTGTCTGTGAGAAGAAAATGTCATCTTCTTCAGCAGTTCTTGAATCCAAGTGGAGCTAAACCAGCACTGACCCATTTGTCCAGGCTGCCTGATGTCACTCCAGAGAGCAGCGCAGAGCTGAATACATCATGACCACTGTGACAGGATCTCACAAGTATTGTTTCCTATCCCAAAAATGGGGTAAAAAGAGATGAGGAAAGGCCATCAGATGGCCCAGAAAAGAATGTCCACATGGAAGACTGTCCTGGCAGTATCTCTAAACTAAAAGAATCCATCCAGAGTGTTATCTCTGGCTTTCCCCCCACCCATGCAGTTCCCATGGGAAAAGGTGTAGTTGCATTCCCAGCCTGGTTTCCTATTGCCTTGCATACTGGTGCATTCAGCACTTTGCGCTGGTACCTACAGCCCAACTTTCTGTGTTGTGAAGAATTAGCTCCAAAGCCCTGTCTGAATGCCAACAGCATTATGCCTTCCAGGCAATATACCCTGAGTAGCTGTAGGCTCTGTGGCAGCCTTGGAGTGGATTCCTAAGGCTGCCTTCTTTCTTGAGACCACAGCTTTGCCAGGAGCATTGGGATGGAGAGCCTAAATATAATCCAGCTTCTCTAAAGCCATGGACTTGGTGGCAAGGAGGTGGTTTAGTTCTGATTTCATCTGAGCTAGTAAATCTTTCCCTGGGCTGTATTTAATTTGAAGCCCTCCAGGGAAGCAACAAGGTCACCAGGATTCTTGTTGCAATTGATGGCTGTGAGTACTTGCTCCGTTGCAATGACTGTAGTGCCACATCCCCTTTCCTTGCAGTCTCCCTTCTTGCTCTCCTCCTGCTATTTTGGATGTTAATGAAATCAGTCACTGCAAAAATAAAGGAAAGCCCTGACCTTAGATCTTATTATAGTGGAGCTAGGGTTTTTTTTTCTTTCATTTTGTTTTTTTCAGGTTTTTTTTAGGCACATTGCACATACATAATTTTCCAAATCCAATTGTAATTAAGTAGCTATTGTGTGTGTGTCATTGCTGCCCTCTACTGCAGGGAATCAGAAGTTATCAGCTCCACATCATAAACCCTGGGGGTGAGTGCGGGGGTCCTCCCTCCACTGGTCCAGGACTTCTAGTCTCTGCTATGAAGATCTTTAGCACATGAAGCATCTCAGTGAGGTTTGTGTTAGGCTAAGGGTAATGAAAAGCCTGGGCTAATAGGACTGGCAGAGGTTGCCTATTCCAGGGCTTTTCAATCTTTTTACACCTTGTGGATCCCCCAAGATGTTCCAGTGGAGGTGTGACTCCCTGCAGGAGTTTTGCACATGAAGATGTCTGAGTAGCACATACAAACTTGTTCCTCTCAGACCAAAGTCTGCTTCACAGCCGCAGACTATTTAGAAATAAACCACCAGCCCCAGGTGTCCATGGCCCACAGGTTGAAATCCAGAGATCTAGTCCTTGGCCCACACACCTCCAATCTCAACTCACCTTAAAGCATCCCTGCCAGATCTTTCTAGAATGTATTCCTAGAAATCGCTGTTTTTTCCTGCTGTCTCAACGAAATTGTGAAAACCTTTTGTAAGAGCTCATGAGTTGGCATAACCAATCCTGTTGGAGACTTACGTACAAGATAACTTACATGATTTATTGCTTGGGTTTATTAAAATATTTTGGTGCCTTCAGAAGATGCCGTATTCCAGGTTTGCCTGAAATCTTCTAGATCATCTTGAAACAAGAGATTCTTTACAGAGCTCTGTGTATCACTGTTATGAGCAGCCAAAAGCAGATCAGCATCCTTTTTTACAATGAACTGTGCTACCCTGCTGCAAGGATAAGAGGGGTATGATGTCCCTGGATTAGGTCAGAAAAGCAGATCAGGAAATGACACATGCTCCTAACAGGAAGAAATCCAGGAGTAAAAGTAAACGATAATCAGAATAACCCAAACAAAGGAAAACTCACATGGGCAACAACATCCAGTGTGTGAGCTGTAAAGCTTCCACTCATCAGGGGCATCTGGAGGGTAGTAGAGAAAAGAACTCGGAGAAGTTAGTTTATACATGTATTTATTTAATTGTTTTAAGCAGCCTTTCAGTTAAACTCCAGAACTGGAGAGAAGCCATCAGCCAAATGGCAGCCAAGGAAAAGTTTTGATTTTTAACAAACAGATAAGCTTCTCGGAGATGCTACCTAAAACAGTTTTAGTTACTGGACACAGATGTGTGTTCAGGCTGGGGAGAATGCAGCCTGATCCTTGACTATGTCACTCGCTACAGCTGCTTGGTGCCTCAGTTTCCTTCTCTCTGAAGGACAGAGACTCTAAGCCCCGGGGAAATAAAGCCTAGTCCCAGTGATGCCTGGGCCTCACTTAAGAGCTGGGGTTTGGTGAGTGCTCCTTTGCAGGGTCTGATTACTTTCCAGGGGCAAAAAGAGGTCATTCAACATGACAATGTTTGTCATATTGAATGGCTAAGTACTATTCAGTTCAAAGGAATTTCCTAAGTAACAATGCAGATGTTTATATGAATGAACTTTTCAGAATGTTTATCTAATAGTAATAAGCACTTATTCGCGGTCAAAGTCTTTTACGCATGTTGTCTTAACTTTGCCGACACTCCTGCAAGCTCAGCCGCCAGACGTGATCAGCTGCACTTTGCAGTTAGGAAAGGTGAAGCAGGGAGAGATTTCTCAAAATTCAGGGTCATCATTTCAACCTGGCACACATCCTCGAGTGCCTTTCCCACCGATTGCCTGGAGCTCTTCAGCAGCGTGTGAGGTCAGTATGGGAGGGGAGGCAGCACAAAATTCCTTTATCGAGGTAAATTTACAGGTAGCACATGCTGCATCACAAATCTTTGTCTTTCTATCTCTAGCAGGCTTGGCTGGGAAATTGTTACTGCCCTCTGAAAACATTCTGGAGTTTTTTTATTACTAGTATTTCCTGCTTTAATTGATCTCTTTTACTTTTGCACCAAATAGAAAAAAGATGTGGGCTCCTACAGAAAAATTGTGACTCCAAGTAAAATATTTTTCAGCGTAGTAGTAGGGGGTGGAGAAAGAAAGGAGAGAACAATATTTGACTTTTAGTTGCTTTTAGAGGAAATCCCCCATATTTTCAATCAGAGTGGACAAATGGAATATTTTTTCTCAAAACTGATCAGTTCGTTAGAAGCTCTCTTAATTAATAAAAAGGCTCTGATTGGCTTTAGCAGCATGTTCCTTTTATGCCTATAAATGTAACTTGCATGTGAGGTGGATGACGAAGTTACGGTAATAAACCAAGATGTAGAAGTCCAGAGTTAGGAGTTTAAGGGCAGGCAGCCTCTCCTGAATTACTGAGCCGATCCCTTGCTCTGCAAACATGTGCTGCCACAGGGAACCCTTTGCGTGCTGCTCTTTCACCTGCTCAGGCTCATTGCCCTCCTTCCTCTCTGCACCGAGGCCGTTGCAGACTTTCCCTGCTCTGGCAGGCAGGGATCTGCTGCTCCCTTCCAGCCCACGTTGACTCACGCTGAGTTACTCCCATCTGTTCTTATGCACAACATCTCCCTCAGCATAAACAGGTCTTTTCCTTCCTTGCTGTTTACCCCTTAACTTATTTATAGAGAGCAATTTGATCCTCATCGGCTTCTATTTTGCTAGGCTGGAAGAGAAACCCTTTTTCTCCAGCTGTGGCAATACCAATGAGCCATTTTCTAGCACCCTAATACCCCTCTTTTTGGGTGACTCCATTTGGACTCCATCATTTTGGATGTGGCTCACCAGACCTCTGCACCACAGAACCACGGTCACCTTGCCGGAGGGTTTTCACCTCTACCTTGTGCAGCAGCATTAATATTACCCTCTCTCTGCTGCAGATATCTCATCTGGAAACAGCCTGGGATCACCGATACGTTTTTAACAGCACTGATGTTTGTTCTCAAGGTGAACAAAGGTGGTGGTGTTTCCAAAGGTGTTTTATTCTCAAAATGTTGTTGTTTTCAAGGGTGAAACCGCTTATCCCCACCAGATGAACCATTTCCTTCACCTTGTCACCTAAAGAAAAGTCCTTGTCCGCAAGCTAGACCAAGAAAAGCCTGGCAGCTTCAAAGGAGGCCTTGAAACAGAGAGGCTGCACCTTTCCTCATAAATAAAATGGTCAACAGAGCATTCACAAGCCATGAAGGCAAGGGAGACATGATGGGTTGCATCCATATGGTTGCACTTTCAATTCATTTCTCTTAACGACGGCATGGCCACATCCCAACCGCCTGCTGGAGCTGGTTTGAGCTAACTCCTGACCCAGGGTTGGACATTGCTATACCAAAAACTACTTCAGGGAATGCACAAAGAATTAAACAGCCTGGCTGCTCACAGTCCAGTGCCCAGGCCTGCAGGCTCCTTACTTCAGTGGTAGTTATAAAACAGGACATTTGGTTGGCATGCTCCACCACAGCATGTCTTTTGTGTTTGCACTTGAAGGATGGGTAGGAACAGATCTTTGTTTTGAAATATTACGGTTGCTTTCCCACTCAAGTCTGTGAGACACCATGCCCACAATATTGATGTCAGCTTTGTCTTGAGCTCAGGCTGACCTCTTCTACAGGCAAGACGAACAAGCAACTCTGTGTTTTCAGAAGTAAAAAAAATGCTCTAGGACTACACAGCAAAAAGAGGGATGGTTTATTTGGGTCTCGCCACTCCTCATCACTCACCACTTCATAGCACCACTGCTGTGTGATGCTGATTTGGAAGAGGAGAGAGATAACAACTCTGACAAGGAGCTTCTGTGTCAATATCTACAATGTGGAAAAGTGGGGAAGAAGGGATTTAAGATGTTGCAATAGTCAAAATCCCTAAAACAAGAGGTATACAGTATACTCTTCTATTTTGGCTGTACAAAGATACGGAGATGATACAAGAAGGTCACATTTCTCTCTTTCTGAATGTATGAACCTATTTCAGGACACCTGAAATATCTCAGTTTCTTTTTTTGCCATTCATTTGACAATATTGCTACATTGAGACTTACTTGCGATGTGGTTATAAAAAACAGCATTCAAAAGGGATAAGGATTGTATCTGGTCAGCAAAGCTGGAAATAACTAGGAAAATCAAATGTTCCCTGCACTGTTCTGTTGTTCAAAGAAAATGCTGACAGCACTGGCCTGCTGGTTCAGGAAAAAAAGTCATACAGACCCCAGTTTGCTGGGAAAAAATAATAGTTTCCTCTAAGAAAGTTGAGTCAGAAGTTAGTGGCTGTTACCCCAGCACATATACTTTTGCCTTCTGAAGGAGCATTTCCCAACCATAGAAGGAATACCACAAACGTGTCCAGAACAATTACTTTGAAGATATAGTATTTTAACTAGGCAGGCATGTGTGAAGCATCACCACCGAGTCTGTGTGTAATTTTCCAGCCCACTCCCTGTGGTTCCTCTTTATGTTGGGTCATCAGGCTGTTCCTCCCCTGCAGCAGGGACAGTCTTTTCTGGCTATAAGTCTGCAAAACAGCTAAACCACTTTTGTTACTCTATCAACAGCAGGGATAATAACTGCATGAAGATAGAAGAAGGCAGGACTTCTGGTTTTGCTCAAATGACCTCTCAGGCTAGTTGTGGTCCTCAGGGAGAGGAAGAACAAAGGCATCTCTACATAGTTGAGAGATTTCTCCTTCTGCAACAGGAGCTAGGGTAAGATCTGCATGTGGCATATGTGGCACAGAGCACCAGTAAGCCCCCTGGAACTAGAGTAAATCTGCAGCACGGTCTGGACATACCAACGAGGCTTGGTGCTGTCTTGGGGACTTAGGTGCACTGCTTCTCTGTGCTGTGTAGACATGACCAAAATGGTCCAGACTGTGGAAGGCTGGTTCCATCATGTCTAGTTTCAACAAAGCAAAAATGTTATTAGGCAAAAGGGTTCAGCGTGGCACTTATTCAGAGCCCTTTAGGCAAGATCTCAGGTTCCAAAACTCACAATCCATAATGGCTGGCTCAAGACAAATGGAAAGTGAAGTGCTCTCTGGAGATGCGGTGACTCTGTGTCTGATCCTAGAAGACTGCAGTAATACCAGAGCATGTGAAAATGGAGAGGGTGGAGGAAGAAACACCACCAGAATAAATGTCTACTCAGTGTTTTCATAACTCAAAAGGGGTTTCTTCAGGATTCAGCCTGGGTTTTAGGTCTAGCAAATGGAGCTGTCCCCTCCCTCCTTCACCTCCCTAGTTCAGTTCATAAACATGATTTGTCTTGTGTCATTTGGGGATATCAGAGAGCTCTCTTTTCATGGTTATTTTTCTTTCTATAATGTCTCACATTTTCTGCTGTGCTTGGCAGTTTCCAGGAGCTGGATGAATATTCAGAGAGGACTACGGTGACTCCATTTAAATTGGCATGATAGGAAGAAATGCCAAACAAACAGGGTGAGTTTCTCGCTCCAAGACTTTGCAATCCATAATGAATAGAATCTGAAAAAAGACTTCTCCATATGATGCACTCCACGAGACCATTTTAGTCTTTCCCTTTAAATGTTCTTAAGTATTTATTCTAGACTTTGCCTAAGCATAAATTACAGAGCATGCAATTGCCTCCAATGTGGTAGGACTCTGTGTGCACATAAGTAGCAAGACACACACCACACCTGGCTGCCACTGCAGAGATTCACTAGTGTTGCAAGCCTTAAGCACAGAGACTTGTGGTATTACTGAAATTGGTTGATCTGGTTTCGTTTTGATTAGAAACTTTGCTCCCTAGAATCACCTGGGCTGAAGGTATCTTCTCAGCCATGCACGAAGCTCATGTTGAAATGGGATAGTCTAAGAGCTAGTTCTGCAGGAAAAGGACGAGGTAAAGCATGCCTTTACTGGGGGGAGCCTTCAAAGTTATACTTGTTAGCAACATGCCAGAATAAGAGCACAGGATGATCAATGTAAATGTAGATTACTGTTAATCTCCAACAGCTTTGGGCTGTTGCTGCACTGAAACCAGAAGTGAAGCTTGATTATTAAATAATAGTCCCTCCGAAGAGCTGCAATCTATGAGACTTTTTGCACCCTTAAGTGACAATGTGAAGGTGTTCCCTTTGACTGTCAGGCAGAGTTTCTATCAAGCCATAGGAAACTTGCATGGCTTGCTGAGGCAGACTGATTCAGTGGTGTCTTTTGAGCTTTATCAGAACTTTTAGAGCCAGTTTGTCCTTAAAAGTATATAACCTCTTGCTCAGTGCCAGGAGGATGCTGAGGTTTTTGTTCTTCCCGTTGCATCAGAGATGACTCTGTCATAGCAAGAAGACTGGAAACACCACAGCTGAGCAGTGTGCCATGGGGACTTATCAGTTTGCTCCTGGAGGTGGTCCAAGAGTCTTGGGACTGTACCCTGATGCTGGTTTCTAAGACCCAGATCAATTCCCTCCTACTTCTGAGATCCTACCAGAAGTGCTTACATTGGTAACCTACTCCAAATTAGTTCTCCATGGGGGAAGAACAACATGTAACTTACACCCCCCTTAACTGTGGTAAGCACCAAGGTGTGATTTACACCAGCATATATCCAAGTCTATCTTTGGAGCCACTCAGTCCCTCTCCACTGATCACATGAAGAATCTAGCCAACCATCCTGCGTAGTCATCTCACTTTTCAACAGCTCGGAAGAGTGGTTGCAAATCTCATCTTTGGCTCTTAACTTAAGCAGTTCATCTAGGTGGAAAAATCCGCTAAGACCACACACAGAGTTTATGGACAAGACACTGAAGGCAGCTCTGCCATGATGCAGGCTGCACACTGAACTATCTCTGACTTCCAAATCTTCTAAAAACTTAGGATTCATGTTTTTAACCTTTTTCTCATGCTCAGGTAGCACACTGACGGGGAGGGAATAGGAGAGAGAAAAAAATTAATAAAGCATGCCAAGATCTGTGTGTTATCTCCTATCTTCACAACCTGAGGAATTAATTATCCCCAACAATAAATCTCAGGGGCTGGAGATGCTTTTGACAGGGATTCATAGCACAAGACGAGGTCTGTATTGTCTGATGCTGTGTCATGCTGACCTGACACCAGGCTCACGTCTCTTCTAACCCTACCATGAACCTCCCTGTGCTCCAGAGGGAAGAATTCAGCCTGCAGGGAGGGGACTTTTACCCTCACAACCCGGTGGCCTTGAGTCAGGAAGACATGTGATAGAGCCATCCACGACGTGCTATAAACAAATGAGCCAATGGACAAAAAATTAGTTGTTATGTCCTGGGGATGAGGACACACACACACACACACACACTCAGTCACAAGGTTGGGGGGGTTTTCTTGGTGTATAAGTTCCTGAACAGCATTATTCTCAGAGGGGTTGGAGTGATCCACGTACTGAAACTAAACTGACCCTGACTCACCCTGGATTCATGTTTCTGTTGCTGTCAGCTTGCTGTCCTCTATGGGATATGAGTTGCAAAACACGATTTTATAAAAAAAATACACTGTACAGGCATCTATTTTAAACACAATGTCTATTTTTCATTGCATATTGTAAACCACTTGAGCATTTCTAAAGTGATTCATTCCTTTATCTTCTAAACAAAGAGCTTGTGGCTGTGCAGGGCTGGGAATTTATGTTTAGCAAGTAAAACGATTTCCAAGTTAGGATTGAAACAGGGATGTAAAGAGGTCACTTGAAAGCAATGTATTGCTAGAATATAATAGCATTATTGTCTTTTAGGATAATTCACATATGATTGAACTATGTAATCCTAAATCAGTATGTGCCTGCAAGAAATACATTAGACATGACAAGGAAAGAGGGAAAAACCTTCTCAACAAAGTTTTCTCACCTCTTTCAACTGTACCTTGGCTATCTGCGTACAGCATTTTCTTGCAAGTAGTGAACATACTCAATGACGTTTTAGTGATTAAACCTTTAGGCTATCACACCTAGCAATGAGTTTCCTGAACATATAGCTAAGTAGGTAGATGGAGAGAGATGAAGCTAAATCTTTTCATATCAGCACGACTCTGTAGGCTTTCTCTGTCTTATAATCCTGTAGAGTTTGCTCTCTTTATCCAAGTGTACACTTCACTGTCTACAGAGAACTCCTGGCTCTGCCCCTCCTGCTGTGCTTCCTATGAAGTTACTTTGACAAAAAAAAAAAAAATCAATGTTTCTTTCCTTCCAGTCTATCACATCATAAATGTATATTATAAATATTTCCCTTTTTGCTTTATTTCTGTCCTTTCTTAGGAATAGACTTTCCTATTTTTTTCTACCAAGCTTCTTTTATCATTTTAATGTCTGATTTCATATCCTGAACTCATAGTTCCAGGTCTCCCATTTTGTTCTCCAACTCCTTCATTAGCACACAAACCTTTGCACAGTTTTTGACTGACCATAGTGAGTGCTCTGCGAAGATAAGAAACAACAGGGGAAGACTGGAACTTTTTGAATGTGAAAAATCTGAATCTTGTGGAAAAGGAACATGAAACCAGATCAAAATTCCTGCAGAAGAAAATAGAAATAAGCAGGGAATCTTGAAATAACAAGGAAGATAAAAAAATGCAACAACAATATGGTAGACTGACTAGACAAGAAAGCTCTACCGGGGAGACTAGCAGGCTTTGGGGATTAAGTGTGCATTGTCAGGAAGGGTTTGATCTGGTCCATGATGAGAGGTATTAAAATAGAGAGCTGAGATGTTTTCAGCTATGCCAATAAAAAGACAATGTAGGAATAAGAAATGCAACCATTACTCATTGAGTATAGTTTAGAGAAAAAAGGTGCTCTGAGTATGGCATAAAAAATAAAGGAAAAGTGTCTGAGTTTTCCTTAAAAATGGTGACGCTGTACACAGGAATGAATGAGGGAGTTGCCATACCTGAAGATATTCAAAACCCTAATGGACAATGTCTTGAGCAGCCTGCTCTAGCTGACCCTGCTTTGTGCAGGGGGCTTGGTCTAGATGATTTCCAGAGGTCCCTTCCAAACTCAATCATTTTGAGATTCGGTGAAGGTACAGTATGAGGTGGAGGTGAAGCAAGATCTGGGCAACTATTAGAGCTGGAGAGGGGAAGAATGGAGACTGGACCTCCACCTCTGAATACAAAAAGAACTGGCACATGAACATGGCAAATCTGCTAGCATGGATTTTAGAAACCTTTATCAAGGTGGGACTAGAACTGTTTGACTGCACTATATCAAAGGTGACTTCTAGCTTTAAAAATAGGAAAACTAATTTTCTAGGAAATTTAAGTGTCTACTATTCTTATCTCAGCAAGACAAAAGTGAAATATTTTATAGATAAAGGAAATTAAGCTGATCTTGTACATCCAGAGTTCAGTAAAGACTTTGAAAGGGTGCCACATGGGTTGTCTTTAGTTAAGAAGACGACAGAGATTTAAATAGTAAATGGAAATCACATCAAAACGGTCTAAAAAGGAGATGAGAATAGGTATTGTTAAAAGAGACTCTGTAAGACCTGAAAGAGTTTAGTGTAATAGAGCAGTTTGAGGACAATTTTGGGCACCAAATTTATTGAATATAACCTCCCTCAGAAAAGTGGGTGTGCTCTGATGAAATCTGCTACTGAGAGGTGGGAAGCACTTCCATTACAGAGAAAGTCTGCAATATTGGATAGGAAGTAAGAAACACATGGCCTTGGCAAGTGGCATAATGACAACAGCAACGTAAAGCCTTATAATTCAGGATTTATAGCCAAAACTTCTGCTTATTTAGTTGGACATAATGCAAAAAAGATCTCTGCATACTAATTAATTTTGAAAAAGCAATGCCTTTTTAGCAAAATTCAGTTATTCAAGAGGGACATATCAAGCAAGGTACTTCCAACAGCAATGAGGCAGTCTTCGTGCCTTTCTTGGAGGTGCTCAGACCTTGCACCGATTCCTGGAGATTTTTGATTGTCCAAACAGGAGGAACTGACACTAGGTGGAGGATCAGAAAAAAGAGAAATTGTCTTCCAAGAAGAGACTACATAACATTGATTTATCTGACTTGGCAAAATAAGAGCTGAGAAAGTTGTGATTTTTTTCTAGTCACAGACATGGATAATGAAACAGTGAAGAGAGAAGCAGCGCTGGCAAAGTGGCTATAAACTGGCTGTGGATAAATTTAGGTTGGACATGAAGGTTTGTGACCGCAGGAGCAAGGAGATTCTGCTGTTATCCTCCGAGAAGGCTATTTGGAGCAAATAACCTCAACATTTTAAATACAGGCTTGATAACTTCAGGAAAGCAATGATATGTTGTGGTTGCCTGGGGTGGATTCACTGGCTCATAAAGGACTTTCTGGTTCCGTGTTTTTCTATTCACTTCTATTTTATTTTTTTTCTGTACGTGTCAACTAACATCTTAGTGTTTCCCTTCCGCATTTCCCTCTCCAAACAAAGATCTGGTTTCTGGTGAGCTTAAATTTTTGTAAATGGATCCAGGGAGTTACAAACTGAGGAACATTTTTTTGGTCTGGCATATTGTTTATTTAATTTTAGCAATCTTTCCAACCTAAAATCAACAGCCCCCCCAGCCTCTATGAGTCAGTGTTAGGTGTTGATGTGTTCATTCCCTCTCAAGGGACTTGGGAGGGGAGGGAAGGAGGTGTCAAACACATTATGCTAATACCCTCTATTCAAAGGCTGAAGAAAAGAGAAAGGTAAATACACAACAGCTGGGGTCAGAGTGAACTCAGGTGAACCACAATTCGAGAGGACGTGGTCAGAAGAGAGAGATTCACCTGCAGGAGTGTGATCTTGTCTAGCTCTGCAGTGTGGTGACAGATAGGAGCCTGTATCAAAACTTTCAAAGCTCTCCTCTTTTTCTTTCGAGAAGTACAAGATAAGCTCAGAGCCAGCATGCATCTAACACACCCTTTTGTTCTGGTGAGGATATCACCAGTGCAAGAGTCTGCAGCAGATTCAGGTGCAGAAGGAGAGGTCAGGGAAGAGCAGGGGACATGGCCAAAGGCAGCAAACTTAGGAAATACATTCGTGGAAGGTATTTTGGAAGTTCAAAGCCAATGTTCACACAGGTGAAATAATTCTTGGCTAAAGACAGTGGCAGCGTCTGCATTCAACAGAGCGGAGATCTCATCTGGGATGGCTGCACTCATAGAGCGGCATGTGGCCTATGTTTGCGTGCATCTGAAGAACAGAGGCAATCCTCTGCACAGTTAAAGTATTCGATTCCCAGTTTCTCTGCCTGGTCCTGTTCCACTGATCATGCACACTGCACTCGTTATTCCTTCACTCCGTTGCACTTAATGAGGTAATTTTCTCCAAGACAGACTCTGGTGCACGACTAACGGTGGTTCTAACCACAGACATCTTCCTCCAGGCAGCAAGTATGAGATGGTGGCATTTCTGGATCTGTATGCCCATCTTCCTCCTGCACTTTGCATGGTCAGCCACAAGCCCTCATGCCGTGTCATAGGACAGGCAATACAGCCCTCCGATGTGTCTACAGATGAAAACACCATGCTAGTCGGCTGGACCCACCTCATTTCAGGCACTCTGAACTGCAGAAAACATCAATGTGTTAGGTATTGCACCCTAGGCATATGGTCTTTGCATTGTAGGCAAACCTTGTTCTAACCCACACCTCTGCCCCAGAGCCAAAGGAAGATTCTGGCTTTGAAGCAACATTGCTCTTAAATCGTGTTGGTTTGGCTCTTTCCATTGTACAGCTGGGAGTTGTAATGCTTTGCTACCATTGACGAGACTGGCCCCGTATTTGGGAGGCTGGTTTCAAGGGTTTGTTTGTCTATGGTTTGCAAGTGTCAAGGCATGAAATTCAGACTTACATCCACGCCCCGCAATCCCTCGAACCCAGAGAGAGCAAAGTTAGAGAAGGAAGAAAAGGGTATTTAGGGAACTGTCACGCTTCTTTAGAAGTCAGTACTTCTAAGAAGTCTCCAGTCTTAGGGCTGTTATTCTTACAAAGAACAAAGGCAAAAGCCAGGGGCAAAAAGAGGTGAATTGCACGATAATCATTCAGAGGAACACGAGTACATGTATGGGAGTGAGCTGTGTCCAGAGCACGGACGAGAGAGGAGGCTCATTCATAGACAATCAACAAAATGTTCAGACCTGGCTTATTTTGGTATCTGTTGGTACCCTCAACATTTTCATGCAAAATTGCCTGCTTCAGGACACATGCCAGCTTCTAACAAAAGTGAGCTGGGAAGTAATTTTCCAAAGCAGGGCAAAGGAAGAAAGATATATTATCCTACAACTGTGGGCCTTCTTACATTTTCCTATGAATTTCCCAAGAAGGGAAGGACACGGTGAGGAAAATGAATGAATTTATCCTCATTTGAAGATAAGATTTTACAGCTTTCTGAAAGGCATGCTTTTACCCAGCTTCTGGGAAAAAGAAAAGGTCAAAGAAAAGTCCTTTTCCAGATAGATGCGATGAGCAGTGACTGGGTTAGCCTGTTTGAAAACAGTTCCCACAGCTCTGCGGCCACTTGCAGTGCTGAGTCCCACATGAAAAGAAGTTCCCCTCGCCTTGCTTTTGCCACAGATGGCCGTCACCTTTGGTGCCCTGAGCATCCCTTTTTAGGCTGGATTTCAGTGTTGCAGGGGACAGATGGAAAGAACAAACAAAAGCTCCCCTTGGCTATTTGTGTACTATAAATAATATATTTTTAAAGCTGGAAGGGAGCCCAGGAGGGGGGTTTTTGGTCTCAGCCGCAGGTCCCAGGGGAGGCGAAGGTTCTAGTGGGGTTTGGGGCTTCAGGGGAGGCCTCAGACACTCCTGCACACGGCAGGATTTTTCCAGATTTCACTTTTCACTGGAGCGAATCATTCAAAATATTTAAAGAGAAGGGCTTAATTCCGCTGCTTCTGGGGGTTACACCAGGGCAGCCAAAGGACACGCACCCAGCCAACAGCCCCTGAATTGTTTGGTTAGGAATTAATGTGTGCGTGCACACGTGTGGGAGGGAGTGGGGGGCCACGGAGAGGGTCACCAAGACTTCGGCTTTGTTTTTTGTCAAAACAGATCGCACGTGGATGGCAGGCGGGCTTGCATGGGAGGAGCTGGGGGACACGGACAAATTACTTAGCAGAGTTCTGGCTGGGGATACCATTAGCTCAGTAAATAGCCTTTCTGAAGGAAAACTAACAAAAAGCTAGCCCCCCCTCCCCCCAACCTGAGGAAGGATGCAGTCACTCTCCTCCTCCCAGTCGTTCCTCACTGCATCCTCTCTCTCTCTTTCTTTCTTTCACATGCCCTTCTTCAAAGCACCCTGTTTTGAAACCTTAGGTCTCCCCCATACCAGCTCCTATCCTCTTTTTACTGTCCATATTTCCCTTTTCTTCCTTCATATTTTCTCTCTTTTTTTCTCATTTCTTCCTTGTCACCTCTTCTCTCCCTTTCCACATCTCACAGATTATTTTTTTCTTTTTTTCCTGGGTCTCCTTTGCCTCCCTTCTGCCTTCCCTTTCCCTCCCTCCTTATGTTATAGCACTGCTGTAGGTGGGTATGCTCAGCCCCTGCCGAACAACCTGGCTTCTCCCCAACAGCAGAAGAGGAGAAAGAGCCATGCTTGCCAAGACCTTCCCTAGCCTCAAGGATCAGATGCTCCTACCCCCAACACAGAAAGAGCCAGTGTGAGCACTACACAGATTTATCCCCTACACCAAGATCAGCTGTGCTGGAACTCAGCTGATTTATATCACCTGGGGACTGGGGCTGAGATATTTCAATTTATGCCAGCTGGTAACTGCTGCAAGTTCAGCTGCTATTGCTGGAGGACTGTATCCTGCTCTTCAGGTTTGGCTAACAGCTCATTCCTTTTCATAGTGCTGAGCACACAGTCCTGATTTTTTTAAAAGCATGTTTCTGCATGCCTGTTCACCTAGCTAGATTGAAGTATGTAGCTGCTGATATGGTGTATTTCTTGTGCTCAAAAGTTACTCTAAAAGTTCAAAGCTATTCCAAAACACAGAAATGCGTTGCCTCCATTTTAAATGCACTCTTGAGGAACTCCAGAAGCATTTATCTGCAAACATCACTTAAAGCATCTTTCAAACTTCCCAGGGGTCCTCTGGCACTGCTCAGCATAGAGAAGAAAAGTAGTAGGCTGTGTTTCACTTTTTCTTCCCTCTCTTATTGAAGACTGAAGCAAGAGGTCCTGGAAGCCTCCCTGGCCTGAAACTTTCCCTGGTGAGCTGTGTACGCATCCCATGTACACAAGTGTTACCCAGGCCAACCGACTCCCAGTCACTGCAGGGTGTCAGGGAATCCAGCTCCAAAACAGGCCCAGATCTTCAAAGGTAGTCATGGCTCAACTATCCACCACATTATAGTTCTTGGGTTGGTTCCCAACATTGCTTCATAGTGTTTTTCTTGCAGATTTGGCAGCCAGGTGGTTTACCTGAGAGCCTCTTGTTCTCAAGGCTGCAACCATCCTATAGACTCTGCGGTGGGATTTCTCTCTCTCCTTCATCTCATGGGAATTTGTTCAATTCACTTTGAGTTCAACCCTGTCATCTCATTACCAAGAGCTAAGTGGGCTTTGTGCACACAAATAATTGAAACAGGAGAAGTCTCACATCCCAATAGCTACATTAACTTCCCTCAAAAAGCAAGGTGGTCTTGACCATCTTCCCTGCTAGGAGACGTCCTTGACTGAAGTTAACTTCTGAACAGAATCTGGGCATTTCCTGGGAGACTGTTACTTGGACTTGGCTAAACCCATACAGAAGAGAAGAGAGGGCTAAAGGGAGATCTTATTGCTCTCTTCAGCTACCTGACAGGAAGATATAGAGTAGGTGGAGACAAACTCTTCTTGAAAGTGCACAGCAGAAGGGCGAGAGGTGATGGCAGAGGTTGCACTAAGGGAAACTGATTACATATTAAGGAAAAAATATATTTTTGCCATAAGGATGACCAAACACTGGACTGGGATCCAGAGGGTTTGTGAAAAGTTCATCCTAATGTTAGTTGATCCTGCTTTGAGCAGAGGCTTAGATCAGAGACCTCCAGAGGTCCTTCCCAACATTCTTTATTCTATAATCATATTGACAACTCATCAGACCATTGCTCAAATCTGGCTCTTGGCCATAATTTTTTGCTAGTATAGATGAAACTTTAATGTTCAAAACAGCTTCTCCATTCTTCTCTACCCTCTGTTGTTCTCTGCATGTTGTCCTTGTCATTTACGCACCTATTTTTTCCCCAATTGACTGGGTTTTGATATTTCTATTCCTTCAGCCAATTCCTTTCATATGTTTCTCCTACTGCTTACTGTCCCACCTGCTGTGGCAGACGCTCTGGCTTTGCATTTTTCACATAGTTCGAATACATCCTGCTGGAGATAAGGGGCTGTCAAAAGCTTGAGGAATCCCAGTATTTCTTACAGACTCATTCCATTTAATCCTCAGGGGTTTGTTTTCTTTTCCTAGGGCATTTTCTTTCCAAAGCATTGAGATATCTTGTTTATATCTTTGGTGGCTTTCCAGCACTCACATCTGTGTGTAAAGGTGGAAAGAACGTCTGAGCTGAAGAGCCAGAATTTGATCTGTCGATTGGAGGTTTTCAGTGATCCAAGCTCCTGAATATCAGCAGCTGCCTTGCCAATTCATGATATTATTTCCTGTTGAATTTCCTCACCAATCATGATTCTGCCAAGGCACATGAATAAGTTCACCTTTTGTAACCTTTTGCCCTCTAAAAGACAATCTTTGAGCTAGAAACTGCTGGGAATCTCATTGTCTTCTTATTTTCATCACAAGCTATTAGCCTCACGTTGGATTTTGTAATGCTGGATGATGGTTTGGTTCCTGCCTGTGGAGCAGCTGAGCTGTTGCTCAAGAGAGCTGCCATCAGCAAAAATGACATATTTTGATCATCTACTCCAGAACTGTCTCTGCTTTCCCTTAGAGAAGTCAGTGGTGCTACCAAACAGGGCAGGTGATATAATTCATCCTTATCTCACATCAGTATCCGACTTAACACGTACGCTCATGACCACTTTTCTTGACCCGTGAAGGCTGCCCTCTGACCGAAAAAAGACTTGATGATGTTGATTATTTTTCTTGGAATACCCCAACACTTGTCCCAAATTGAATCATAAGGAAGTCTGTCAAATGCCCTTTCAAAATCTTTTCAGTGTGGATTTTGCCATTTGATACTTAATTTGATGGTTATTCTGAGGGTGAAAAATCTGTTTGACACATGATCTTCCCAGGTCAAACTGAACGTTGTCAAAACAGAAAAAAAAAGCATTGAAGCAGCAATTTTGAACTGAGCTGAAGAACAGATTTCACACTCTATGAGGCTTAAGATCCACCACAGGAAGTCAACATGGGCATATTCTGGTCTTTGCACAGCAGTAACTGTAGTTGGTTGGGTTCATGAACAGCATACTGAACATCTGGATTAGTAAGGATTTGTGGCACTGCACAAAAGAAAGAAGAGAAATCAAATAAAATATAAAATAAAGTTAAAAAATATCTCCTGAAAAAGAAGTAGCAAGAAATTTTCATAAAACAGAGGAGTACAAAGTGAGATGGGTGGATATTAATGAAAAAAGACACCCCCCCCCCAAGATTTGGATTATGAGTGCATTAGTGAGATAAATTGTGTGTGATTATGAGACTCTTCATAAAAGCATTGGAATCAAAATATGGGGCCAGAATATAACTCTAATACAAAGGATAAAATAGAGACGCCAAAAAGAACATGATTAAAGGGGCTACAGTAACAGCTTTTGGGAGAAGCAGCATGTATTGGGTTTGCGTGGCAAGGTTTTGGTAGTGGGGAGGGCTGCAGGGGTGGCTTCTGTCAGAAGCTACTAGAAGCTTCCCCCATGTCCAACAGAGCCAATGCCAGCCGGCTCCAAGACAGACCCGCCACTGGCCAAGGCTGAGCCCATCAGCAATGGTGGTAGCACCTCTGGGATAACGTATTTAAGAAGGGGGAAAAAACCTACGCAATTGCAATTGGGAGAGAGTGAGAGTATGTGAGAGAAAGAGCCCTGCAGACCCCCAGGTCAGTGCAGAAGGAGGGGAGGAGATGCTCCAGGTGCCCGAGCAGAGATTTCCCTGCAGCCCGTGGTGGGGAAGACCGTGGTGAGGCAGGCTGTCCCCCTGCAGCCCATGGAGGTCCATGGTGGAGCAGATCTCCACCTGCAGCCCGGGGAGGACCCCACGCCGGAGCAGGGGGATGCCCGAAGGAGGCTGTGACCCCGTGGGAAGCCCACGCTGGAGCAGGCTCCCGGCAGGACCTGTGGCCCCGTGGAGAGAGGAGCCCACGCTGGAGCAGGTTTGCTGGCAGGACTTGTGACCCCAAGGAAGGGACCCACGCTGGAGCAGCCTGTGCCTGAAGGACTGCAGCCCAGGGAAGGGACCTACACTGGAGCAGGTCATGAGGAACTGCAGCCTGTGGGAAGGACTCACATTGGAGAAGTTTGTGGAGGACTGTCTCCCGTGGGAGGGACCCCACACTGGAGCAGGAGAAGAGTGTGAGGAGTCCTGCCCCTGAGGAGGAAGGAGCGGCAGAGACAACGTGTGATGAACTGACCCCAACCCCCATTCCCCATCCCCCTGCACTGCTGGGGGGGTAGGTAGAGAATTTGGGAGTGAAGTTGTGTCTGGGAAGAAGGGCGGGGTGGAGGGAAGGTGCTTTAAGATTTGGTTTTATTTCTCATTACCCTACTCTGGTTTCACTGGCAATAAATTAATTTTCCCCAGATCAAGTCTGTTTTGCCTGTGATGGTAATCGGTGAATGATCTCTCCCTGTCCTTATCTCAACCCATGAGCCTTTTGTCATATTTTCTCTCCCCTGTCCAGCTGAGGAGGAGGAGTGATAGAGCGGCTGCGTGGTGCTTAGTTGCTGGCTGGGGTTAAACCATGACACAGCATTTTTGGCAAAATTATTCTAAAGGGAGCAGAGGGGAAGGTTGCAAACGGTGATTATTGAAACAATAAAATAAAACAACCACTTGAAAATACAGCTCCCTTCCAGCAAGAGTTTGAAATGCATCCCTGCTACAGTCTTGCTTACAGTTCAGTGAGAAGGGTGTCCCCCAAAGTCCAGAGGTTAGGTATCCCAAAGAAAGTGCTGCTGAGCACTGGCAGGTGGGGTCTGAGCTCAGCTTGCATCAGGGCAGAGGCAGGACGCAGTCCGTGATCATAGAATCATAACACAGTTTGGGTTGGAAGGGACCTTTAAAGATTGTCTAGTCCAACCCCCCCTGCCATGGACAGGGACACCTTCCACTAGATCAGGTTGCTCAAATCCCCATCCAACCTGGCCTTGAACACTTCCAGGGATGGGGCATCCACAACTTCTCTGGGCAACCTGCTCCAGTGTCCCACCACCATCATCATAACACACCTTCCCTATGTCCAACCCAAATCTACCCTCCTTCAGTTTAAAACCATCACCCCTTGTCCTATCGCTACCCTCCCTGATAAAGAGTCCCCCCCATCTTTCTTATAAGCCCCCTTTAAGTATTGAAGGGACACAATAAGGTGTCCCCAGAGCCTTCTCCAGGCTGAACAGCCCCAACTCTCTCAGCCTTTCTTCACAGCAGAGGTGTTTCAACCCTCTGATCATCTTCATGGCCTCCTCTGGACCCACTCCAACAGGTCCATGTCTCTCCTGTGCTGAGGACCCCAGAGCTGGACGCAGTACTGCAGGTGGGGTCTCACCAGAGCAGAGCAGAGGGGCAGAATCCCCTCCCCAACCGCTGGCCATGCTGCTTTTGTTGCAGCCCGGGATGCGACTGGCTTTCTGGATTGCAAGAGCACACTGCCCACTCATGTCCAATTTTTCATCCACCAGTATCCCCAAGTCCTTCTCTGCTGGGGCCCAGTGATGCTGGTGTCCTGTAGGTCTGGGGGAAAAAAAAAAAAGTGTCTCTTTCTTTCCAAATGCTGTAAAGATTCAGATTGCCACTGAATTTTTGCTCCACTGTAGACCTCCTGAATTCAGGAGACGTCAATGCAACCTAAAGTATTTTGAGAGTCAGGCAGCCCTATGCAGTAGCTGTTTAAATAGCCTTCTTTTGACCTAAACTTCGCATTATCACTGAAGTAGTAGGTGTCAATTCCACCCTAGATGACTATATGTTATATGTAGTGATCTATCTTTCAATCTATCTGTCTTCTATCTATGCATCTCATGCTGTTTGTGCAACCAAAGTGTCTCTTGACAGTCTGAAATTGTAGGTATCAACGCCATGTTCAGATCTGATTTCTTTTACAGCCCCATCTTTGATTCTATTTCAATTTATTATTTTTCTAATGTTCACTAAAAACAATACACAGCAGCATCCATTGTCCTCATACATGCGTAATCTCCTGTAATTGGGTATTTCCTCCAATCCATCCTGTCAGCTCAAAAATATTGAATGAACTAGCTGTCACGATCAGTTAAGCTTTATTAAAAACTGCAACCCAATATCTTTGATGTTGGCTCACTGGGAACTGTCTGACATAATCCCACAAATTCTTTCGAAAGCACGGTCATGGGCATGCCCTGTATGTTTTCCCAAGAAGTTTAGACAGCATAGGGCTGTACTCATAAAATCACAGAAATTAGAGATGAGGAAAGGACTTGTTATTATAACATCATTTTGGACATTGATGGGCAAATTTTCAAATAAAGGCAGAGCTCCAAATAGGATGCAGGTGCTCTGTCTCCTGGGATCAGGGAACTGATCAGTAAAACTCATTCTCTTCTACACATTTATGTTAGGTGGACTGCTGTAGAATCAATATATTTCTTCACTGATAATTTTAATTTACATTTGACAGTACAAAGTTCAAACCCTATTGCAGCCATCTGGTTTGAGTTCTGATTAGAAAACCTTTGTGCTTGATTAAGATTGTCTTCTGACTCTCATGATATAATAGATCCAAAGCTACAGTGATATGACATTGGAGAATTTCAGTTTTCTTTTCAAAACAGAAGTGAGAATCTAGCCCGTCTGTTGGTAGAAAATGCTTGGCTTTCAAAAGCCAGAGAAGAAATAAAACCAATCCATAACTATCTCCTTTTTTCCTAAACTCATGATTTTTAAGCCAACTGGAAGATGTGCGCCAGGGGAAGAGGAAGAGAGTGCTGCTTCATGACTTCTGAGCATTTGGAACCAGTGATACAAAACATTCAGGCTTTTGTTTTTTCTGCACAGAATAACCTTTTACCCTCCAAACCTCAACCAACAGCTTTACATAACAACAGTTTTCGTGCCATACAACTCGCAGCAGCTGATACCCAGCCGCCCGTCTGCCTCTGGGCGCCTGGCACTTACAGCTGGCTCCTGCAGCGGGTCCATACTCTACCTAATTTCAAGGAGCAGGTGCGAAACAGGGTGTGAATTTCTATCCCCCAGAGAAACTGCACAAAGAAACTTCAAAATGTTTTCACTGGGGTGCTGAGACAGAAACATTTTCTGGAGACATCACCACACCACCATTCAATGACTCTAAAGGCTTGGGAGGGAGAGGGGAGTGGAGAAGAAGAACATCTCCATGTGGCTTTTAGACAAGGGAACTGTTGACTTACTGCCTAATGAAGACATCTGAAGCATTGACTATTCCACTGATGAGTGGGTGGGAAAACTCCAGAAAGGGAGGCGAGATCCAAGAAAGGAGAAGGGGAGAGCTGGAGAAAGGGACCAAGGAAAAGTCAAGAAGAAAACAAAGGGAAGGATGCTGGCAGTCATTAAAGGCAGAAGACTTTCCCACTGAGCAAGGCTGTAGGCAACAAATAATAAATAATAACAAATTCATATTCTGTACTACAAAAAGCCCATACTTTGGCCCTGATCTCTGTGCAGTCATCATCACAGTGACGTCAATGGGAGCTTTTGCAGCTGATCAAGGGGTGTTTACAGCCTTCCATTTTTATCCCAGCTCATCAGCCAGGGTACATGTTTAACGAAACATCACTAAAGCTGGAAGTCCCCCCTTTCCATTGAAGTTGTCAACCCATGCTCTAGAACCTGGGGGAACATTTCGCCAACAGGTTGCCATTTCTCTCGCCATCTTGGTCAGAAACATGGAGGTAATTCTTTTTCCAGGATGTTCAGCCATGCTTGGCTTTGTTTTGCATGCTTGGCAGGAGAGCAGCCTCTCTGCAGCTTTGCAATCTCTCTCTGCTCTCATTTCCTGCGTCTCAGGGTGCTTGCCAGGACTCTCTGACATGCTGGGCAACTTCTTCCCACTGCAGAATATGTCAGATGAACTTCTCCAAAAACCCTGAGCTGACACAGCCAACTTGTGTTTTTAATCATTGTCCTGATGAACAAATGAGCGCTCTATCTGTAGGAATTGTGGTCTTATCAAGTCTTTTCCTTTAAACAGTTGCCCTACAGAAGAGTTACCCTTTGTGCTACTGCAAACAACCAAGCAAGCCGCTCACAGCCTAACTAGGTCCCTTGTGTGCTGTGTTCACAGAATAGGAATATTTCCATTTCTTGGAGCGTCTTCCCAAGAAAATGATTCAGAGAGCTGGAGGAGAGGTCTTGCAAGTGGCTGACATTTCAGAAACCAATGGATGGTGGTGGAACAGATACTGAAACACCCCATCTGCTTTCATAAGATGCTTGGAGAGGCTCAGAGGTTGGTTGTCATACAGCTGAAGACATTTTATGCCTCCTGAGCTCATGCCAAATAATGACTTTATCATTGGTGGGGCACTAGTGTGTTGTTAATGATGTGTGAGGGTGCCCGAAGGTCTTGGATTAGATACTGGCTTTGTTAGAGTAATCCAAGATAAATAAATAAATCAATGAATAAATAAATAAATAAATATGCAACACTCAGTTTGCTCAGCCAGAAAAAGGACTGCTGAGTGTTGATCAAACGTGTTCCTTTTTCTTCGTGGCTGTATCCCTGAGCTTTAGGGACCCTTCTGTTTTAGCAGAAGACAAATAATTTCATAAAATCAAAACAGCAAAACCTCAGCCTGGGCGATTCTCCAGCCCTGTAGCAACTCATTGGTCCCACATAAACCTAAGATTTCAGTCGTGACTAGTCTATAAAGAATTAGTTAACTGTATGCAAAGAGCTAGAGAGTATTATACAATCCAACAGCACAGGAAATTGAAGTATTTATAGTGCTTTCTACTGGTGTGCTTATTATTGTCTGCAGCGCGTGATCCTCAGACCCATAACTTGGACATGTTCATCACTTCTGCTGGTCATACATTCATCCTCCATAAACTGCCACTGAACAAAGTCTTAAAAAGGAGTATAACCAGTTTATTAGAAATAAAGAGTTGCCTGTGGAAAAGCCACAGAGAAACCCTGTCAAGGCAGAGTCAGGATTTTGGTACTCCTCACAGCATCACTCCAGAGATCCCAGTTATTTCCTACAGTCATGGTTTCCAATGCTGGGGTTTTTTTTAATTTTCAGAACTCCAGATAATTCCAGGGGATGTGCCATCCCCACTGGGTGATCTGAAGCTTTCTGACAATAAGCTAACACTTCTTGGTTATCTTGCACATACACCTTTGGAGTACTCCAAGGATTTCCAGATATCTGCCAACTGCAGCTTGGAAACTACCTTCCTAAAGGCAGAGATTGTCTGCTACATGTCTGGACATCACTTGCCCAGAACTTCTCTGTAGCTACTGTAACTGATATTGCAGTAATAAACACTGCTCCACTCTCTATAGAGTGAATGTTTCTTTGACAGACACAGTATTGGACTTTCAATACAGGCTGACAGCTTGAATAAACAAGCCTGATACATGGATGAAATTTGTAGCTCATGAAAATTTATTACTAGTCTTGTTCATGGCAGGACTGTGCACTGTCTATGTGTACTGTCAGTGTGCATTCAAAAAACATTGCCTTTGCAAATAAATCAGCCCCTCTTACTTCATACATTTCCAAAAAAGGCCATGATTTGCAGGCAGACAGCAGTCCCCACCAGTCTTTGAGAGCAGGTGGAAGTCATCTAACACAAAGTCATCAGAAATCAGTAGCTCTGGGAACATGCCACAGCTTGGGGGCAGGGTGGGAATTGGTGACGTGAAGTCAGAAATGAGAACATTTCAGGGGGAGGGAGGAGATGCTATTCATCCAAAAGTGGGACTCACTGATGTACAAAGAGTTGTTCCCAACTTCAAGGAGGCTCCAGCATCAGCTCCAAGCAAAACCTACCGGGTTGCTGGAGGAATTATGTTTTATTTCATTTTTTAAAATACAAGTAAAAAAAGATTTACATGTCGAGTAACATGAGACAATTTGTGTGTGTCTGTGTGTTTTTCCTCCTAAGTCGGTGCGTTTTTAGAGAAAATTGTATTCATGAGCACGTTTGGCAAGTTGAGCCATTTAAAAAAATATATTAAAAAAAGAAAGACCTAAACTGATATTTTGGCATGCCATCAAATCCCATTAAAAAGAGAGAAAAACCCACCCTAATATCTTTTTCATAATCCAAAATGCAGGGACATGTTTTAGTCATTTATGGCTTATGGGCTCAGAACTCCCACAACTGCTTTGAATTACGAAGAGGTTTTGGTCCCATTTTCCCAGATTTCATCCATGCTTGTTTTCTTCTTCCTTCTCTCCTTTTTCAATAACGTAACATATGGATTTGTGTGCAGATTTAACCAGTTCAGGAGCATTCCCATTCTTCCCGTTTTCCCCATCTCTAATACAGGTGACGGTCAGCGGGTTTCACAGCAAAGGTGAGGACTTGCCATAGGAAGAACTCCCTTTTGCTTGTTGTGTGTGCTTTGTTTTGAGTTAGAGCAAGAAATGTTCTGGATGTTGGATTTGCCATGTGAAATATGCCAGGCTTGGCCATTCAGAAAGTCAGATTTATTATCATTCTGGACCATCCTGTCTTCAGACCTGCAAATACACGCGTGGACTTTTCCATTCTGGTGGGACACTATGGATACCCCAGAAAGTGCAGGACTCAACCTGCCTGGACAGACGCCAGCCCATAAAACTACAAATATGGCCATAGATTAGAGGAGAGGTCCAGCTAGCTTTTTATCCCGTTTCCAGCAGTGGTCTTGGTGGATGCTTAGCACAGCATAAGGACACGACATGTACAGACTGAGCTTTCTTTTAGTCTCTTCTCCAAGCTTCTGGCTGTCATTATATCCAGACCTTCTTGCAACTTCTCTATGGCTCAGTTCTGCACTGTCAGATGTCCATAAGAGTTCTGCTCTCTATTTCAGCATCCAGTTCTGCTAAAAGAGAAGGGGAAGCATGGAGAGAGCAAAATTTATTAGGAGGCTATTTTTCAGGTAGGGGTGTTGGGGTTTTTCTGTCATTCAGGTAAAGGTCCTCTAAGGCTTAAAAAAAAAAAAAATTGAGTTGCATGTCAACATGGAAGGGATGACTGTGTCCACAGAAAGCTTCTATTACATTAAAGAAAAGGAAACTAAGGAGCTAAACTTCTCCAAATCAGTAGAAAAGTTTGGGTTCAGGAAGACATAACAGTAGTTTTAAACCAGCTGTGCCCACACTGGGAGTGAGATGTAGAAGGCAACTCAGCATCCTTTTCCACTGAAATATAACACAATGGTCTCCTAGCTCTGGGAAAGAGATGGGAATGAATGGCAGGGATGAATGACAGCTTCTCCTTTTTGTGAGACTGGTTTTGGAACTGGCAATGAAGAAATTCAACTTAAGCCTCACTTAGATAAAACCAGAGTCCTTCTGGCTCCTTCAGCCAAAATCTGGTCTCTTTTCTCCCTGAAGGTTGCTCCTACCACTGCATATATTGTAGCTTTACACATGGGGAAAAGACTCAAAGCAAAATCTCGAAGGACAATCTGGCTGGTTTTGCCTGGGTCATTCAAAAGGAGCTCCCATGGAGCAATGGTACCTGGGTTTAGCATAGAGCATCTGGATGAAGATGTAGAGCCACAACCCCAGTTCACTGGGGCAGCTGAGGTGGGCTTGTGAGGATGCTCATCGTGTTAAAAAAGACAGATTATATTTTATTGGGGTTTTGTGTTAAAATTTGACATCCAGAAATCTTAACCAGCTACAGAGCCCTCATCCTACCAGCTATAAACAAAGGCAAGTTCATGGAAAAGAACTACTTTTTTCCCCCCTTTTTTATTGAGAAAACAATTCAGTGAGTTTAGAATAAGTTTTACACCCTTGTAAAGAAGTTCACCAGAAATGGGGCCCTGAAAATCTTAGTAAAACACAGACAGCATCGTGAGGTTTTTGCCACAATGTTTTTCAGGGATTTAATAAGGATCAGAGGCCAAAATCCTACATATTTTCTGGACTAGGAGCAGCAAGAGCAAATATCCATCAGGGAAATGGCATATTCCCACTGCTCCTAGAAGAGCATATTATATTATTGCCAGATAATATTATTACTAGTTATTACAGGTGGCAATGCTTTATTATTATTATTATTGTTGTTGTTATTATTATTATTATTACTACTACTACCAATATCATTATAATTATTGCTAGTACTGCTCAGCCTAGTCATGACTAGGAAATGCTTTTGCTAGGAGCAAGTATAGAATAAAACATTCCTGTTCCCAAGGATTTTTGGCTGTTAAAAACTGTTGGCTAAAATCAGAAAGGAAGGGACTTTTTCATTACATAGAGAACAATCAGGGATGTGCTCTGCTGTCCACTGCTTGATGGGCCCAGTTCTGGGTCCCCGTCAAGAAATTGTGAAACTGGAGGAGTTCAGCCGAGGCCACAAAGAGAGTCAAGTGGCTGGAGCATGTGAAATACAAGGAGAGGCTGGATTTGTTCAGCCTGGAGAAGAGAGGTTTAGAGGGCAGGCTAGTGTTTTTCATGAAATACCTCAATGGGATTCAGAGAAAGGATGATCCAAGCTCTTAGAGGTGCACTGTAAATAAGAGGCAAAGGACAAAAAGAAGGAAAAACTTTCATGATGAGGGTGGTAAAGCCTTGAGACAGGCATCCGGACAGCTTGTTGTGTTGGTTTTGGCTGGGATAGAGTTAATTTTCTTCACAGTAGCTAGTATGAGGCTATATTTTGGATTTGTGCTGAAAACAGTGTTGATAATCAAGGGGTGTTTTCCTTATTGCTGAGCAGTGCTTACACAGAGTCAAGAACTTTTCTGCTCCTCGCACCACCTCACCAGCAAGTAGGCTGGGGGTACAAGAAGTTGGGAGGGGACACAGCCATGACCAAAAGAATATTCCAGACCATATGACATCATGCTCAGCATGTAAAGCTGGGGGGAAGAAGGAGGAAGGGGGGGAATGTTCTGAGTGATGGCGTTTGTCTTCCCAAGTCACCGTTACGCGTGATGGAGCCCTGCTTGCCTGGAGATGGCTGAACACCTGCCTGCCCATGGGAAGTGGTGAATGAATTCCTTGTTTTGCTTTGCTCGTGTGTGGGCTTTTGCTTTACCTATTAAACTGTCTTTATCTCAACCTACAAGTTTTCTCGCTTTTACTCTTCCAATTCTCTCCCCAATCTCACCAGTGGGGGAGGAATAAGCAGGTGGTTGTGTGGGGCTTAATTGTCAGCTGGGGTTAAACCATGACACTTGTGCATCACCGTCCTTGGAAATACTCAAAATTCAACTGGCCAAGCCACTGAACAACCTGATGTGACATTGGATGAACCTTGCTTTCAGAGGGATTGATCAGAGTCAACCCCCAGAGGTTTCTCTATGACTCTGCAGAGCCACTGGCTTAGGTGACAGTATCACCTCTCCACCCTTCACATTGCATTTTACCTCCACTCTGCAAATAACCAAACTGCAAGACAGGGGAGCATCAAAAAAACAGAGTTCCCTGCCGTTTCAGTCATCAGACATCTGCTAATACATGCCTGTTCACTCATGCAGACACAGACACAGAACTCTACTGAGAGAGCTCAGTTATGTCTGGCTGCACCCTTGTGCTAGCCCAGCCCTGGGGACGTCTCACAGCTCTTGAAGCCTGCCTGAGCTGTGACAGCTGGCTCCAAATTCTCTCTGCCCACATCCATGAGCCCCATTGGTACAAGGACTCGTTAGATGCAGTTTCTCAGCTCTTACCTACTGTGATTGAATGTCCAACATTGACACCCAGACTCTCAAGTCTTTCCATTTTTTCCTCCAATTAGTTTAATTGTAGCCTTAAAATATAAAGTGAATTTCAGGCCACAGACTAAACACCTTATGCACTTTACATCTTTGGAAGATTTTCTTGATCTATCCTCCTTAAAGTTTCTGTGGCAGAGAAAAATAAGATCTAGGGAGGTAAGGACTGTCCACCCTGGAAAAGGGATGACAGACTATGATACATATCTATCTGATAGACTATGATAGATAGACAGATATCTTAGCTGTTGACCAAATTGTAGAGTGTTATCCACCCTTTCTCACAAATCAAGTAATAAGGGACAGTGGAAAATTTAAAGGTAAAAATTTTAAAACACAGAAAAGGATGATTTTTGCATAAACTGCCTAATTTTGCTGTCAAATGCATTCTCAAGTAACATTTTTAGGGTAACAGGTATAAATGACTTTTCCAAAGCGAACAGAAGAAATAACGGAAACAAAGCCACCAGTGGCTATTAAATGTGATCATTTGGCATAGGATGTCCCTAACTCACTAGGGG